>NC_064638.1:1221534678-1222134678 GCF_023864345.2 Schistocerca serialis cubense | reverse complement strand
CATCAACCGGGACATTTGTATAAAGGCTGACGATGTGAAAGAACACCAGTCTAGTGTCAGGTGTACATCTTACAGATTGAATATTGTTAATTAATTCCTTACTGCTTTTTACAGAAAAATTATTTTCAAATGTGAAAGCATCTTTAATTTTAAAATGGAGGCGCCTAGCAAGTGTGTGATGTGGACTACCTATACCATTCACTACAGGCCGAATCGGTTGATTTTGTTTGTGCAGTTTAAACTGACTTCTGAGCACGGGTGGTTTCGGGTTCATATTTATAAGCCCTTTCTTTTGAAAGTTATTAAACAGGCTGACGGAACTAGCTAAAGTACGCCGGATTTCATTTTGCAGTTCCGCGGTTGGATCTGCGGTAACCTCAGTGATGTCATTTTTTTTTTTTTTGAGGAAAATGACACGTTTGTCTCGTATTAAGCAACTCAATTACCTCTTTGTTTCCTAGCAATTCTCTATCTATTAGGGAGAGTCTAGTAACTGGAGGATAGTGTAAGTAGGAACCCGTGACGTTTCCTGACCTAGTGACTCATTTTAGAACCACATGAAAGATGAGCACTGCCGGCCGGAGTGGCCGTGCGGTTCTAGGCGCTACAGTCTGGAACCGCGTGACCGCTACGGTCGCAGGTTCGAATCCTGCCTCGGGTATGGATGTGTGTGATGTCCTTAGGTTAGTTTCGTTTAAGTAGTTCTAAGTTCTAGGTGACTGATGACCACAGCAGTTAAGTCCCATAGTGCTCAGAGCCATTTGAACGAAAGATGGACACTAGAAACGGCTATAAGCAGATTCCAGTCTTTCCTGCAGTTTTTGTTGTTGAGAGATACACTATATGATCAAAAGTATCTGGACACCCCCAAAAAAATACGTTTTTCGTATTAGGTGAATTGTGCTGCCACCTACTGCCAGGTATTCCATTTCAGTGACTCAGTAGTCATTAGACATCGTGAAAGAACAGAATGGGGCGCTCCAGAGAACTCACGGACTACGAACGTGGTCAGGTGATGGTGTGTCACTTGTATGTATGTACGCGAGGTTTCCACACTCCTAAACGTCCCTAGATAAACTGCTCCCGATGTGATAATGACGTGGAAACGTGAAGGAAGACGTATAGCACAAAAGCGTACAGACGGATCTCAGACATCTATCCAGACCATTACACAGGAATTCCAAACTGCATCACGAGCCAGTGCAAGCACTACCACAGTTAGGCAGGAGGTGAGAAAACTTGGATATCATGGTCGAGCGGCTGCTCATAAGCCAAACAGCCCGCCGGTAAATGGCAAACATTGCCTCGCTTGGTATAAGGAGCGTAAACATTGGACAATTGAACTGTGGGAAAACGTTGTGTGGAGTGACGAATCACGGTACACAATGCGGCGATCCGATGAGAGGTTTTGGGTATGGCGAATTCCCCGGTAAACGTCATCTGCCAGCGTGTGTAGTGCCAACAGTAAAATTCGTATTCGGTGGTATTATGGTGTGGTCGCGTTTTTCATGGAGAGGGCTTGCACACCTTGTTGCTCTACGTGGCACTCTCACAGCACAGCCTTACCTTCTTGCTTCCCACTGTTGAAGAGCAATTCGGGGATGGTGACTGCATCTTTCAACACGATCGCGCACCTATTCACAATGCACGGCCTGCGGCGAAGTGGTTACACGACAATTACATCCATGTAACGGACTGGTCTCCACAGAACACCTATGGGAGGTTTTGGAACGCCGACTTCGTGCCAGGACTCACTGACCGACATCGACACCTCTCCTCAGTGCAGCACTCCGTGAGGAATGAGCTGCCATTCCCCAAGAAACCCATCACCTGATTGAACGTATGCCTGCGAGAGTGGAAGCTTTCTTCAAGGCTAAGGGTGGGCCAACACCACGCTGAATTCCAGCATTACTGATGGAGGGCGCCACGAACATGTAAGTCATTTTCAGCTAGGTGTCCGGATACTTTTGATCACATAGTGTATGAGATTGTTTTGTGTAGCATTTGCAAATATTATGATTTCTACATAGTGTTTTATGATATATTAAAGCTATTTGGAAAATATTCTTAGTTCTACAGTTACAGAGTTTTATGGTGAATAAAATTCAGTACAGCTTTAAAACTAGTTATACAGACGGGTAAGCTAAACTTCGTCGGTCGTGAACCATCTTGTAGCCTGAAACGTCAGAATGTTTTCTATTACCAAACATGTTATATTTGCAGATGAACTGAGTTTGTTTAATGACTCAACAATTTAACCTCTCTTGTAAATAGAAGTATTAGTTAATTGCTAAAAGCTTTTCTACGAAGACGTTTTTGACTTTAGCTGGTTTTTGATTACACTTCTCTTTAATTTCATTTCACTTCTTGATTATTGGAGTGTAACATAGTAATAATGTAACACATTGAATGATAAATACAACGCTGTCAAGATTTTCTCGACTGCGACACTTCTAAATCTCAACAGAACATTTGTTCCTAGCTACATGAACACTTTTTCACCTTTTCCTCTTTTGTGTGCAAACGTGCACAGTTCTAAATGTTATGAAAAACTAAGATTGTGACCGTGGCAGGGATACGGAAAGATTAAGGTTGGTATCAAAGAATTCGCTATACCATCAACATATTGTAAGTTAAATTATAAAATCCAACCGAAGTTCCATTTACACGTATTGTATATATACACGTGGCGAAATAGTGAAAGCATACAATGCATACCTATGTGTTACTGCAAGTACAAGCCCAACATTCTTATGACAAATACAAAAGGCACTGAGGAAACACATTGAGAAGGTATATGGGAAACAAGATCGACCATTTACTCCTAAACTGGCAGGAAATAACCAGTAGGCCGTTGTACACGTTACGATTGAAGTCCGATACCAGCGAAATCCATGAAACCGAAATTGCGCGACCGTAATACATCTGACTTAGTCCGGTGCTAGCGAGAACTATGAAACCGAAATCGCCCGATCATAATGCTTCGAAAATGTGGATTTCATTATGACTGACAATTAACGCTGATAATAGAGACGATTAAGGAAACTACTGCGATCTTGAAATCTGTTGTACTTTTCATCTCTGACTCGTACTAAACAAGAAGTAGACTGAAGGTCTTTCGAAACATATGGAAGAATAATGAAGGTTTTTATTACCAAATTCTCAGTGCGCTGCCCACTGCCCATCAGCAAACAATATCCGCTGGGTCCAAAAACGTACCTGTCCTTCCATTAAACGAAGCTGAAGCGTTCCCTGGCCAACTTTACCGACAAAAGAGCAAAGTAGCACATGTGTGTCACAGGCCCAAAGACTTCGCTTCGTCAGGTATATTGATAGTTTCAGGGTAGTTTTGCGTCAACAAATATTTCGTCTGCTGAAGGCTAACATGATACCAACTTTTGTTGAAAGTTGTAGTGATAAAAGTATGTAGCTGACATTTGACAGCATTTAGCATCATTCGACAGTGCCTTTAGTTTCACATGCAAAAGTAGTAGTTGAAGGATGGGGAAGAAAGGACGAGATAGCTATGTATATATGGTGATGTACTGGTGGAGGGGCAGTTGTGTGAACGAAGGAGAGACTGATAAGAGAAACAGGTGTGTTAGGTGACAGGCAAATCCAACACCTTCCATGAAAACCCTGACATGATAGCAAATCCGGCAGTATGTCACATAGCTCCGAATAAATCCTGACATTAAATTAACCAAAGTAATACGATCAACGAGTGAGCAAATGGAATACCACAGACTAACGCAAGAACGCCAGAATGCCTTCCCACCGTGAAACAGACGCAGTTCCGAGGAGAGCAACGAGAACAGAAGCGCGAAGGCCCTACAATAAGGGGCGCACACCCACATCTCCGGCCGACCGCCAAGACCACCCCCCCAGCCCATGTTAAAAGATAGAGTCCTCCAGAAGAACAGTATAGATCTTACGATAACACTAAATGGGCCACAGCAGCTGAAAGTTTTAGCATGAGACTATACGTGCCTCTGTCACGTTGGAAACATTAAAAACATTGCCCCACCACGAGAAGTATAACGTTTCTCATTGGATAGAGAGAAGTTTTGTAGGCAGAGCTTGAGGTTAACATTGAGACCCTGATTGATAGTTGAAAACACAGCCAGATATCTCTTCTTAAACCAACTTCGGTAAATTGTAGTAAGCGGAAGTTAGAGAGGAGTTGCTTCCGAGACGGCGAGGTGTGTGGAGCTGCGCCACCCGCCGCCCCCTGACGCTGCCTAACCACCAACAAGGTAATGAACGCATGCGATACCGCATAAGAGCGCATAAGGCTTCACGCAGAACTGCAGAATTCTTATCTGTTACATCCCCTTTTTGCGTAATACTAGTGTCGATCGTCAATTAAAGCTCATGGTATTCACATTTGCTACTTGATGTTAAAATCTGAAATGCGATGATTTTTCTGTTATATAATTATTGAGGAGCCACATCAGCCACTGTAATTTACGACAAGTTAAATAAGTGATTAAAGATAATTGAGGTTCACTGTAGACCATTTTTGATAGTTTTTTCTTTTATGAAATTTAATTTAAACGTAGATTGTAGATGTGATATGGCATAGATCATCCTTCGATCCATTATAGATCTTGGAAACCCATTCAGGGAATATTCGTTCACATTTTTGTTGAACGCTGTTGGTTTTTATCATCCTGTATTAAAATATTTCCTTTTATCAATAGTGCAATTTATAAACAAAGTTTTGTGAGTAGAATAAAAATTCCAATGGTGAACTTAACTAGTTTCTCGACGTTATTTTACCAAATAACTAAAAATAGTAAAGCCTTGAACTCCTTCCACTAAATTTAGTTAGTATTAAGATTCTTTTACAGGGAGTGCAGTGGAGCTGACGCTGAAATCATTAAGTATTTGATTATATCATCGCTCGTCTCACTGAACTCTTCTGAACTCTACATGTCATGTGTAGTCTGGCGTCTCCTTACCAGCAACAGGTCCCAGGTTCAAACTAGTCAATTCCCTAAAAAAACACGCTCAGAGCGTCGTTGCGCGAAAGTGGTAGGGAGACACGACTTAGAACAAACAGACACCACGCAGAGTGTTAGAGGTAGAACGTAAGAAGAAGCAGTGAAGGGTGTAAGTCGAGCCTTTTGACAAAAAGTGTTGTACTTGGTAGGTCACCCGTTGAGTTACACGCCATAATAAGAATTCCTGGCAAATAAAGATGCCCGCGCCCGCTAAGTGAAGCACCGAATTAAATACCTCTGGAAGTTTAAGGCGCAATTTCACAGGAGTCGTAAAGCGCAAACCCGACGGCGCACGCCCTGGGAACGCCGGTGGACAGCCGCCAGTGCAAACTGCGGCAAAACGGTCGCCGTGGCCGCTGAACTGCCGGCGTGCGCGCCGGACGCACGTTTGCTTTTCTTTCCGCAAAACCCTCAGGCGCAGAGGAAAAATAAGCTACTGACGTTTCTGTGCTGGATGGAAAGCTGTCGCAACAAATATCTCTCTTCAACGGCTGGTAATACTTTGTACTGGACAGGAACTTCCACGAAGGGGCATTCGCGTTTATGTAGCATATTCGACGATGTATGGATACTTCCTTTGGATTCAAATAACATGTTTTTCCCGCTGCAGTTTCGCAGAGAGCTTTGATCGAACCAGTTTAGCACTACAAACGTAACGACAAACGGTGCTTACACCACGAGGCAGAAGAAAACAGTCGTTCAATAAGGTGTATACTTTGTCTCCGTAATATGGAGTGCAGAGGATATAGAACGTAGACTGGCAATGGCAAGAAAAACGTTCCTGGAAAGAGAAGTTTGTAAACACAGAATATAGGTGTTAAGCAGTCTTTTCTGAAGTATTTATCTGGAGTGTAGCCAAGTATGGGAGTGAGAAGTGGACGATAAAAATTTGAAATAAGAAGAACATAGAGACTTTCGAAATGTGGTGTTACAGAAGATTGCCGACGGTTAGGTGGCTAGATGACGACAAATCAGGAGGTACTGAATACGATTGGGGAGACAAGAAATTTGCGTCAGAACTTGACTAAATGAAGTGATTAACTGAAAGAACACATGCTGTAAGATTTTCGTGTGTTTGGTGACAGTGTAAATACTCGTAACTCCTCTTTACTGTGTTTTGACGAAGATGGATGAGCACGCTGCACAAATAACAGTAAGATATAATCTGTGGTGCGGTTGGGCCTTGGTTGCCAGTCAATTGTGCAGCGCTGGCGCCTTCTTATTAGAGGCACAGTAGCCAGCAGTTGAGTTTTATAGAAGAGGTCTGATATTTGTGAATCTGGGAGACTATATTTGGAATACATCATTATGGATAGAAGAACTTGCTCATGAAGCTGTTTCATTGACTGTATCGATGTAGAAGGTTTTTAAGGAATATTTTGAGGTAACCAATTCACGCACAAAATTGGAATGTTTGTTTGTTAGAACTATCAAATGGATGAAATCTTTGTCCTTAGATAACTAATAATCTTCATGATTTGTGTTAATTTGACCTCTTTGTTTTTATTGCGTCACAAAATACGCAATTGTTTGAAGTGTCTGTAAATTTCGTAATTTTGAGGGTCTTGTACAGCATTTTTTGACAATAATCGGAATTTAATTTTTGGACAACGATTATCTTTCAATTAAAACTTTCATCTACCATTCTTGATAAAGTTTTGAATATGTTACTGTGTGTGCATTGGGCCTTATGCTAAACGCAGTCACTCACTGTTGCTGACAAGCAAAGAAAATTGTGTGTCGGTTATTTTTCTTTAGCTGCTGCAATTCCTGATGTAAATTTGCTTTCAAGAACGCCAGTACACCAGACACAAAACAGTATTCTGAGAATGTGGTAAGTTACTTTCATTTCAGTGGAGAACTCACTTTCCACTCTTGTGTGTAAACAATAGGTACAGTTTCCAGTTGTTGTGCTAAATAAGAAGATTAGTTTACAGTAAACAGAGTTAGCCATCTTAAACAGTTACTTCCCATCGTGTCGAGCAGTATTTTATTTTGTAGATATTTCAAGTACAAGACATTGCACATCATGCTACGTAACTTTTATACGTACTTCAGTCTTGAGTTTCAGTTAAACAATTTTTACCGCGTATATAGCTGTTTTCATTTGGGATTCAAGTAAATTCATTTCCATTATTTCAGATACAGCATTTTACTAAGATGTAAGCTTCTTTCACGATACTGTTCACACGCGCAACAGAGGGTCAACAAAAATTTTCGAAATGGCTCTGAGCACTATGGGACTTAACATCTGAGGTAATCAGTCCCCTAGACTTCGAACAACGTAAACCTAAGTAACGTAAAGACATCACACACATCCATGCCCGAGGCAGGATTCGAACCTGCGACCGTAGCAGCCGTGTGGTTCCGGACTGAAACACCTATAACTGCTCGGCCACAGCCAGGGTCAACCAACAGTGAGTTTTGCTCAGTAGTTGAATACGATATCTAAAGCGCACGTTACACGAGGATAAAGTTTTTGAAAACAGAATACACTATTTCACATACAGATAAATGACATAGAATGCTGACAATTCTGAGATACCAACTAATCACCAGATTACTATTTATTGTATATTTAAACTAGAGACCTAGAAACAACGTAGAGGCTGCGTCTCGCCCATAGCCCTCAGTGGTTCACAACCCCACAACAGTTCGCAGCAGTCCACCCACCCCACCGCCGCCCCACATCGAACCCAGGGTTGTTGTGCGCTTCGGCTCCCATGGACCGCCCTGGGAACGTCTCATACCAGACGAGTGTAACCCCAAATGTGTGCGTGATAGAGTAGGTATGGAGTGCGCATACGTGGAGACAGTGTTTGCGCAGCAACCGCTTACTTAGTGAAACTGAGTCGCAATAAGGGGAACCAGCCCGCATTCGCCGAGGCAGATGGAAATCTGACTTAAAAACCATCCACAGGCTGACCGGCACACCGGAACTCGACACTAATCCGTCGGGCGGATTCGTGCCGGTTAGACTGCGCGGCTACAGAGGGATGGATGTTGCAGTAGTTACTCGGAAATGAAGAGGCTTTGAGGCGTAGCTCCGTATACCGATGCTGCCTTGGAGGCGGTTAAGTGGGAGATGTGTCTCAGAGGTGGATAGTGACAGATGGTGACGCGAGACTGGACGCGCACGTAGTTTATGTATCAGCCGATATTTGAAACGTCCCCTTAGAAAAATTATACAGGACTGTGCTTAAACTGACACACAATATTTTTAGCGCAACGGAATCTGACTTTCAATAATCCCTACAAAAGAATGGCCCTGACTAAAATTAACCTATACCTTTCACAAATCACTTACCTAAAAAAATCGAACTACTGCAATTCAGCGAGCGCCACTACTGCCAGCTAAATAAAAGATTCAAACTACGGAAGACACTAACTACAGATAGGCATAGTTAGCAAATGAAAGGTTTTAATAGAGAACAAACAATGTATTTACCTTAATAGTCATAATATATAGCAGTTCATGACATCCAGTCTTACGAATTTCCAAACTCCGCCATTTCTCTCCCCACATCCACCACTGATGGCGGTTCACCTCCAACTGCGCAACGCTACGCGCTGTTCACATCCAGCTGCCGCTGTCCAACTCTACAATGGCAGACAACAACGCAAACTAGCCACAGACTGCACACAGCACAGCCAGTGATTTTCATACAGAGCGCTACGTAACGTTGCCAATAAAAAAACCTAGACAGCCTACTTACTCCCCACAAAAAATTTTGCAAACTGTTTTGGGCAGTGGCCAATACAGATTTGAAGAAATTTTTCATAATTACAATAACAAAGATATCAAATGCACACACTTATTGCTACAATGTTGGTCAAAAGCTAATATTTTCTCACAGTCCATAAAGACAGTCCAGATCGTTCATCACAGTAAAATTGCAGTGTTTTTCTCAATGTCTGAGCAGTAAAAAAAAAATGCACACGGAAGTAGTGGATTTCCATGCAGTCTTGAAGAAGTAGTGTTGTCCTTCCAACGGAATGACAGTACTGACTCTTGACATGCAGACAGGTAATGGGCCACAACAGAGCAAACCCACCGCAGAGTCAGTCGAAGTTTTGAAGAATATTGGTAGGTAGGTCATCACAGAGTAGACCCACTGTAGTCCTGGTAGAGATTACGGTATTGATGGGCCATCAAAGATGCAGACCCACTATAGTCCTTGTAGAGACGGCGAGCAGCCATCTGTTGTAACTGTGCAGGTGCACAATGACCATCGAAGTGTATTGCGGTCAATAAAGCAAGTCCATAAACCACCACTTGTGCACTCACGAAGTTTTTGGAATTGTCCTTAGAACCAGCAAGGCTGTTATCCAGTCCCTTGCTGAATTATTAACACACGTGCAAACACTAACAGTCCCTATTTCTCACATATTGTCCGTATACTATGACCAACAGAACCGTGTGCAGTGAAATGTAACTTACAAGTTACTTAATTTGATGAACTGGTTGTCAATTACAATTTTATAACATAAGAATACAATAACAAAGGTACAAAATACATCATTAAAGAACGTAACAATACAGATAACATTTGTGGTAATGCAGGCTTTACAGAAGAATCGAAATAACACATAAATCACTGTTACAGGAATTATGACATAAGTGAATACGTAAAAGATCAGAATAACTTTTGAAACATCAACTTCACACGTGAGCATTAAAACATCTTTACAAAGTAAATAACATATTATCAGAAAATTCTACAATGTATCTCTCATCAGATAAACACATAAAGACAGGAAGAACACAAATATACAAGAGTACACAAACACATAGTGGAATAACAGAAAGGGAAAGGACAGGGTTTGTATTACTGCAGTATCTTGCAAACAAAACTTTCTTTACTTCTTGGAGATCTCCCTTCGTTCTTCATTATTTCAAAAAGTACTATCTATACCTGGTTTTTGTACTTTTTTCGTAAAACTTCTCAATGCATTTCTTCCAATTCATCGCAACTCATTCTCTTATATAGTCTACCCCTCTTAAGCCAAATTAAATCTACTGGGCTCAGATGCTAAACTAAGGGACGAGGCAATGCAGCAGCACATAACAAATTAACACAAACAGCAATGACAAAAAAATTCAAATTGGCAAAGCAAGCAGCACTAAAATAAATTAGCAGAGCAATTGCAATATTACAACTAATATAAGGCAATGCACAGCAAACAAGAAAAATAAATCCGTAGTAAAACTGGCTTAACAGAGTAATACAAAGTCAAATTCAGTACCATATTGCCTGGCAAACAGCATCAGCAAATGCAATAACTTATATCTAAACATGACAAAGCTCAAGCAGAAAAAATAGTACACTAAAGACAACAATGCAGATAAGGGAAATGTCTAATCACATCTTAATCTCTATGTAATTAAAGTGGTGCAACACAACTTACTCTACCGTAAAAATTACCAAATACTTGAAAAGTAAATTATGTATGCAGTTACTGTTATTAGTCCCTTCTTACTGTTCTTTCCTTTTCAAGTGCTCCTTTTTTTACCTTTTTTTTTGAAGAATGTGTATCATAAAATAATTATCTAACAGATCTGTTGACAGAAAGTGTTCACATTAGCAAATGCATTTAATTTTATTTTATGAAAACAATGATGCAACACACTTGGAAAACAGATATAAAATAAAATAAGCAACTATGTACAAAGTAAAGCATAAAATAATCATTCAGTAGCCATGAGGCATTTCGTAAGTTAGTAGAAATTCTCTCAATTCTTGTAGAAAGACACTTGTCATCAGGTGTGCAGACATACAAATATTTCATATCAATTCATAAGCATTTCAGTAAGTAGCACAAAGTAATGAGCGTGTCATATTTGCAATGCTTTCTACAAAGGAATGTCAATAACGAGGTTAATGGTCTCTTTTTTTTTTCTCCACCTGTGCCTCTGAAAGGCACACACTAATGGCTTTTTTCCAGGCGATTGTCACGCAGCTGGGTGCCCATGACGCATTACGTGAAGGTGGTCACTTAACTTTCTTACCGAAATATTTACGACAGCAGTGACAGTCTCATATAAAAATTTCACAGGTCGAGAATTTACGTTACAAATGTGTAGAAACTAAACCCTATCAATATAACAGAGTCCAAAAATTTTTCGGCGGCATTGTGATACATTCACGCATGTACACACCTTTCATAACTCTTTAAAGTACGATTCTCAGCTTATTGATCATAAACGTACCTCAACAGCATAATACACATTGTCATCATAATAATAACACCATAACAGATCAATCACATCTAAGAACTGTCGCAGCTTCTTTCAGTAATTTCAAGACCTTCAATAGAGTCATCTACCTCAAACGTACTTCAAAAATCATGATACCTTACCAAGTACATCATTCTAAGCTCTCATATTATCACAATGGTTCTGAAATAATATGAACAGTTCACAAAGTACAGACAAAATACAATTTCATAACTGTGAAGTTATCCAACGGTGTAATTGCGTAAACATGTGTCACTGACGTAGTAAAAATATGTTTGTTTCTCCGTTAAATAAACAGATAGCTGAGTGATTTTGTGTTAGAGAAATATGGTACCTATGTGTAAAGTTGTATGAGCAAATACCATATTAGCAAGGGCTCCCTGTGCTTGCGAAACACATAGTACACAAAGTAAGCGTGTACCCCCCCTGAGGATTAATGTAATTATACCTTCAGGTGTTACAGATTACAGCAATGGAATGAAATGTATCAGGGAAAACCTTTGTATCTTTGTAATTAAAAAATCTTTAAAAATAAATGTCTTAAGTACAAAATTAATCACTCAGATACATGTACTGTAGCGCTAAACTGTGCGTCTTGTGGTAAGATCATCTCTGTGGAAGTGTCGTGGTTATCGTCCTCTGTAAGCAAAGTTCTGCTGAAGTCAGTGTACTTACCTCACCATAAGCGAAAGTGAATTGCTTTGCGTACAGATATCGTAGTTATTACGTACCTTACCGTGATCAAGAAAGTACTATAACGTAATGTATTGTTGTGCCATGCAAAAGGTTGTCTCATTGTAGCTATACCACAAAAGTTACTACTAAAACATGTTTTACTTTCCAGAGTAATTCAGAATAACTGCAGATATAAAACAGAAACACCGCAAAAGCAACATTGTAAATTGTCACTCATTAGTAGTGTTGTGATAAAATCGTGTAGCTGTCACATAAACTAACCACTGTGTCATCCGGTATCTCACTGAAAGTACTTTAAATCCAGAATACAATTTCAAGTTGTGCTGTGTGCAGTCTGTGGATAGTTTCCATTGTTGTCTGCCATTGTAGTTTTGGGCAGATGGCTGTTAACAGCGCGTAGCGTTAGGCAGTTGGAGGTGAGCCGCCAGCAGTGGTGGATGTGGGGAAGAGAGATGGCGGATTTTTGAGAATGGATAATCTGGAGGTGTATCCATCAGAAACAGTACATTTGTATATTATGACTATTAAGGTAATTACATTGTTTGTTCTCTAGTAAAATCTTTCATTTGCTAACTATGCCTATCAGTAGTTAGTGCCTTCCGTAGTTTGAATCTTTTATTTAGCTGGCAGTAGTGGCACTCGCTGTATTGCAGTAGTTCGAGTAACGAAGATTTTTGTGAGGTAAGTGATTTGTGAAAGGTATAGGTTAATGTTGGTCAGGGCCATTCTTTTCTAGGAATTATTGAAAGTCAGATTACGTTGCGCTAAAAAATATTGTGTGTCAGTTTAAGCACAGTCATGTACAATTTCTCAAAGGGGACGTTTCAAGCCGATAGAGGACAATATAGGATAGGGGGACTGTGATTTTAGTGTCCATTGTGCCCACTAGAGTGCACTAAAGAAATAGAATGTTTCTCATAAACTGTTCTAGTATTTTCATAAAGTGTTATTATGTCTTTCCGTGTATGTAAAATGTTATAAATGTGTTTTAGCTGCACGAACGATGTGTGAGTGTGGTTTAAGGTTAATATGAAGGTAACTGTAGTAGGATTTAGTGTGGCAACATTTCGAAGAAGTATGGATATGGACAAAGGTGATTTTTGTAGAATAGATTTGTAATGTAAGTTTATGGTAAAAGGAAAGTTAATGCAGGTATAAATAACAATAGCAAATAACTTTATTCATAGACAAAACTTCAGCATAATAGATAATTACGTCGGTAAAAAGTGCAGTCTTTAGTTTTACCACTTTGCAATTCGTTATTGATGAAAAGCGCGGACTGACGCGGGAGAATGTAGTTTTGCTATTGGCTGTTGAGTAAACTGACCAATGGTAAAGCAATATTCTTCGCGCTCCTTTCTCTGCTGGTAGAGAAGACTTAGAGTGTTGTAGAGTCGGAACCTAGCCATGAAACAGTTAGGACGTGTGTAGTAGTAGTTCCGAGGGAAATGATGAGTTGCCGGATCTACCAGTGTTTCATACATCAAAAGTGTTGTAAAGTGACGGCATAATTATTCCGATGGGTGTGTAGAAATTTCGGAATTTTTAAATGAAGTTTGTGACGAGAAAAGACATATATTCCGCGTGGCGTATTGAGCAGGTCGGTGGCTAAAAACTGTTACTGCATTTGGTACCGACAGACTTAATATTTGGCGAGCATTATCAATCAAAAACAATAAGTATTTTTGTAGCTATTACGTTTTCGGGAAATGCAACACCATAAACTTGCTAACGTAAGTGAAAGGGATTGTGAGTGACTGTGTTAAGACTAGCACGGACTTGGCAGTGATACTTGTTCACCTAAGTTTCAGAATATATTAATTGAGGACAAAATTTCCAACCTTTCATTTAGTGAGAAAACTCTCTCCCGAATCGTAGATTAGTGACTTTTATTGCAGCCTGGTTCACGTCGAAGTACAGTAGGTTTCACTCGGCTTGCCTACTGATGAAATGCTGAGACAATGTTAACAGGTATGTGCAGGTTCGTCGTAAAGGGACGGAAGGAACCGCGCCGCCGAAGCTTGCACGGGACAGAGTAGCATGGAGAGTTGTATCAGACCAGTCTTCGGACTGAAGACCACAACAAAAATATAAACGTACGTCGGAAAGGCATTCGACAATTTTATCTTGCAGAACTTGTTCAGAGTACTGAACGAAGCGGGTCTAACTATAGTTTCTGGTAATACTCATAGGAATTTTCATAAGGAGCAAGAAGCAAAAAGAAAATGCATGAGACAAGGATGTGCTGTGCCTCGTTTATGTTCAGTGCTTGAAACCAGGAAGCTGAACCGAACTGCATTTAATCTGAGGCACAACTTAAACACCAGTAGGAACATCAGTACAGATATAACGAAACGGATGATGAAAGAATTTGAAGTGTGGCCCTCTATGGGTATGAAAGCTGGAAAGTAGGAGAAAAGAGATAAGATTGCTAGAAGCTCCGGAGACTTAGTGCTTACTGGAGGTTGCTGAAGATCAACAGGAGAGGCAGAGTACCTGATATAAGCAGACGAAACTACTTTCGTACAGTCATAGCTGTGCGTTCTTTGATTGCTCTGGGAGAAGAAAAACTGATCTAGAACACGTGAAATATTACTCCACTTTAATACATAAATGATTAAAAGATTTACTGAAGATTGACACAGTCTTTGGCGGAGAAGTGTTGATAATTTAAACTGCCACTGACTGTGAAATTATCACTTTATGCACAGGTTAACAATCTGTTCGCTTGCAGTACAAAATACAACACTTACAACAATACTAGTTCATTGGAAATCTTAGCTACTCGTTCGTCCTGCACTACGATGTTGACTCATTCAGATTTGGTTACGAACTGGGCAAAGCTCTTGCATGCTCGACTGCATATTGACATCAGTGTGAGGGCGCAGCTATACAGAGAGGGTCCTCTGGAGTTTCTCCCATTGGTTGTTGCTGACTGCAGCGAGTCCTCGCTCATTTCTATGCTATTGATCCGTGTTGTCGACTTCGGTGTGGCACCACGATCTCTGGACGTTTGCATAGCATCAACGAATGGGGCTGAGAAGAAAACTAGAAACCAGATGTCCTTGGAAGCACACACATCGAGCCAAAAAGAGAGATTCGTAGAACACATGTTAAGACACAATAAATTAATTGGAATTACAGCAGAAGGAACTACTGACATAAGGAATCGCTGGGGAGGACCAAGGAAGTCTTACGTGAAGCTAGTTATGGATGACTTAGAATGTGATACGTGCCGGCCGGAGTGGCCGAGTGGTTAAAGGCGCTACAGTCTGGAACCGCACGACCGCTACGGTCGCAGGTTCGAATCCTGCCTCGGGCAGGGATGTGTCTGATGTCCTTAGGTTAGTTAGGTTTAAGTAGTTCTGAGTTCTAGGGGACTTATGATCACAGCAGTTGAGTCCCATAGTGCTCAGAGCCAATGTGATACGTAAGCAGAAATGAAGAGGAAGATAGAAAGAACAGTCATACAAGATATTGCAGTAAACCGAACTCGGGGCTGTACGGTAAAGAAGATAAACATAAAAATCAATGAATTGTTAGCATAGTAGAAGTTAAAAAAAGATACAAATTTCTTCTCTATTTTCAGAAGACCTTGTTTTTGTTCAGACTATACATGAAAATTAGAATTCCCGCGTATAATGCGACAGTGCGCTAGTGTGTTTCAAACATTTTTTCATTTTCGTCATGTCGCCGGCCGTCTGTGGAACGACACACCCAAATCTGACGTATGCGCGTCACCCATGAAGCATGTGAATATGTCATGCATATCTATTAAAACGTAAAGTCAGCCGTAATGTTAACATATTCTGGATTTCTTATGTTAATAAGAGAACACTCGTTATTGTACATTTTGGTCTTTTTTATGTTGCCGGCAAAATTGAGACAGCAATTCTGAGACACACGTCCCAGCACGCATTGCGCAGGAAGCTGAAACAGCTGTGATGTTCCCAGCACAGGACTACGAGGCGCAACGAGCACCGACTTGGGGTCAAAGGCGCAAACCAGTCGACCAGTACTTCATCCAAAGATTTTTAATATTAAAATGTATGAGAAGGTTAATGAAAGTCCTTGAGTTACAGTCTCTATTAAGAGCGTGCGTTATGGGGTAAAGGCGACGGACTCAGCGACTTTGCTTAGTGAACTACCTCAGTCTGTATTCTCGTTGGCTCTGTTATTTATACGTCACCGAGCCTTGGTGATAGCATGATCACAAGAGTACGTATGAATGTGTCGATAGTCGCAGACGACGGCTGCAGAAGACATTTCTCGCGACGACATACTAGAAAAACCACTTTTTTGTGAGAAGAGTATTGTACGATGAATGGTAGTTACAACAACGTTTTCTTACGCAAGTTCAAAGCTGCAATAGGTATGCATGTCTGAGCATTTCGGAAGAACATATCAAGTAGAAACGTAGTTTTCACCGAACCTTTGGATAATATACAGGGACTGAACAATTTCGATAAACATTGCATTATTTAAATATTTTCTATGTGAGAAGATTAAGTATATTACAACGGTAGCGCACTCTAACTAAAGAATGATTTTGCTTGCCACGAGAAACTTCAAAGAGCGTAACCCCTGACACACACATAGATAGTTTGCTTTATGTGTACAGCAACTGCAAAAATTTGGAAATACATCCCGCATGATCTGTGGGGGTCTGAACTCTTACGAAATTTTCTCCAAATAAATTTAAATTTTCTGTTTGTTGGTGAATTTTATAATAGTAGAATATCACATGTTCATAGCACCTAATACGTCGGCTCCGAAACCGCAGGCAAAACAAATTTTCCTTTCAAATTTTATTAGAGATGCACAGCTGACCATTTTCTTTATCATATCATCAAGAACATCTCATCATTTGAAAATAAAAGCAAGTTTCTCTGTTAAAAAACCTAATGAATAAAATAAGTAGTTGTCTTCCCTGCCTCTTTAAAGAGATTATAATATAACCACAACATTATCATTTCAAAGCAGCTGAAACCGATTTTGGAGAAGTTTTATCAAGACTTAAGATTTTAGAGATAGTCGTTATACTGGTGTACAGAGTTAGTAAATAAGTTGGACTGTATAAATATATTTCTTTAATTCTAATAATATTAATTGCAATTAATTCTAATAGCATTATAATTAAAAATATGGATAAGTCACTTTAGGAAAAGGTCATTTTCTTTGTTTACTCATTTCTTATATCACAACACTCAGAAGCCTCCTCCATCATAACGTAGGCAGCAGTTAATGTTTTTTCATACAGAAACTTTATTATCATGGTTTTTTTCCACGTTATACATGTATGAAGAACAATTGTAATTTTGTATCAACGCTTCTCTCCAACCCACTGCTCCAGCACACCTTTAAATATTACACAGTTTACTCATAATGGAATCGTAGTTTCGTGTATACCGAGTGCTACTGCCCACGTTACTGCTAGGCGAGAAACGAAATACACGCAAAATTCGTATTACATGCGTTTCACATTTACGCTGAGAATATTGTTCTGTGTGTGCAGCAACATTTTTATTAAAAACTTTCCTTGTTACTAACAGAGGGGGTGCTGAATTTCACGGAACGCTGCATTGCAGAATTACATTAAAAAACCTCGTTAAAGTACTCACATATTGCTAGCTACATAATCTCGCTGTTTCACGCAAATGTTTTTGCATCTGGGCCATGTCAGCCTGTACTAGTACTTATATTTAACATATTTATATAATTTTCATTCGCTCAACCTCATGGACACTAGGGGATAGAACTTACTATGTTAAAAATGTAGAAAACAGTTCAATTCTGAAATTATAAAATTAAAATAAAACCTTAAACAACAACTTCAATAAACGTTATAGCACCAACGAGGCTTGAAAATTTTCATGAAATATGAAATTCTTGACGCAGCGTATTAGTAGGAACCAAAAAAGAAATAAGCGTGAAATTGCATAATCTGATACTGGAGGGTTAAGATATGTGAGAGAGACAGAGGCGCATTAGAATGTTAAGCACGGTTTTACATGCAGAATTACTTAAGAGGAAACCTTTATGGATGATAGAAGTCACATTTGTCGAATCATGAGCAAAAATTGCGAAATAGATTTTCTTGAAACGTTTGAACCATTTTAAATCAGGTATTTTTTGTATCCACTGTGATGAGGCACTGGTGTACAGCTGAAAGATTGTTGTACTACGAGAAGTGGCAGTTTTATCTGTCATACTGGCCACAGCAAACACATTTTCTGAAGGCTTCTATAGTGGAGACACTCTGGATTCCAAACGTTTATACTGTTTTGAAGTAGCCAGTCTGCGTGAGAGAGTGAATTCGGTGTCGAGCGTGGTCGAAGGCAGACTTGTGTACTTGTACGGAGGCCTAACTTCGGAATGCTGTTGCTGAACTTGGAACGTATTAAAGACGGTAATATCCAGACGTGTGCGCTAGCTTTGCACAATGTGGGATGGCATATTTAGGAAAGGTTCTCTGATTATCTTTGGAAATTTTCGTAACTCGCATTGGTGGACAATTTCATACTGTTATTTCAGTATATCATTAACGCGTGAACTCAGGAAATAAATGAATCAGTCTCTACTTCTTTTCGTTTTTAAATTTTGAATGTAAATTTAGTTGATAGAACTATATTTCTGAGAGTTTTCTATAAAGAGTGGTGTACACTTGATAACAATTGGCTAATAACAATGTCCAATATTGTACTTTTTTTAATTTCGGATAAGTGCAGGTACTTTTCAGATTATTCGACGCTGAGCGTCCACATGCTACTTGCTTTCCAAAAAGTTTGGAAACGAAATAGTTCGGACTCGCATTGTAGTTCGCGAAATTCAATTATTAACTTTCAATCTGTTTGGGTGTAATAGACTTGTATAGCACATAGCAAGATTTGTTTAAGTAACAGCAAAGCAGTGTGGTTTTTTTCACCTTGTAGCAATGGGATGCGATCGCAAAGCGAAGCTATCAGTATCTACAAAGCTAAGCGAAGTGATAACTTGGGCCGAAATTAAACTCTTTTCTGTGCACAGTGATTGTCTTTTCTGATTACATTCAGTGAAACAACAATTGAATTTACATTGCGTTATTATTTATTTTAGATTTGAAAGTGTTTGGCATTAGTGATTCAGATGCTGAGATTACATTCAAAGTCTATGCAGCAACATAATGTTCACATGTGGTAGGCCAGGGGCGTTGTGTTCGTAAGGGTTGCATGCAATGTACGGAATAATGCTTGTAGTTACATTAAACACAGACGATTTATATGTAGTATACTCAGTGGTTACATACAGACACTGCTCAGCAGAAAGTTATGTAAAGTACACAATCAAGTTAATGTCTAAAGGTTTCACTGAAATGCAAAAGAAAAGCTCTAATTTGAAAAGATAGCCCACAGTATAAAAGTTGCATTGAGTGTAAAAGTATAAAACATGAGCAACTTCACTCCAGAACCGAAAATGTGTACCCACCAGACGATGCAAGTCCGTACTAGACAGCTCTTAGTCAGATAAAAAGCAGCAGAAGGTTATCTCTCAGTTAAAGAGAACGGCAATGACGTGGAATTTGATTAGGGCACGGTTAAGTGGAGTGCCTCAGGGGTCAGTGATGTGACCACTACAGTTGCTTCTGTAAACTGATCGTCTTGAAAAGAGCTGTACCAAAGACGAGGGGGATAGTGACCGTTGTTGGCAGGCAGACTGATGGTACTATATTTAGGAAATGATTTTCAAATTGGAAAAACCATCATTTATTGCGCTACATAGCCACATCACATACTGTCATATCAAAAAGTATTCGAACGACCTGAATTACAATTCGCCTGATTTGCATGCAGTCCACATAACTTAGATACCTTGCAGAGTCTCTAATCTCTTTACCGGTACAGAAGTTTGATTATACAAAATAGATACCACAAGAGATTACTATAGAACACTTTTTAAGATAATAACTCCACAAGTAAATCAACACTGAAATATTGCAAATATTAGGGAAAGCTTCGAAGGGAAGAGACAGTCATTAACACTTATTCACTCAGTTTTCATACAATAAGTGACACTTCAAAATCACTACCACACTCGTTAGAATTTCAGTGAACTAACTCAGAAACATCAGATTTTAAGACACTACATGGATTCATAAAGTTCTATTACAAATCGAAGTATTTTAGCATCTTGAAAGATCTTACCACGCCCTTGAAACGCCGTTTCTGATACGACAGGTTTGTCATAAACTGAAAATATAGTAACGAGTTAAAAGCAACACGACTGACAACACAAGCACTCTATAGAAACCTCCAAACTAGCATAATAATACTGTATCCTATTCTCAGCAATTACTTGACCACGTGTTCGAACTATAAACAACATGACTAGCTTTCTTGTTCTGGATCTAGACTTAAGCCAAGTACGTACAGTCATTGTAGCTAAGCAAAGCTTTCATGTCTGATTGAATCTTGATCACAGCAACGTTCGCGATTGGTGACTGATCATAAGAAGTCATGAAATATCGAAGGTTACACAAATCTCAGCATATCTCAACATGAAAATTTTTGTAATCTACCTCGAATCCTGTCAAGACTCTTATCTCCCTGTTAGCTAACAAAGAAAAACGTTTAATTGAATTTCAAGTAACATAGTATGCACGTGTGTAAAACGAAGTGCAATGGGGTAAAGTTTGGTGTTGCGGATTCGAACCCAGCTCGTAATCAGATTGTAAACCAAGTAAAATCAGATATTGGATATCGAATTTTTTCGGCAGCAAGACGTTTCAATCTGTAATAATAATAGCGTGTGACCAGGGCCTCCCGTCGGGTAGACCGCTCGCCTGGTACAAGTCTTTCGATTTGACGCCACTGCGGCGACTTGCGCGTCGATGGGGATGAAATGATGATGATAGGACAACACAACACCCAGTCTCTGAGCGGAGAAAATCTCCGATCCAGTATGGAATCGAACCCGATCCTTTAGGATTGACAGTCTGTCGCGCTGACCACTCAGCTACCAGGGGCGGACTCAAACTGAAATGAGGACATACTTTTTTGCCTGAAAGGGAATCGAATCCGGCACTTACCGCCGTTGTTTCCTATTCATGAACTGTTCGCTCGCCAATAATGAGATGTGTCCGTGTTTGAGAAGGAATGAAAGCTCCTATCACTACTGTTGGCCACACATGAAGAAACATTAAAAGTGAAAATTTGATCTGGAAGTGTGGGTTTTCTGTACACTGAATGTCCCAAAGACACATCAGTCTTACGGCGTATTAACTCATCTAGAAAGGGTAAAGTCCCATCTTACTCAATCTCCATAGTAAACATAATGTTCTCAAGTACTTCACCGTGTCTAGCACCGGTTTCCAGCTTCTGGGACTCTGTAATTAAAGAATCTATAGAAATAAGTCTTGCTGATAATTTAATGAATCGTGATAACGGCTTTCAGCTGGATAAAAATTGGAATCCAGTATTTAAAATTATGCGGTCACAACGGAATCGATATGCTCAGTCGATACTCAGCGATTAGTGTGTCTTACTTCACCAATGAGGGCAGCACACACAACTCGGCTGCCTCGCACATGTCACTTTCTAACAACACATGCGTCAGTACAATTCGCATGCGCGGAATTCGCTGTATAGACCATGACTGCATCAGGTCTCTACAGTACTTCGTCTACTCACCTCAGGATGGCCGGACGTCTCTGGGCCGAAATATCGCGGCAGAATGTTGGTGGGATCCGGCTGCAAACCCGAAAATTACTGGAAGAAGAAGTTACGCCGGGGAAAATTTCGGAAGTCACATCCAATGTGTGGTTTACATGAACATAAAAAGGACGGAAATCATGTTTATGAAATTACAATGAAACGAACACCTTTATGCTTACAGGCGTTGACATACGTCAACGGGGACAGATGAAAATGTGTGCCCCGACCGGGACTCGAACCCGGGATCTCCTGCTTACATTGCAGACGCTCTATCCATCGCGGGAGGCGTGCCAGAGATTTCGAGTCCTGGTCGGGGCACACATTTTCATGTGTCCCCGTTGACGTTTGTCAACGCCTGTAAGCAGCTAAGGGTGCTCATTTCATTGTAATTTCATTCTAACGAGCTGCTTGGTCACCGATGGTATCTGTTCTTTCGGACATCTTAGTAAATGTATAATCACGTTTATGTTGATCTCTATTCCAGTTTTCTGCACAAGGTTCTGCAACTCTCGGAATCGAGGTGATGCAGAACTATGTATATATATGGTCTGCGCGGGATAGGCGAGCGGTCTGGGGCGTCTTGCGACGGTTCGCGAGGCTCCCCACGTCGGAGGTTCGTGTCCTCTCTCGGGCACGGGTATATGTGTGGTCCATAGCGTAGGTCAGTTTAAGTTAAATCAAGTAGTGTGTAAGAGTAGGGACCGATGATCTCAACAGTTTGGTCCCATAGGAACTAACCACAAATTTCCAAAAACCATATACGGACGAGAAAGTGTTTTCTGCTCCAACCAATACTTCTGTCCATGCATACAGACCAACCGGAGAGACATTCGATAGTAAATTTGACCATCAGAGGCAACGGTGTGGTCAAAAGGGTGGGGATGGATCAGCAAGTGGTTATGGCGGTCTGAGTTAACTGGACAGCCCGTTCAATAGTCATTACTGCTGCGAAACAATGGAGGACGCAATGCTTCAATCTGTTCGTTATACACTCCTGGAAATGGAAAAAAGAACACATTGACACCGGTGTGTCAGACCCACCATACTTGCTCCGGACACTGCGAGAGGGCTGTACAAGCAATGATCACACGCACGGCACAGCGGACACACCAGGAACCGCGGTGTTGGCCGTCGAATGGCGCTAGCTGCGCAGCATTTGTGCACCGCCGCCGTCAGTGTCAGCCAGTTTGCCGTGGCATACGGAGCTCCATCGCAGTCTTTAACACTGGTAGCATGCCGCGACAGCGTGGACGTGAACCGTATGTGCAGTTGACGGACTTTGAGCGAGGGCGTATAGTGGGCATGCGGGAGGCCGGGTGGACGTACCGCCGAATTGCTCAACACGTGGGGCGTGAGGTCTCCACAGTACATCGATGTTGTCGCCAGTGGTCGGCGGAAGGTGCACGTGCCCGTCGACCTGGGACCGGACCGCAGCGACGCACGGATGCACGCCAAGACCGTAGGATCCTACGCAGTGCCGTAGGGGACCGCACCGCCACTTCCCAGCAAATTAGGGACACTGTTGCTCCTGGGGTATCGGCGAGGACCATTCGCAACCGTCTCCATGATGCTGGGCTACGGTCCCGCACACCGTTAGGCCGTCTTCCGCTCACGCCCCAACATCGTGCAGCCCGCCTCTAGTGGTGTCGCGACGGGCGTGAATGGAGGGACGAATGGAGACGTGTCGTCTTCAGCGATGAGAGTCGCTTCTGCCTTGGTGCCAATGATGGTCGTATGCGTGTTTGGCGCCGTGCAGGTGAGCGCCACAATCAGGACTGCATACGACCGAGGCACACAGGGCCAACACCCGGCATCTTGGTGTGGGGAGCGATCTCCTACACTGGCCGTACACCACTGGTGATCGTCGAGGGGACACTGAATAGTGCACGGTACATCCAAGCCGTCATCGAACCCATCGTTCTACCATTCCTAGACCGGCAAGGGAACTTGCTGTTCCAACAGGACAATGCACGTCCGCATGTATCCCGTGCCACCCAACGTGCTCTAGAAGGTGTAAGTCAACTACCCTGGCCAGCAAGATCTCCGGATCTGTTCCCCATTGAGCGTGTTTGGGACTGGATGAAGCGTCGTCTCACGCGGTCTGCACGTCCAGCACGAACGCTGGTCCAACTGAGGCGCCAGGTGGAAATGGCATGACAAGCCGTTCCACAGGACTACATCCAGCATCTCTACGATCGTCTCCATGAGAGAATAGTAGCCTGCATTGCTGCGAAAGGTGGATATACACTGTACTAGTGCCGACATTGTGCATGCTCTGTTGCCTGTGTCTATCTGCCTGTGGTTCTGTCAGTGTGATCATGTGATGTATCTGACCCCAGGAATGTGTCAATAAAGTTTCCCCTTCCTGGGACAATGAATTCACGGTGTTCTTATTTCAATTTCCAGGAGTGTAGATTTTCGGAAGGCAGAATAAGCTGCCAACATGATCGTTCTTCTGCTCACACAGCGAACTGTGTAAACACTGGTTTGAAATGAACGGAGACGTTGAGCTGTTGGACTGGTCTCTCATAGGTTCTGATCTCGGTCCCACAGAGCACAATTGGACAGAGATGGAGAAAACTATTAGGTGCAGAAGACCACCACCGACAACCAAGCCATGCTGACCGAAGCATTTGATGACGCAAGGGAAGAGTTGTCACAGCACAGTATGTTCATCCAGAATCTTGTTGCCTCTATCCGTGGTGAATAAAAGTAGTTGCAGAGCAGGACGGCAACTAGACACGATACTGAATTATTTTATTGTAAGGAAGAAAACTTTTTTCCGACAAATGAACGTTTTGCTTTCCCTTGAAGAGAAGGAAAATTAGTTTGTGTTATCTTCTTTTTTCAGCGGAGTAGGTTGAACATAAAAAGTAGACTGCCTTTTTACTCTTTTCAGTCGTTCAACACACTCTTGGTTTTTAAAATATTTTCCTACTATCGATCAGAAACACACAGACAAACATGCAATTGATTTTTTTGTCACGTAGTACATGACGTCAGTGTCGATGAAGGCTCAGAGAGAAAATATTCAGCTTTTTATGTCGAGGAGAAGCGTCATTTTAAGCTGTGTTCTCTTTATTTACATTCAGACAGGGCGCCAATACCGACAGAAGCACAAAGGAGATGTGATTTTCCATTAAATGGTTCAAATGGCTCTGAGCACTATGGGACTTAACATCTATGGTCATCAGTCCCCTAGAACTTAGAACTACTTAAACCTTACTAACCTAAGGACATCACACAACACCCAGCCATCACGAGGTAGAGAAAATCCCTGACCCCGTGACCCCGCCGGGAATCGAACCCGGGAACCCGGGCGTGGGAAGCGAGAACGCTACCGCACGACCACGAGATGCGGGCGATTTTCCATTAATGCCAAGGAAAAATCACAATCCATAAAGACAAAAATGGGGCAACACGTTTGAGCCTACTACATCATCAATTGTATACTTATCCATACTTTAATATTATGACTACTTAATATGTCTTACCACGAAATAATTTCGTGGATGTGATTGGATTCGAAAGCCATTCCTGCAGATTAGAAACTGACCACTTCAAACACTATGGCATTTTAGCGCTCACATACGAAATGGTGTCATATGGTCTGAGTTGTCATACGCTTTCCATAAAAAGGAAATGATATATCGAGCGGAAGCAGTGCAGTGCATCTTCAGTGGAAGTGCAGACAGTCTATCTGACCCTAGAATTTGATGAACGGAGCTATGAAAAACACAAGCAGATTGAAAGTGGCACAGTAGATGTTCCGCTAGGTTTTATGAGATCTTCTTGTATTGGAGATGCCGTGTGTGGAAGAGAGTGAGAAAATAATAGCTGCAAACTCAAGTATTACAAAATTTCGACATAGTGATGGCAAAGATACTCATGTGGCTGTTGGCCATGCAGAAAATGACTTGAGAATCCTTAAAGCATCTCATCTGTCACGACGACTGAAATGTAGCAGAAAACACAGTAGAACTGTACACTTATCACATTTATCTTATTGTGGAAATTTGATGTCATGGAAGAAAAGTGTTTGCTTCAGTCACAGTTGAGATATGGTCGAAGTATTACATAGACTTATCAAAATGTATATTAACAGGGAAAATGTTCCTCTTCTGATGGAGACACACAAAGAAATATATGAAAAAGCGTGAAATTGTGCTATTAAATATATTTTTCGTCTACAGATTTACCTCAGTATGTTCATTGCTTCCCTAAATTCTGTCTCGGGTGATGATTCTCTAAATGACAAAGAACAAACAAACTACTGTCATTAAGGGTCCCTTGGAGTCCATTGTGAGAACTTCTTGTGAAGTAACTCATTATTTTCAATACAGACTCTTCTGCACATTCCTACAATGTACTGAGTGGAGGTTATAAGATGGAGTATGATGAAGAGCTTGTCTCGTGACTTATTCACTGAATTTCATGGTGGTCGTTTGCAGGCCGAATAAAGAAACGAGAAAAGGATCTATAAACTGTAGTATTTCTACAGCCAAATCCAAACCTACTCTTCTAATAATCAGCTCTTTGGAAAGTGAGCGGCTGAATGAAACTATTGTCTTATATTTTCTCATTATGTCCATGTGTTGCAACATAGATTGCTCAGAACATGACATTAAATAGTAATTGTAACTTAGTGTCAGACGTTAAATATGGGTTCAGTCAATAATTTTAACATATTTAGTGTTATATCTTAAATTGAAGCCTTTCAGAATATTTCATCGAGGTACGAAGAAAGTAATGTTATAGACATAAAACCTGACTGCTGCCTGGCTGCCACAGAGTTTAAGTCTAGTCATTCACTTACCGCAGCCAATATCTCTGGGCACCCCTCAGAACTCAAGTCTGGCCATATGCACTATCTGTCAACCATGTAGGATGCGGAAGTGTATGTTAGTCTTCGCGAGCTGTTACAGATATGTATCTGCTCTTGGTGTAATGGTAAGTTTCATGCAGTGTGAAAATAAATTCGCACACTCGAATCCGCTTCATTCTCTAGCTACCTTAGTCCGCAGCTCGTGGTCGTGCGGTAGCGTTCTCGCTTCCCGCGCCCGGGTTCCCGGGTTCGATTCCCGGCGGGGTCAGGGATTTTCTATACCTCGTGATGACTGGGTGTTGTGTGGTGTCCTTAGGTAAGTTAGGTTTAAGTAGTTCTAGGGGACTGATGACCATAGATGTTAAGTCCCATAGTGCTGAAGTTGTCTGTCTGATGGAACCTCGAACATAATCCTTTTTATTTTCTAATCCACCTGTAAGTCCAAAACTCTTTTCCGCCTAATGGCTTGTGGCTCTTGTCAAGATCAGACAGTTTATGCTCAAAGAGTTTCCTCGGCCACCAGCCATACACCGCCCACCGCCAGCGTCAGACGCCTCCGACCAGATGAACATGGTGCGACGCTGTGATTGTATTTACCAACGGTGGTATTCTTATTTGAAGTTCTCGTATTTATCTCGTAGTTACTATTTGGATTTTTCATACCTGTAACTTATGGTTGTGCAAGTGTGTTAAAATGTAGTTTCAAGTAGAAAATGCTCTAACATTTGGGACGTATTCTTCGCTTTGGTTTTGGTGAGGGCTGAAGGCAGCAGAGGCAGCTTTGAACCAATGTAGAAAGGTCTACCTACAAAACTTCGTCGCATGTTGATACTATACTGACGATTTCACTAACAAAACTATACAGGAGAATGAAAAGTTATCCCTCATGCACTTATTCTTCTGATCTTATGCCCCTCGAATGTTTATCTTTTAAGCTCCATACCGCGAAAAAAAACCAGAAAACTATTCTCTGGACGAAAATGAACTTCAAAGCTGGTTTGGCGACATCTTTAACTCAGATTCAGTCGATTTTAGAGGTCTCGTATTCCTAAACCACCTGATCATTGTCAGAGTGTTGTAGATTATACGAGAGAATGTACTGATGTTGATTAATTTCGCTCTGATGTTTACTGTTGTGTTCAGATAAAAAACGGACAATTCTATTAAAATATGCATTGCACAACTCGCATGAAATTCAAATTACATAAAGATATTTTATGATAACATTAAATTTCTGACAGTAGTCATATTTCTTACATTCGTTTGTGCGGCTGCTGGCTGTCACTCTGTCGAAGGTATTTACTTGCGCAGCATTGCAGCAACGCAGAAGTTCAAATTGACCAACGTTTTCCGTATCTTATTCGATATCACATATTTATATCTGATTCAGCCAGTTAATCTCGATCTGCCTTTCAAGCTACAACTGTCGTTGTATGTAGAACTATAAAATCACGTTTCTAGCCGGGCTGTTTAAGCCTCTCAGCTATGACTGGACATAAATTCTTAAATGCTATAAAAATACTAATACTGTGTACCAATTACAAAAATGTCATTTAAATATAAATTGATGAAGTTACTAAATAACCTATTTACAAAACCGTCCATCAGGGCAGAGCTGCTCAGGACTGGTTTCAGGGCCAAGACAGAATAAAACTATTTGCGTTTGTTCCACTATCACCGGACCTCAGCCCGACAGACAAGATGTGGGCCGAGGTGTCGACGTCACTGCCATGTTGATCTAGATAAGCAGGTGATATGTTTACGAATGTAGAAAACGCGTGGTGGGGGATAAAGCGTCTCCGGCCGGGGTGGCCGAGCGGTTCTAGGCCCTGCAGTCTGGAACCGCGCGACCGCTACGCTACTGAGGCCCATCGCGGAATGAGTGGTTACCAAAAACATGTTCTTCAGCAAAACACATTAGTCGAACATCTAACAAGCTTTGCGGAATTGAACTCCATTACTTTTCAGTCTCCTCAAATTTCATGCCTGTCCAGGAAACTTAGATTTTTTCCTAGTTGGCGGCAACTGAGGAATCTATTGCTGTATATGACGTCGAACAGACATTAGTCGTCTCTATAACTGGACACAATCGCCGTGTAAGTGTGTATTTGACTGTTTTGTGTTTGCTAGACAAGCAACAACAAAAATTGAATTACGTATCAGAGTGCAGTATTTTAAATCTGACAGTACGTTTTAAAATTAATTTTACACTATTGAAATTCTTGGAGGATGTTTTAGTCTCTAACATATTTAGCAGATACAAGGTCGTGACTCGCGACTGTTGCAGTGGTAAACACTGGCCAATGTGTTTGTGTTGACTGACCGACGCGTACTGTGGAAGACGCTAAGACGTGAACAGAAAGATGTCATCATGGCTCTGAATGTCGTGTGCCGGCATCAGTATCTGTACGCGAAACTCTGTTCGCATATCTGACGGAGTAAGTGGTATCATTATCATGTCAATAGTCGTCAGAAACTTAAGTAGTCTTTCGCCCCGAAGAAGACAAGAAACCTCTGAATGTGTAATATGAAGTGACACAAAAATTTACGCATTGCACAAAAGGAACTAAGCTGCTTTTCTACACTTGATAGTAATTTGCAAGCTTATATTTTCTCTGAAGAGCATACAGTTCATTTCTCCCTCTCATATCATAGCACTTGTTTCAATAAGAACTGATAAAATAAAGATTTTAGGATTCTGAAGCGTACTATGTCACCAGACCCTTATCATAGTCCATATCGGAAGTGTCACAAAACTCAACAAGCTCTTTCCTTTCATGCACTGCTACCGCTCGCATATTCCTGCTGACTGACATTCAGACACCAAGTACTACAGGAGAAAGAGCCTTGCGTTTTATTAATAATTACGATGCCGGGAACAGGTAGGGAAGGAGGATTGCCGCTACACCAGTGAATAACTTCGCGTATGTCTTCATTCAGCACTGACTAACAGCTGCTGCAACTGTTTACAGAACTGACGCGGCATGGAACACCGTTATCAGAGCAGTCCAGTAATCTTTCAGTAAGTCCTCAGGAGATGGGCTAAAAGTAAAATTAACACCGCTTTCCGTGTCCTATTCAACCCATAATGGAGTATTGCTTAAAGTAATCGCATGTTCCAGCAGTTACGGTTTGATAATTCCCATACGTATGTTTGGATATTGGAAACGATCGGTTAGTGTATGAAACTACCAGGCATTAAGATCAGACTGCAAGGTAGTTCAAATGGCCCTAACCACTATGGGACTTAACATCTGAGGTCATCTGTCCCATATACTTAGAGCTACTTAAATCTAACTAACCTAAGGACATGACAAACATCCATGCCCGTGGCAGGAATCGAACCAGCGACGGGAGCAGCAGCGTGGTTTCGGACTGAAGCGCGTAGAACCGCTCGGTCACAGTGGCCGTCTCAGAATGCAAGAACTAGAGACGTACTGCTAATGGAAATTCTCATTCAAAAGGCGCTTTTCGGTTTCCTTGGCACAGTATCAGTAGCAATTACGTGTACCGTACTGTAATCATAACGAATAGATGATAGCAACAGCAGTATGATCAAAATGATATGAGCGCTCAGGGAATCTTAATCTACATCTACGTGATTACTCTGCTATTCACAATAAAGTGCCTGGCAGAGGGCTCAATGAACCATCTACAAGCTGTCTTTCTACAGTTCGACGCGCGGGAAAAACGAGCACTTAAATTTTTCAGTGCGAGTCCTGATTTCTCTTATTTTATCGTGATGATCATTTCTCCCTATGTAGATGGGTGCCAACAGATTGTTTTCGCAATCGGATGAGAAAACTGAAATTTCATAAGAAGATCCCGTCGCAACATAAACGCCTTTGTTTTAATGATTGCCACTCTAATTCACGTATTATGTCTGTGATACTATCTCCCATATTTCGCGATAATACAAAACGAGCTGCGCTTCTTTGTATTTTTTCGATGTCATCCGTCAGTCCCACCTGATGCGGATCCCACACTGCAAGTAATTCTCCAGAATAGTGCGAAAAAGCGTGGTGTAAGTAGTCCCTTTAGTAGACCTGTTGCACCTTCGAAGTGTTCTGCCAATGAATCGCAGTCTTTGGTTTGGACTGCACACAGTATTATCTATGCGATCGTTCCAATTTAGGTTATTTGAAATTGTAATCCCTAAGTATTTAGTTGAATTTACATCGTTCAGATTTGTGTGACTTCTTGCGTAATCAAAATTTTGCTTATTTCTTTTAGTACCCATGTGAATAACTTCACACTTTTCCTTATTCAGGATCAATTACCACTATTCGCAGCATACAGATATCTTATCTAAAGCAATTTGCAAGTCCTTTTGATCATCTGATGACTTTAAAAGACGGTAAATGACAGCAGTATCTGCAAACAATCAAAGACGGCTGCTCAGAGTGTCTCCTATGTCATTAATATAGATCAGGAACAGTAGAGAGCCTATAACACTTCCTTGGGGAACGCCGGATATTACTTCTGTTTTACTCGATGACTTTCCGTCTATTACCACGAACTGTGACCTTTCTGATAGGAAATGACGAATACAGTCGCACAACTGAGGCGACAGTCCGTAGGCCAGCAGATTGATTAGAAGACGCTTGTGAGGAACGGTGTCGAAAGCCGTCTGGAAATCTAAAAATATGGAACCAATTGGACATCCCCTGTCGATAGCACTTATTACTACATTAGTATACAGAGTTGGTTGTGTTTCACAAGAACGATATTTTCTGAAACCGTGCTGACTATGTGTCAAAAATCGTTTTATTCGAGCTACTTCATCATGTTCGAATACAGTATATGTTCCAAAACACTACTGCAAATCGACGTTGGTGATGTAGGTCTGTAATTCAGCGGATTACTCCTACTTCCCTTTTTGGGTATTGGTGTGACTTCAGCAATTTTCCAGTCTTTAGGTACAGATCTTTGTGTGAGCGAGTGGTTGTATATAATACTCAGCAGTAGTAGTTGGAGCTAGTTTTTCAGCATAATCTGAGAGGAACCTGACTGATATACAATCTGGACCGGAGGCTTAGCATTTATTAAGTGATTTAAGCTGCTTCGTTACTCCGAGGATATCTACTTCTATGTTTCTCATCTTGGGAGTTGTTCTTGATTGGAATCCAGGAATATTTACTTCGTCATCTTTGGTGAAGGAGTTTCGGAAAACCGTGTTTAATAACCCTGCTCTAGTGGTACTGTCATCAGTGACTTCACCGGCGTTATCGCGCAGTGAAGGTAGTGATGGCGTCTTGCCACTTGTGTGCTTTATGTATGATCAGAACCTCTTTGGGTGTTCTGCCAGATTTCGAGACAGAATTTCGTTGTGGATATTATTAAAAGCATCGCGCATTTAAGTATACGTGACATATTGCGAACTTGTGTAAAACTTTGCCAATCTTGGGGATTTTGCGTTCTTTTAAATTTGGCATGCTTTTTTCGTAGCTTCTGGTACAATGATCTGACCCGTTTTGTGTACCATGGGGGATCAGTATCACCACTTATTAATTTATGTGGTGTAGATCTCTCAATTGCTGTCGATACTATCTCTTTGAAAACATTTCACAACTTTTTTACATTCACATGCTCAGATCGGAAGGAGCGAAGACTGTCTCGGAAAAAGACAATAAGAGCATTTTTATCAGCTTTTTTAAATTGATGTACTGTGTTTCTTTTTGATGGTTGTAGGTGGTACGGTATTCAGCCTAGCAGCAACTACCTTGTGGTCGCTAATCCCTGTGTTCGTCACAATACTCACTATCTGTCCAGGATTATTTGTGGCTGAAAGGTCAAGTATTCTTTCGCAACTATTTACGCTTCTAGTGGCCTCATGAACTAATTGTTCAAAAGAATTTTCTGAGAAAGCATTCAGTACAATTCCGGATGACGTTTCATATGCAAAGTAAACAGAACAAGATAACCGCAGTAAAAAATAACGAATTCTCGCTAAACCCTTTTTTCTCATACGAAATTTTTTACTTTTTGCATGGAAACAGAAATCTGCTTGTAACAACAACGACGCTGTACTATTATACATATGAATAAATTTATTTCCATCTGATTTTTCGTTAAACTAGTGTAATTGATGTTCTGATTTCATTTCTTTTTTGTTTTATGTCATTGTGTTAAGAAAACTGTAAACAAGTTTCAATGTGAATATTAATGAAATGTTGAAACTGTTGCAAGATGTTTAAAATTGTAATTGTGCGTCTGGTCCATACGTAGGCAATGTGTTTGGATATGCGGAATGCAAAACCTTGGGTGAATACCCTGTCTGTAAGGGAGCAGTAAAAGGTGGATGGCAGGCGAGCGCGGGAAAATGCACGCGTGCACTGCACGGCACAACAGGCTCAGTAGTAGTTCGAGTTTGGCATTGGTCTGAGCAACGCCTTCTGGAGCGAGGAGGCTCTCCTGGAAGACGTAGTTTCACTGAGCGTCGGGTAAGCTGTTCCAACGCCCACACAGCATGGCAAAATTCCATAGGCACTAAATGGAAAAGTGTTGCGACGCTAAGAAGAATTAAAGTGCCAATACGTCAAGAGCCATAGCTGTGGTTGTATGTGTGCTCTGTGCCTCGCCATCTCGCCGCTCGACAACCGCCGCAACGATACAAGCGGGTTGAAACTTTTAGTACTGTGTTCGTATGGACCATAGAGTGAACTGTTCAATAATAACCTAAACTTTACCAGAACTTTCCCCTCGTTTAATTATCCTCACAACTAACCTAGACAGGGTCCTTTCCAAATGTTGTGCAATCCGAGTGCCCCAAAATGAAAAATTAAATTTTGCGTTAATAATAATTACTTGCAGCCCTAGTTATGTCAGAATGGTGTTTAAAGAACTGTCTTGTTAATGAACCAGTAAGTGAATAACGAAGGTCTAAAGAAGTTTAATCAATGCACAATTTATTAATCATACCTGCCGATAACTAATGCCAAATAATCAGAGTCACCATTGGCAAATTGAGCTAAGTATCAGACTCAGTGCCACTAAGTTCAGATAAGTTTCACAGACAAAAATATAAGTTTAGCTGAAAAACCAGAAATAATGAGAGTCCTGTACACTGCAGACTTCTTCAGTCTTTCCCACATCATAAATATCCGTATTATTGTATCCACTGATTTTCAGTTATTACACTGATGTTCGCAGAATCTTTCTTCATTTTATTGACATGCCTTGTAAGTTTAAACGCTGTTTTCAGTTTGATGTAAATATTATGTTCAGCATTAGCAACGAATCTTGCCCAGCATTCACTATGATACCTCTTTATTATATTTTTTTTTGGGAATGGGAAACAACTATTGGATTTCTGTGCCAGTATGGGCTTAGTAATCACAAACTCCTTTTTTAAACATAAGAACATTCACCAGTATACTTGGGAAGGCAGGGGAACCAGATCTGTCAATGATTATATAATAACAGATCAGGAATTCAGGAAGGCTGTGAGGGGGACACGTGTATTCAGGGGATTCTTTGATGACACTGATTATTATTAAACCTGCAGTGAAAATGGTATTGTGAGGCCGAAAGTGCAGGAGGTCAGGTCCATATGTAGGAGGATAAGAGTGGAGAAACTTCAGGATAAGGAAATCAGGCACAAGTACATAACAGCGATCTCAGAAAGGTACCAGTTAGTTGAATGTAGTCATTTACAGTCATTGGAAAAGGAATGGACAAGGTACAGGGACACAGTACTAGAAGTGGCTAAAGAATGTCATGGAACAGTAGTGTGTAAAAGTAGGATGAAGCAAACAGCTTGGCGGAATGACACAGTCAAGGCAGCCTGTAAAGTGAAAAAGAAGGCGTATCAAAAATGGCTACATACTAGAACTCAGGTAGACAGAGAAAGTTACATTCAAGAACGAAACAAAGCCTAACAGATAATTGCAGCATCCAAGAAGAAAGCTTGGGAAGACTTTGGAAACAGGTTGGAGACTATGGGTCAAGCTGCTGGAAAACCATTCTGGAGTGTAACTAGCAATCTTCGAAAGGGAGGTAAGAAGGAAATGACAAGTAATTTGGACAGGTCAGGAAAACTGCTGGTGAATCCTGTGGAGGCCTTGGGCAGATGGAGGGAATATTTTGAAGAATTGCTCAATGTAGGTGAAAATACGATCAGTAATGTTTCAGATTTCGAGGTAGAATGGTATAGGAATGATGATGGAAATCACATTTGTGGAAGTGGAGAAAATGGTCAATAGATTGCAGTGCAATAACGCAGCTGGAGTGGATGAAATTAAGTCGGAACTCATCAAATACAGTGGAATGTCAGGTCTTAAATGGCTACACAGGATAACTGAATTGGCCTGGGAGTCGGGACAGGTTCCATCAGATTGGACAAAAGTAGTAATCACACCAATCTTTAAACATGGAAACAGGAAAGATTGTAACAACTACAGAGGTATCTCTTTAATCAGCGTTGTGGGTAAAATCTTCTCAGGTATTGTTGAAAGGAAAGTGCGAGTATTAGTTGAGGACCAATTGGATGAAAATCTGTGTGGTTTTAGGCCTCTTAGAGGTTGTCAGGACCAGATCCTGAGCTTATGGCAAATAATGGAGAAGTGTTATGAGTGGAACAGGGAATTGTATCTATGCTTTATAGATCTAGAAAAGGCATATGACTGGGTTACTAGGAGGAAGTTATTGTCTGTTATACGAGATTATGGAATAGGAGGCAAACTTTTGCAAGCAATTAAAGGTCTTTACATGGATAGTCAGGCAGCAGTTAGAGTTGACGGAAAATGAAGTTCATGGTTCAGAGTAGTTTCAGGGGTAAGACAAGGCTGCAACCTGTCTCCACTGTTGTTCATATTATTTATGGATCATATGTTGAAAACAATAGACGGGCTGAGTGAGATTAAGAAATGTGAACACAAAATAAGCAGTCTTGCATATGCGGATGACTTAGTTGTGATGGCAGATTCGATTGAAAGTTTGCAAAGTAATATTTCAGAGCTAGATCAGAAATGTAAGGACTATGGTATAAAGATTAGCATCTCCAAAACGAAAGTAATGTCAGTGGGAAAGAAATATAAACGGATTGAGTGTTAAATAGGAGGAACAAAGTTAGAACAGGTGGACGGTTTTAAGTACTTAGGATGCATATTCTCACAGGATGGCAACATACTGAAAGAACTGGAAGCGAGGTGTAGCAAAGCTAATGCAGTGAGCGCTCAGCTACGATCTACTCTCTTCTGCAAGAAGGAAGTTAGTACCAAGACTAAGTTATCTGTGCACCGTTCAATCTTTCGAACAACTTTGTTGTATGGGAGCGAAAGCTGGGTGGATTCAGTTTACCTTATCAACAAGGTTGAGGGTACGGATATGAAAGTAGCTAGGATGATTGCAGGTACTAGTAGATGGGAACAATGGCAGGTGGGTGTCCAGAACGAGGAAATCAAAGAAAAACTGGGAATGAACTCTATAGATGTAGCAGTCAGGGCGAACAGGCTTAGATGTTGGGGTCATGTTACACGCGTGGGAGAAGCAAGGTTACCCAAGAGACTCATGGGTTCAGCAGTAGAGGGTAGGAGGAGTCGGGGCAGACCAAGGAGAAGGTACCAGGATTCGGTTAAGAATGATTTTGAAGTAATAGGTTTAACATCAGAAGAGGCACCAATGTTAGCACTGAATAGGGGATTATGGAGGAATTTTATAAGGGGGGCTATGCTCCAGACTGAACGCTGAAAGGCATAATCAGTCTTAAATGGTGATGATGATGATGATGATGACATATCCCATGCCTTGTCCATCTGTGTATGTAAATAGACGTTATAATCAATTTGGTTTTGTTTTAAATTTTAGGCTTTTCTGTACTCCTTGTTTTCAGACCCCTGTCCTAGTCAAATACGTTACTGTTCACTAATACTTCATCACCTATTTTCAATTTTGCTAATTTGAATCTTCCGCGTTCTTCATCGATAACGTCTTAATTCAGCCAGTATCAGTTCACATGTAAGTCTTCTATGACATATATTCCTTATGTTTTCTTCCTGTGTAAGATGACCTTTAAATTTCAAAGTTTGGTCTGGGTTTTCCTTACATTCGTTTGTTTCCTCCATCTTGTCTATATTTCATCATCAAAAATGACTAGATGGTCAGAGCCAGTATCACTACCTCTAAACACATATCTCAGATCTGAGAATAGTTTTGGTAATAGCTATTACAAAATAAATGATTGATTGTGAACTCTTGCATTCTACGTTTATTGGTTTTGCCTTTCTTTCTAAGGAATGTGTTTGTAATTTTTTTCTTTCTTTGGGTTTTATCATCTTCATTTAACGTTATTTCACCAAATGAGCATATCGTATATGCTACAGATATTTTTTGTTCTATCATTTGAGCCTCCTAATATTAATGAATCAGTTTTATTATATTTACAGACTAATTTTCTCAGTTTTTCATAAAAAAAATTTACGAATATCGCATTTTCCTTCTTGAGGTGTTTATATTCCTACGATTGGTAACCGTACTTCATCAGTTCTAATTCCAGCAGGTACTATCCTTTCATCTATATAGTCATAAAAGTCTATCTTTCTATTAGATTTATCACCAAAAATACCTATTTCACACCCTGCTTGTTGCATGCATTTGACTCAGCTCCAAGCAACATAAAAATTATATAAATGTTGTTCCATTCAGGTTCTGCTTTTATTTGTTATTAGGTCGTATTTGTATTTCTTTGATTCAAATTTTCTGTAAACACCAATTCATTTGCAATGAAACCTCCTCTTATATTCCAGGGACATGTACATATAATGTCTTTCACACCAACTTTTTTTCTTTTATATCATGGCCTTGTTGCCGTCTTTGACAAATTTCTACCTTATTCCTTAGATACTTATGAGTTGCAGGCTTTTCATATGGTTAGGTAACCAGCCCATCGCACAACAGCGAATCTGGTGGACCAGGTTTTAAATCAGACTACCTTTTCGTAGGTAGACAGCCATCCATCGATTAAGAGATCTACCTCCACTTTTCTGCCCAGTTAATTAAATCCCAGAGGAGTGGGTTGTTACTTTAGCTCTTCAAGTCATTGTAATGAACTCCTGGTCCCATATTGACTCATCGATCATTGAAGTCTTTACATTAACCTTGGCAAGGTTATCATCTCTAGACAGATTGCATATACGGCGGCTACACATTATAACATGACTGTCACACACTCATTCAGTTTTGGTATCAATTCATTTACGATTACACAATAATTTATTGTGTGAGCTTGGTACTGTTGCTGGTAGTAGAACGTCGTTCGAAATCTTGCAGGAGTGGAGCGAGGCTGGGTGCTCAAAAGTTCACCATTGTATCTACTGAAGACTTTGATTTTGTCTCAAAAGCACAGGGTCTGGATGGCTACCAGTATTGTGGAAAAAGTCCTTTTCCCCGAACTGTTACTGTGGTTAGTTCATGGGGCCAGTCCGCTTACCACTGGTGTTGTGGCGCCGGATACCACAGCGCTCGCCTGTGTGTACTTGAGCCTGAATTCAGCCTTTCTGTCCACATTAAAAGGTGTTGCCTAACGTCCCTGCCCTGGCATAAGTTTCTTGCTCTCACTTCAAAATTACATACTCTCCAATCCACGTATTGCCCATGCCACTAGACTTGTCACACATGTTGCTAAACAGCGGGGAGATATTGTTGAAAACCAGTACCAATCTAACAATTTGTAAAATGCATTTATGTATGGCTACAGATGGAAATTTCGGTTGCATTCCCCTGTTCTTCTAAAATTTTGAGCCATATGTTTGTGACTTTTACTGCGCCATCTGTCACAAAGCGAGAAAAGTATTCCAACTATAACATTCACATTTCTTTACCTACTACACGAATATGTAATAAAAAATGGGGGTTCCTATTCAAAGAAACACAGTTGATATCCGTTTGTCTTATGGCAGCGCTATATAGCGGGCCAATCATAGCGACATCTGGTTTCCCCCATGAAGCTAGACGAGTTTCGTTCATTGTAGTTTTTTCGTAATGCTTATTTCGTGAGATATTTGGCCCAGTTATTATCAATGGACCAACCTGGACTGTGGGAAAACCGGGACAGAAGGGAATCGAAGCATTTGTGGTGTGGTGCTACAGACGAATGTTTAAAATTAGGTTGGCTGATATGGAATAAGAAGGTTCTGCGCAGAATCGGATAGGAAAGGAATATGTGGAAAACACTCACAAGGAAAAGTGACAGGGTGATAGGACATCTGTTAAGACATTAGGGAATGACTTCCATGGTAGTAGAAGTAGGTGTAGAGGCCAAAAACTGTAGAAGAAGACAAGATTGAAATACACCCTGCAGATTTATATAAATGACATGCCCTCTAGTATTACTGGTATGTCTAAAATATTTATGTTTGCTGATGACACTAGCTTGGTAGTAAAGGATCTTGTGTGCAACATTAGCTCGGTTCTAATTAGTGCAGGTCATGACATATGTTCAAGGCTTGTAGAAAATAAACTAACGATAAATCACATTAAGACACTGTTTTTACAGTTTATAACACACAATTCAACCAAACCCACCGTTTTTAATTTACAGAATGGGCATATGGTTAGTGAAACTGAACAATTGAAACTTCTAGGTGTTCCGATAGATAGTAAAATGTCGCAGTAGGCCCACGTTCAGGATCTTATTCAATGACTTAATGCTGCCATTTTTGCTATTAGAACAGTGTCTGAAGTAACTGATCATTCGACACGAAAATTAGTATACGCTACTTATTTTCATCCGGTTATGTCGTATGGTATTATAAGTTGAGGTACATCTCCGCATTCCAAAAGCATATTTTTGGCTCAGAAACGGGCGGTTCTGGGAATAAGTGGTGTATGTTCGCGAACCTGTTGTCGACCTCTGTTCACCGGTCTCGATATTTTGACGTTGACTTCTCAATATGTATATTCTTTACTGGCATTTCTTGTTAACAATATTAGCTTATTCCCAAGAATAAGCAGCTTTCACTCAGTTAATACTCGGCAGAAATCAAACCTGCATTTGGACTTCCTTAACTTTTGTGCAGGATGGTGTGCAGTATACTGCTGCATCCATTTTCAATAAGATACTACTCAAATTCAAACAACTTAGCGGTAATCCACTCGCTTTCACATCGAAACTGAAGAGTTTCCTCATGCGTCACTTCTTCTATTCAGTCGAGAAATTCCTTGAAAAATTAACCTGAATCTGATGTCATATTGTTGACTGCGCTTACTTAAACTTATGGTTTGACTCTTTTTGGGTTCATAAACACTTCATATTTCTCTGTTATTACTTTTACATTGTAATTTCATGTGCTGACACGTTCCATGACTTTGGAGAGTTGCTTTCAAGGCAGGCCGCATCAAAAGAGTCAGAAGATTGACGGCTCTAAAAATAAATAAATAAATAAATAATTGAACAAAACTCTCTTTGAGTGGATGTTAGTGTTTATGCTCATTGAGTCGTCACGCACGTCTTGTTACCCGGTTCTGTGGTTTTGGGTATACTACACTGCCGTATCTGCTCTGTGTGATTTTGATGTAACTTGTTTTAATCTGCTGGCCAGCGTTCTGTCTCAAAGAACTTGCCGTGCTTAATGTTGTTATGGTTGTGTAATGTGCCCAGTTCTCATGCATACTATATCAGGAGCTACGCCTTACTTACTTTTTCTTTAATTTTTGTTTGTATGTTTTAAAATTCTTTTGCAAGAAAACCAGCTGTTTCTAAGTTTACATAATGTTTTAAAAGCTGATGAGCTCTAGTATCACCATTACCCAGCCCTTTGAAGCATGCTGTGAGCTCCAGTTAACGGTAAGATCCGAGCGAGTTGTTGATGATATTCCTTTTTGCGAGACGTTAAATTCCCTTCCTGCAGTTTTCTGATTGCGTATCAAACTAATGGGAACGTTCTACTGGTGCAATTATAATTAAACCATAATTTTTCTTGTGGTATAATCCAGTCAGATACTTATTTTTCACCGACCGAGGTGGCGCAGTGGTTAGCACACTGGACTCGCATTCGAGAGGACGACGGTTCATTCCCGTCTCCAGCCATCCTGATTTAGTTTTTCCGTGATTTCCCTAAATCACTCCAGGCAAATTCCGGGATGGTTCCTTTGAAAGGGCACGGCCGATTTCCTTCCCAATCCTTCCCTAACCCGAGCTTGTGCTCCGTCTCTAACGACCTCGTTGTCGACGGGACGTTAAACACTAACCACCACCACCACATATTTTTCTTGTTTGTTAACAGCACTGGAAGATTGTTCCGTGTCGGAGCATTCTAGCCGCTTGGTTCTGGCTTACTTGCGTGCCTGTGCACGGATCTCGAGCATTTCTTAGCGCGGATTGCTATTTGTTTGCAATCGCGCGTCCAGGTTGCCTGTGCTCAAGCTGTGTATCTTACGTTATCTGACTTGCACTGTAAACGAAATTTTGCTGTCTGCCACACGACCTTCGATTAACTGGCTTTGCATAAGAAATTCTCCCTTTTTATGTTCAATACATATTGCATCCTCGTTCTAAGTTTGATTGTAAAGTTTTAGGTGTAAGACTTTTGGGTGTAATTCCTAAAGGATAAGTGTTTTTTGTTAATATGTATCTTTTAATGGTCTGCCTAATATCTTGGTTTTCAAGTCGCTTGAAGAAATTTATTTTGAAATGTTTTAATAATTTTAATTGGCTAGTTTATTCAAAATTGTTGAATTTAAAATAAAGAAAACAATGTTGTGAAGGCCTTATTTCTTGAATTTGGTTGAGTTTATTATTACTATAGTTTAATAGCTGTCTCATTCACTATTTTGAACGCCTGTAATGGCAAATTAACTTCTCTACCTGTCTTTCAAAGGGGATCTGTTGTTGAAGGGCCCAAGTCCTTCCATGTCATTGTCGCTATTTCAGTACGACTTGTAAATAACATGCTGCAATAAAGGCTATTTGGGCTGAATTGTTTTTTACTCCGGGTTTGAGTTGCTTGCTCGAAAAGCATGAGACACGCTACATTCACAGCTTGTCACGAAAACCATTTAAATAAAGGCGCAGCAGTAGGTCTTCGCAGCTGACTGAATTACACTTAATGTAGGCAACCGAAAATGTGGTTAGGCGGAACACTTAATTCACTGTAGCGAGGCGGCTTCGGTCCAAGGTGGCGGTGTCACATAATTCCAAACAGCTCGCCGCCGCGTCTTTGCAGGTTTTTTTTCTCACCCGCCGCTGTCTCCGTAATGAAATTGCTGCCGTAATTGTTGGTGCTCCGGCGGCGATGCGCCCCTAAACTGTTCTCCTCCGGGGCTCTCACGTTTTTAATTAAACCCTGCTTTGTAAGTTGTTGTCCTCGTCCCATTTGCATTACATTCCCAAGAAACGGGCCGGTCGTCGCGGCCGTGTCCAATCCTTTTATGTCTGTATTTACCCGCTAGCAAATCCACAGACTGGGCTACGAAATTTGAATTTATATTACCACTTATCAGCCTCGTGGTGACAGGGTGACCGACGTCTTGTTATTCGGGGTAAGCGAAGTACTTTTCCGGGCGTTAGCGGCAGGTTGTTTTTTACATCGTTATTGTTTGTCCTTCTCGGTACACCGAAAAGTCAACACTTTCGTTGATTAATTTAATACTTTAATTTTACGTTAATTCATAGCATCGCAGTCATATAACAGCACTCGCCAAATCAAGTGACGTAGTTGTCAGATAGTGGAATGTGTATGTGGGCATGTTGACAACGTACTGTAGTACACTGCAACTCTTAATGAAGTGGAATTTGCTTTTATGCGAAATACACATACCGAAATAAGTTTTGCATCAATCCGGTTCCTAGAACTCCTGAAGATAGACGTTGACTGTGGATAGTGTATCACAGACACAGTGACTTTGACTGTTCAGAGATGTTACTAAACCCACCCAAAGACGTAAACAACCGTGCGTGAGCAACGCCGGTCGATCAGTTCCAGTCATTCCACCAGGAAGGAAGTATACGGCTCGTGTTGTCTGCAGTTCCACCATGCCTAGACGGTCACTACCGCGGTTCGATGTGTCCGCATTGTTACTTTGTGCCAGGAAGGGCTCTCAAAAAGGGAAGTGTCGAGGCGTCTCAGAGTGAACCAAAGCGATGTTGTTCGGACATGGAGGAGCTACGGAGGGAGAGAAACTGTCGATAACATGCCTCACTCAGGCCGCCCAAGGGCTATTACCGTAGTGGATGACCACTACCTAAGGATTATCGCTCGGAGATACACTGACAGCAACGTCACCATGTTGAATACTGCTTTTCCTGCAGCGACAGGAAGTCGTATTACGACTCAGACTGTGTGCAAAAGGCTGCATGAGGTGCAACGTCACTCCTGACGTCCATTGCGAGGCCTACTTTGCAATCATGCACCAGGCAGCGCGAATACAGATGGTGTCAATTTGTGGGTGTTATGTTGACGAATGGCGCAACGGATTGATCAGACAAGTACCCTTTGGTTCCTGCAACAAGCAATTCCTATCCCACACTACTGTAGAAGTCAGACAGGCGCTCCTAGCGTACCAAAAATGCCTGAAAAACTTTCAGCAATAAATATCTTCTGGAGTCGTCCGCCGTAAGGAAAACGCACAAAAACATCATATTTTCTTACGTAACTAGTGAGATACTTGGGTACTGGAGTATTGCTAATTAGTGTGGGAAAAACATTAAACGAACGGAAAATATTACTTATTGCAAAATCTGAGAAAATCAAGTGAAACTTTTATTTATAAACTGATATAAAAATTTCCGGGTTCTTTTCGGAATAGGAGGTTACCTCTTATGGATAGGAATTTTCTTAATGAAATTTATATACAAAGTTTGGGAAAGCTCTTATATCCCTTTCTTTTTAAGAATGTTACTTACTCGGCAGAATGGCTTAGAGCCGCGCCTACTCAACTTGAATAATTATCCGATTGAATTTTTCCAAGTACTGTCGGGGCTGTCTCGTGAGAAATGTAATGGAGTGACGTGATTGAAGTATGTTCTTTCTAATGGAGGAAAGATGGGGCTCGCCTACGCTGTAGCGCACAATACCGTGAGCTGCAACGACTGCTGTCTGCGTCGTTCGCCACTGAAAAATAACAAAACTATCTTTTCCTAACTGGATTGACCTTCGCCAATCGAACTTTCAATACGCCTTTATGAAGTCAAGGACTCCTACCTGCCCCTAGTCTATTGGCGTGGTACGCTGGTCAGATAACCAGTCCAGCGCAATGCCACTCAATGTTCGCTCGCAGGCGCTAACTAATTGTCTGTGTTCACACCGCACATTAAGTGTTGCAGCCAACACAGTGAACAAACGCTTAATCGTGAGCGACTCAGTATAGAGTATCTGTCCGATTCGCTAGCAACAGAGGTGCTCTCTCATCTCAGTACTGTATAGAGACTTTGCTCCTCGCTCTCTGTATAAACGCACGAGCGCACTCGCTCCCGCTACGTGTTCCCACTTCAAGAGCGTCACCGGAACGAATCCTTTCCTTGCAAAAGCGAAATGGTATATCATCTACTGGCTTTACCTCACTCCTCCAGCTCAATGCGTCGGAAATAACCCGCCAATCAAATTGTTCAAATATATGTGAAATCTTATGGGACTTAACTGCTAAGGTCATCAGTCCCTAAGCTTACACACTACTTACCTAAACTGTCCTAAGGACAAACAGACACACCCATGTCCGAGGGAGAACTCGAATCTCCGCTGGTACCAGCCACACGATCCATGACTGCAGCGCCTAAGACCGTTCAGCTAATCTCGCACAATCCTCCAATCAACGTTATTCTTACAAACGGGAGAATGGCGCTCCGTTTAAGCCGACCAATCCAGAAATATATGGCATCTGCATTAGGCGTTTACTATCCGCCTGTGAGAACTCTGAAACTGCGCACTAGATCCGTCAAAAAAATGCATATGCTGGGGCTCTCCCAAATAATACAGTGGGTTTTGCTTTTAAGGTGAACATTCAGGCCATTATCACTTTTCTCTGGAAAAAACTGTTTTTGTCCCTGCGCGGTCGGCCTGCCGGCAGAACTGCGTGCTAACTCACCCTCCTATGGTTTTTCCAGTGGGTTGGTTGCCTCCGCCGAAGTAAAACTCCTGTGGCCATCGTGTCTTGAATGTCTGTGTACGCCAGTCTCAATTTTTAATCTCGGTGCACACTTGCGATTTATTTATTAGATTTGCATATCGGTTAAATGGAAATGTGTAAAATTGACTCTATCCTATCGAGTTTGGGCTCGAATGGAACATCTTGATATGCAGAACGGAATATGATGGTGAGGTCGGAATATGTAACAAATGAGAGTCAGGAGACCACGCCACCTTACAGTGGTTCAAATGGTTCAAATGGCTCTGAGCACTATGGCACTCAACTGCTGAGGTCATTAGTCCCCTCCAACTTGGAACTAGTTAAACCTAACTAACCTAAGGACATCACAAACATCCATGCCCGAGGCAGGATTCGAACCTGCGACCGTAGCGGTCTTGCGGTTCCAGACTGCAGCGCCTTTAACCACCTTACAATGGGCCCAGCAACATCCCGAGTGGAGTGCTCAGGATTGGCCACGCGTTCTCTTCACCGATGAGTGTCACATATGCATTTAACCAGACAATCATCAGAGTCATGTTAGGAGGCAACCAGTGAGGCTCAACTCCTTAAAGACACTGTCCACTGAGTGCAGCAAGGTGGAGGTTCACTGCTGCTTTGGGATGGCTTTATGTGGGGCAACGTATGTCGCTGGTGGTCATGAAAGGCGCCCTAACGGCTGTGTGATAAGTAAATGGCATCCTCCGACCGTTAGTGCAACCATATCGGCAGCATAATGGTGAGACATTCGTCTTCATGGAGGACAATTCGCGCCCCCATCGTGCACATCTTGTAAATGACTTCCTTTAGGATGATGACATCGCTCGACTAGAGTGGCCAGCATGTTCTCCAGGCATGAAATTTGTTGAACGTGCCTTGGATAGATAGAAAACAGCTGTTTGTGGACGACATGACCCACCAACCACTCTGAGGGATTTATGACGAATCGCCGTTGAGGAGGGGGCCAATCTGGACCAACAGTGCCTTGATGAACTTCTGGACAGTATGCTACGACGAATACAGGCATGCATCAATGCAAGAGGACGTGCTACTGGGTAATAGTGGTAGTGGTGTGTACAGCAATTCGGACCACCACCTCTGAAGGTCTCGCTGTATGGTGGTACGACATGCGATGTGTTGTTTTCATGAACAGTAATGAGGGCGGAAATAATGTTGATGATGATATCTATTCCAGTTCACTGTACAGGAACAGGGGTGATGCAAAACTCTTTTTGATGTTTGTACATAGACTGATATGACAAACATCATGGGATAGCGATATGCCACAGATACAGATGGCGTGGAATCGCGTTCACAAGGTATAAAAGGGCAGTGCGTTTGCAGAGCTGTCGTTTGTACTCAGGCGATTCACGTGAAAAGGTTTCAGACACTATTTCCCCACGACTGCAATTAACAGACTTGAATGCGGAATGGTAGTTGGAGCCAGACGTGCAGGACATTCCGTTTCGGAAATCGTTAGGGAATGCAATGTTCTGAGATCCACAGTATCGAAGTGTGCCGAAAATACTAAATTTTAGGCATTGCCTCTCACCACGTACAATTAAGTAGCCGAGCACAGTCAGTGTCAATATACAAGCAATATTGCATGAAATAGTCACGGAAATCAACGTGGGACGTACGGCGAACGTATCCATTAGAAGAGTGCAGCGAAATGTGTCCTGATATCAGTTGCTGAGAGCTGATGGTAGGGTTACGGTGTGGGGCAACCTCTACCAGGCCATGGACTTATTTTGTCGACGAGACATTTTGCAATGTGACGTGGTGGCGGCTTCTTAAGATGGTAGGTGCTGTGTTTGCAATGAATAGATTGGGTCGCCTGGTCCAACTGAACCGATGATAACTAGAAATGTTTATGTTCTGCTATTTGGAGATCATTTGTAGCCATTCATTGACTTCATGTTCCCAATGACAGTGGGCCATGTCACCCGCCACAGTTGTCCGCGATTGGTTTTGGAAACATTCTCGACATTTTGAGCCAGTGATTAGGCCGCCCAGATCGCCCGACATGAATCCCATCAAACATTTATGAGTCATAATGAAGAGGTCAGCTCGTTCACAATATCATGCACTGGATGGCTATATGGGCATCGTGGTTCAATATTTCTTCGAGGAAGTTCCAAAGACTTGAGTCCATGCTACGTCGAGTTTCTGCCCTACACCAGGACTCAAAGAGGTCCTACACGGTATTCGGAGGTATCCCATGGCTTTTGCCACTTCATTGTAAGATTTTAGTTCTTGTCTGGCACAGCTACAAAAGAAAGTGAAAGACAACATGCATATAATCACTGTATAACTAAACGGTTTCACGACGTAGTAGGAGGTTTCAGATGGTTATCATCACGTGAACAGATGTGTTACGTCAAAAACATATGGTGTACATTTTTTCTATATCTGAGTATAGTATTAGTAATAGTAGTAGCAGAAATCTTAAAAGACGAAATATTATTCGTCCAAGGACTGTTTTACAGTGATTGAGGATTCGTCACCTTAGGATAAGTAAATTATTTCGCTCGTAAAGAAATATGTTTCTTTACTATCAAAAACAGTCTTGATCACAAATTATTTATTCCGGCGACCGGTTTCGACCACAACTGTGGTCATCTTCAGACCTATGAGTAAGTACCTTCTTCTGGTGGTAAATCACGAGTAGGAGGGTCTTACTCATTGGTCTGAAGATAACTACTAGTCACCGAAATAAATAATTTGTGAGCAAGACTGTTTTTTATAGTAAATATTTGTAACAACATTGATCGCTGTTCACTCCAACAATGTATTCAAAATTAATTAAATATGTCTGTGTTTAATGAAGAGAGGGGTGTGTGGTCAGATATGACCAGGCAGTTACTATTTCCTTGAAGAAATTTTGGAAAGAGTGCAAAAATTCAAATACTGTCCTCGGAGAAGAGGCGCAGTCACTTGTTTTTCTATCGTCGGTTTAACGCTCATTACCTAAAAGAATCAGTTTCCGTTCCTCGTGAATCAATCTCAGATCCCATTGTATCGCTTATAAGAGCAGCATGTAAATTGTAATTTTACGGTAGATGGGGTACGTGAGTAATCTATGTAGCGTAATAGTAAAATTTACATACATTACACGATAAAATAGTGAAAACGAAAATTTTACATAGCAACACCACGAAAACCTAAATCACTGTAGACATACCGAGAAGAACCCTCTATCCTAGAGTCTGAGGCTTGTAATCTGGAACAGAACAGCCTCCGCCATACCAACCCCCATGGATTCCGCAAACTTTGGTTATGCGAAACATAATTTCACATTTCTCGCGTAACACCTGTAAACATTACAGTCACTTGCTGTATCTCAGTCAACGACCTGGTTTTCACCTCATGAGGTTCATGAGTTTTACCTCATGAATTTCTTCTTCAGTTGTGCTCCTGCGATTATCCGATGCAATGAGCAGCTGTTGTATAAATGTGCACCATACTGGATAAATTACTTTTCATTTTCTTCATTTTTATTAATATTATATTCTGCTGTGCTATTTGTATGTTAACGTAGATGTTTGCATAAGAAGTGATGGACGTCGACACTAACGAAAATCAAATATTGAAGGAGGGCCGTAGACATTTTATCTACAAAGCATCGAACTTGATAGTATGTAACATGAGATGTACATTCATTGATGAATAGTTACAGACTCAGAACTGATTTAGATTTGTGCGTTCTTACTAATGGGAGCTACCTGACGTAGTAACTTCGCTGACAGAATACTCGTCCACTATTGAGTATGGATTGGTGAAAGACGATTCTTTCTCGACGCTCGTATTACACTAAGTGGTTAAATACTGGAGTAAAAGATTTTGCGTATTAACAAAGAAGGAAGCAAAAATAAGAGGTACAAAGATATAATTGGTAATGAAGTAAATTTGTGAAATCAAAAACTACATAATTAGAACTTTGCAAAATAACAGGTGCTGTCTTGTGACAGAAAGATTTTAATGTACACAGTGATTCTCAAAGTTCATCAAGAGTTATGGTGTAAGCGAAATTTTATAAACTGAGTTATTAACACTGCAACAGGTTATTAAGTAACATTATATTTTTTTGGAAACAGAAAAATAAAATCTTCCAAACTATGAAATTTAACTTGGGAAAGAAAATTATTTGTAGAGTGACTTGTTCAGGAACTCTAAAACTTCTAATGCGAGTACCTTGTGAAAAATTAATAAGTTTTCTTTAGACAGTAGAATGAGGGCTTTCTAAAAAGACAGGCCAATTTCAAAACAAACAGCTTTGAACAATATCGAAATTTGACATGCACATGGTTTGCAGGTACCATAAATTATGAATATTGTATTAAATGAAATATTTCCACGTGAAATAAATACACTAGTCTCACAAAACCTAAACTAAACTGTATCCGAACAGGTTCCCGATGGCGCAACTATACCGACCGACCTCCGTGTCATCCTTACTGGATACTCGTCATTTGATGTGTATTGAGAGGAGCCCAGTACACCGCTCTCCAGGCCGCAGTCAGTTTTCGTGAGTGAAGCCGCTTTTTCTCAGTCAAGTAGCTGATATTACTTGATCTTAGAAATACACTTCACTCAGAGCCTCATCAACGCCTATTGACGAAAGTACAATTAAATGGGGTATCACGAAATTTGAAACAGCATTGGTTATTTCTTGATAGGTAGGTAGCAGTTTGTTGTTGTGGAAGGATAGTCTCGACAATCTAAAAGTAACTCCAGAAACTACCCGTCAAAGTGTTTTCTAACCTCTGCTGTACAAGCTGTATGTTAACGACGTGGTAGATAAGATTTATAATAACCTCAGATTTATCGCAGATGAGCCGCTTATCTAGAAGCGGCACACATAATCAGTCATATCTTGATAATATTTCACTGTTGTCCAAATTGACAACTAGTATTAAATGCACAAAATTTTAAAATTTAGTGCTTTAGAAATCGCAGAAACTTTGTATTTTGTGATTACAATATCACCACTGGCTTCAGTAAACACGTACAAATACTTGAGTGCAAGAGTGTGTTAGGATGTAGAGTGGAATGATTAAGCAGGCTCAGTCACAGGCCTAGCAGATGGCAGACTGCCGTTATTGGGTAGGGCACTGTGAAAATGTAATCAGTCAACAAAGAAGATTGCTTCCAGTACTCTCGTGCGAGACGACTTATATTATTCCTCAAGCCTGCTTGCATAGCTACAGTAACCATCATTAACTAAGAAACCTAGGAAAACTGTATGACGCACTATGTGCGTTTCGCGGGGAGCGAGAAGGAACGATTAGACTCATCACACGGCACGCATACTAATTTAAGGATTGATTCTTCTGTCACTACATAATTGAATGGAATGCGACGAAGCCCTAATATGGCTTCTGGGAGATTGGTATCGTCTTTGAATGATATTATTTCTAATGAAAGGAGCCACAGATAAACGCATTACAGATCAAGTGCTTACGAACATATTTGACAATGAACGTTGGACAGAGAATTAATCAATATTATTAAAATTTTAGTTCGCAGCTCGTGGTCGTGCGGTAGCGTTCTCGCTTCCCACGCCCGAGCTCCCGGGTTCGATTCCCGGCGGGGTCAGGGATTTTCGCTGCCTCGTGATGACTGGGTGTTGTGTGATGTCCTTAGGTTAGTTAGGTCTAAGTAGTTCTAAGTTCTAGGGGACTGATGACCATCGATGTTAAGTCCCATAGTGCTCAGAGCCATTTGAACCATTTATTAAAATTTTAGCTCTTGTCTTGTAATTGTTCTTGGTAATAATTATATTTTGCGCACTATCCACATGGTTCATTTGAAATTTTGATAGTGTTTTTGATTTCATCAGTATAAAATCAATTGTATTAAGATTCCCCCTAAAGCATGTCTTTCATTGATAATAATTAAAGAAAACCAACAAAGTTTTCACACTCAAATCATACAAGAGGTAGGAAGTTTCGGCAATGGTAATAAATTTAAAAAATTTCTTTTATAATTTACAGTAAACATAAAAAGAAGCTGACCTGACGCCTATGTCAATACACTGCATACTTTCTGCTCCAGTAACTGAAAATGTACGACTTACACGAAAAATATTCTCCCTCAACTTTCACCAGCTTTGGTTATTCTAAATGTCCAAATAATGATAGATTCTCTATTACAGCATGGTTAATGAGCAGAGACTTAAAAACAAGAATCAATAAGAGAATGTCAGCAGACTTTTTTTGCAGAATGCAACCCCTCTTTCTTTTTTGGGAAAAGCAGTAGACGATTGAATGACGAAGGGCTCTTTTATGTATCTATTCTATTTCATACTTACCTATTTTTTATTGTATTTTGATTCGATATGTCTAGAAACATACAATATAAAAGTCTGATCAAGTGTCGGTACTTTTCAGTCTTTATTCAGTATCTGCTGGTGGAAATAACAACAATAAAAAAACTGAAAACTAATTATTTTGAATGGTTCTAACAGTTAGGTAAAACTTGTGTGAAAAAACGATGTAAACTAAAAACTGTTACTTCAGCGAAAACCACCATCCCTACCGTGTACCATGAAAATAAACCGTAGGCCATGGTTCATTTCGACGACCATTGTTCTAATATCGAAAAAATTGAAAATGAGAGTTTACTTTAAAGCTTTGAAAGGGCTACGTCAGATTGATCTCATTTATACCACTACTATTGAGGTCTGTCCTGGTTTGCTATCTGTTTGTGAAGGGAGCATAGCTCTCGGACGGTAGAGTCATTTTATTCTCGATATATGCACTGATATGTACTCACCTGTGCCCTTAATGTGTTCTTTCTTTAGACTTAATTTAAATAGGTGTAACTGAGATGAATAAATGTGAGTTTGCTAGTGGTGGCCGGTATCTGTTGTCTGCCACTGTAGTGCTGCCAATAGTAGTATCTTACGCAGAAAGGCAGAGAGCTATACCTTGACCATCAGAACAAGTTCTGAGGAAGTATTCGTGGTTTCACGGTTAAGTTAGCTAGCAGGTAACGTGGTTATACCTGATGGCAACCGCCACTACCGTTAGAGAGGGACGATTTATGTAATCCGATACGAAATCCATTTGATGTTAAGGCTGGCCTGAACTCAAGTGTGTTAGGGCAGTTTACGTGTGGAGACATTTGAATTTCCTTTGTGTGTGGTGTTCATACATGATTCTTTTTTTTTTTTTTTTTTTTCATCAGTCTTCTGACTGGTTTGATGCGGCCTGCCACGAAGTCCTCTCCTGTGCTAACTTCTTCATCCCAGAGTAGCACTTGGGCTCAATTATTTGCTGGTTGTATTCCAGTCAGTCTTCCTCTACAGTTTTTTTGCGCTCCGCAGCTCCCTATACTACCATGGAAGTCATTCCCTCATGTCTTAACAGATGTCCTACCATCTTGTCCCTTGACCTTGTGAGTGTTTTCCACGTGTTCATTTCCTCTCCAGTTCTGCGCAGAACCTCTTCATTCCTTTCCTTGTTAATCCACCGTATTTTCAACATTCGTCTTTAGCACCACACCTCAAATGCTTCGATTCTCTTCTGTTCCGGTTTTCACACAATCCATGTTTCACTACCATACAGTACTGTATTCCAGACGTACATTCTCAAAACTTTCTTTCTCAAATTAAGGCCAATATTTGGTATTATTAGACTTCTTTTCGCCAGGAATGCCGTTTCACCATTGCTGCTCCTTGATCCGTCCGTGGAGTTGGGTTCTTAGGGGGAAGAACCAGACAGCGAGGTCTTCGGTCTCAACTAGGAAAGGACAGAGAAGGATGTCGGCCAAGCCCCCATGCCCTTTTAAAGGAACCATCCCAGCATTTGCCTGGAGCGATTTAGGGTAATCACGGAAAACGTGAACCAGGATGACGGGAAGCGGGATTGAACCGTAGGCCTCCCGCTCCGTCCGTCATCTATTATTTTACTGCCTACGTAGCAGAATTACTTATCATCATCAGTCCTGAAGTTAATTTCCTCCCTGTTCTAATTTTTACTACTTCTCATCACCTTCGTCTTTCTTTGATTTACTGTCAACCCACACTCTGTACTCGTTAGACTGTCCATTCCGTTCATCAGATCATGTAATTCTTCTTCACTTTCACTCAAGGTAGCAATGTCATCTGCGAATCGTATCATTGATGTCCTTTCACCTTGAATTTTAATTCCACTCCTGAACCTTTCTGTTATTTACATCATTGCTTCCTCGATGTACAGATTGAACAGCAGGAGCGAAACTCAGTATCCTTGTCTTACACCCCTTTTAATACTAGTATTCCGTTATTGGTCGTCCACTCTTATTATTCCCTCTTGGCTGTTGTACGTATTGTATATGACCCATCTCTCCCTATACCTTACAGCAACTTTTTCAAAATTTCGAACATCTTGCACCATTATTCATTGTCGAACGCTTTTTCTAGGTCGACAAATCCTACAAACGTGTGTTGTTGATTTTTTTTTTTTTTAGTCTTGCTTCCACTATTAACCTCAATGTCAGAACTGCCTCTCTCGTGCCTTTATCTTTCCTAAAGCCAAAATCATCGTCATCCAGAGCATCCCCGATTTTCTTTTCCATTCTTCTGTATATTATTCTTTTAAGCAACTTGGGTGCATGACCTGTTAAGCTGACTGTGTGATAATTCTCACACATGTCAGCTCCTGCAGTCTTCGTAATTTGTGTAGTACTGACACATTAATGTGACCACCTGTCAAAAGCCTGAATACCCACCAGTTGCAACGGTAGACCGCCGCGAGTCGTGCTGGAATAGTTCCGTAGTGGTTCAGGAAGGTACCAACAGGAATGTGGAAGCACGCCGTGTCCAGTGCTGTGGCCAGATGTATAAAGTTTCTCGGCTGAGAACCCAAGACGTGAACAGCCCGATCGCGGTGGTTTCACAGATTCTCGATTAGGTTTGAATCCGAGTAGTTTGGTTGCCAGAGAGGGGTGGTAAACTGATCCTGGTACTCTTCGAAAAACGCACGGACACTGCGTGACACATGGCATTGTGTTGCTGGTAGATGAAATCGTGCCAAGTATAAACAAACTTCATATAGGGCTGGACATGGTCCCCAGTGATACATGCTTACTTGCGTTGATCCATTGTGGCTTCCACAATGACGAGATCACCCAGAAAAAGCCAGACGATAATTCCGTCTCCTCTGGACTGGATCCTTCCAACGAATGTTTTAGGGTGTTTGCTTCTAGACCTCTATCTGGACAATGAGGCATCAAACGTGATGCATCTCTCAGTGGAAGTCCAACGGCGTTATTGGTGTGCAAATTCCAGTCATCGTCGACCAAGCACAACAATTAGCATGGGTACGTGAAGCAGTCTCTGTTGTGGAGCGGTACGTGGAATAGTTCACGTAAAGGTCGCTACGGAAACCCTGCTGGTAGCCCCTAGGTACATCTGGACGGTCAGTTAGTCAACAGTTGCACGTCTGTTGACCCCTGTCATCTTTGTCCCGTGGTGCACCATAGTTGCCTCTGCGCCAGTTTCTGATGGCGTCAGTTTGCCATGTACGGTTTACTTTGAATACGGCCGCACAAGAACAGTTAACAAACCTAACTGTTTTGGAAATGCTTCCACACTTGACCCGAAAGCCTGTGATCATGCCGTTTTGAATGTCAGGTTAATCGCTCCGTCACCGTATTCCAGCGATTGCTTGGATTTCCACACACACACACACACACACACACACACATATATATATATATATATATATATATATATATATATATATATATATATATATACCATTCACTGCTAGGGCTGCCACCTGGCGTCTGTGAGTGGTTATTGCGCATTGATGTCGAACATAGACGGTTGTCACATTAATGTGATTGTACCGTTCATTTAACTATCTTTATTTCAGCATGCTTGATTTTAAGAGGAAAGTTAAGCTATTGTCTGAGTAATATTGGTATTGAATATGCCATTACTCTGTTCTTGTGTTCTTGAGAAGGGGTACTTTGTATGTGAATGTCTTGGTTACCACGTGTTGTTCAGTAGAGATAAACTTTATTTTCCCATACCTTTAGTAACGTGAACTGGCTTCCAACGCGTGAATTCACAGAGTACCATTGTACGAAACGCGGAATCGAATTTTATAGTGTTCTTGGATGTTCTGAACTTGCAAGTTATTGACTTCGTTTAGTTACAATGCCATAGGTTTAATGGTACAAACAAGGATCCTTCTTCCACGAGTCAGTCCATGTGCAATACATGGGCGGTTTTCAAATTGAAGGTAATTTGTCCCGTAACTGAGACCGGGGTTCTTTGTATACATACTAGTGTGTTCAACCACATGCCACTCATTCTGTGCAGAAATTTATTTCTCTGCTAACCACTGGACAGAACTAAAATTGGAGAATAGAATGGTTGCTTACGATGGTTGATCAGTTTTCTTCATTTTTGCATTCCGTAATTTCATGGATTTGTGCTCTGGGTTGAGCTAAGACTTCTCCATCTAATACGCAGTTGGGGTCGTAGTAGCTATCAGTTGTGAAGAAATACTTCCATTGGCATCCCTTGATGAGTGACGAAACGTGTGATTATGAAATCCCTGTTCTAAATCATGTGCTGTTTTGTGGACGTATCCCGGTCTACCCTACCCACAATTCAGTGTAGATATGCTGGCAAAATTAATTTTTTGTGTAAAGTAAGGACCATGCCCATGCACTAAACAGTTTTCTTATGTATTTGAATCAAATTACATATGCTTCATGCATGAATCATTCGTCTGGAATGTTTAAAAGAAACCTAAGACTTATTTGTGACAACCCAACGCACACTTGTCGCATTTAGGGGAGAATAAGATTGCTTTCCTGTGAGTAAAATTAAGTACGAAAGTCTGACCCTATTGCTGAAGTTAAGCACCACACATTTTTTTAAAAAAGAAAAACGGCATTATCAGGCGCAGAACATGATAAGTGGACGATTAAGTTACATCGGGAATCGATTATAGTAAAGGTATTAATCTAACAATTTGTTAATGGCGGGACTGCAAACAATCTGCGCTTCAGATCACGATTTATTGGCAAATTAAAAAGGATGAATGCTAATAGCGTTCATGTACATGATTCCCCTTCCCGGAATTAATGTAGATACTGCACAGTAGTAACCTTGCAACTTCAAGCTGAGTATGGTTTCTTTTTCGTTGTGCTTGCATGTACATACACACCAGTGGCATCAGCAGGGGAAGGGGGGTGGTAGTGGAGCAGCTGCCCATGGTGAGAATTAATTTTCTTTATGAAAACAAAACAGACCTTTAACCTCAGTGGCCGGATTTATATGACTTGAATTACCTCGGAAAGTACACCATAAAGATTTGAAAAGATCAATAAAATTACGTAAAAATTATATAAAAAATGTAAAGCGAGTTAAAAATGAACTAGAGAGAAGAAAAATTTTATAGACGGTTGGAACTAAAACTATTAAAAAAAAACAACTGAAGATTGAAAATCGAAACCGTTCCCAGTGTCAGTTTTCCAGATAACGTGTTTTCAGCGCTATTGTCTTCTCGGTACACTGTTGTATGTTCCTAGACTTCATTCAGGTCCAAAACCATGCAGGAAGTCTTTCGAACGCGCGTTAATAGATGGCGCATAAGTTTTGTGTCAAGCTGTCGGTCCCTAAGGAGTTATAAAATTTAAAAGACATTACAAGCGGTTTCTCTTGACTACAGTTCTGCCAGTTGAAAATTTTATTGTGTAATTCTGTACTTGTATTATCACAAATAAAACTTACCGCCTCAGTATTGGCGGCGCTTGGAACAAAAACTTTGTTCCTCTAATTTTGTCCAAAAATAACACTTGGACAGGATTTGTGATTCGTGTAAAGAATGGCAGCTAACTCTAAATATAGATAAATGTAAATTAATGCAGATGAATAGGAAAAAGAATCCCGTAATGGTTGAATGCTCCATTAGTAGTGTAGCGCTTGACACAGTCACGTCGATTAAATATTTAGGCGTAACACTGCAGAGCGATATGAAGTGGGACAGGCATGTAATGGCAGTTGTGGGGAAGGCAGATTGTCGTCTTCGGTTCATTGGTAGAATTTTGGAAGATGTGGTTCATCTGTGAATGAGACCGCTTATAAAACACTAATACGACCTGTTCTTGAGTACTGCTCGAGCGTTTGGGATACCTATCTGGTCGGATTGAGGGAGAACATAGAAGCAATTCAGAGGCGGGCTGCTAGATTTGTTACTGGTAGGTTTGATCATCACGCGAGTGTTACGGAAATGGTTCAGGAACTCGGATGGGAGGGTCTAGAGGAAATGAGGCGTTTTTCTCATGTATCGCTACTGAGGAAATTTAGAGAATCAGCATTTGAGGCTGACTGCAGTACAATTTTACTGCCGCCAACTTGCATTTCGCGGAAAGACCACAAAGATAAGATAAGAGAGATTAGGGCTCGCACAGACGCATATAGGCAGTCATTTTTCTCTCGTTCTAATTGGGAGTTGTGGTACGAGGTACCCTCCGCCACGCACCGTATGGTGAATTGCGCAGTATGTATGTAGATGTAGATGTAACATCTTTGAGACTTTGGACGTGTTCAAAATACAAGTAGATTCTTTTAAAGAGGAAAACAGCAACAAAGTTGCTTTTATTTGTGATATTTATTTGTACAAATAACACCATTTTCTGTTTCGGTTAATCTTCAGACGGTTGTTCACGTGTATACCACTATTCTTGTTGTTTATGTAAGGTATCGGCTGTTTTTCTAACACCTAATGTAAACAACAACAACAAATGTTATTTAATCGTGAACAGCCATCTGAAGATGATGACGTCAGTTCGAAACCTGGTACTGGTGCCATTTGTATAAATAAACAGCGTTAGTAACAGTGGCTTGTTGCTGTTTTCTTGTTTGCCAGGATCAACCTTAGAACAAGTCAAATCCCTGGTATGGGTTTTAGAACATTCTAATTGATTTTCAGATTTGTCTCATTACCTTCTACGGTCATGCAGTGAACAGCATAATCCTGTGGTATCAAAATACAGTTTTTTAGAATAGACGTTATTTATGTACAAAGAGATGTATATCGATTTTTTATTCTCCCGATTAACGTGCGATTTGACACTTACAAAGTTTTATGCTTACACTATTCAATTAATTTAAAGCACTGTGATTTTACTTGAGAAATATAATTTTTGAAGCTGTACGAAAATCGTGTTATATCCACCCTAAAACTGTTAGAGTGAATGAAAATCAGCTTGCGGAGGCTCTGGAAAGTGATGTAATATGTGTTGTCGGATAACACGTGCCTCTAGAGATTATAGTTAGAATAACGTTCAACATTTTCTGTAACAATGGGATCATGGGATTCGACATTTTCTACTTTAAAAAACTTACCCAAAAAATTCACGCGTATAATAGCGATACATCGCAGATGCCCGTTACTCGTGGTACAATGTCGTCACTTTTTTATTGATATTTTTGTTTCAGTACCCAGACCTGCTACAAGTAAAACGTGACGAAGGCGATGAGGAGACGTATTATCAATTTATTTTGGTCAAGGGTGAATACATTCTCGAGCAACTAATTGCGATTTTGCTGCTGGCACGTGCATTGGTGGTCCTTGCAACATGAAAAGAATGAATTGCCCTCATAAATGGGCTAAAACCAAACACCTAAGATATGAAGTAAAATCTTAAAATATACATAATCCTTCAAACATTAAATAAAGTGTAGTAGGGTATACTTGTACTTTATATAGCCAGAGTAGTTGGTATTTTACTACTTGTGAACAATGCATATCTCAAATGTAAAGAAAGATTACATGTCAGCAATCTCTGGGAATGGGCAGTAGTAAAAAGAAATTAATTTGCCGATCATCTGGGTGACGATACTGCTACATGTGTACGCGGTCCTGGTGAGGATATTCATGGTGAGAGTTTGACCTCGGAAATGTTGCCTTCGCAAGCAACGACAAAGTCTCTGATTCCACTAAACAATTCTGGAATGGTTATTGGTGTACCAAAAGGGTTCCAAGACAAAACAAGCTCGACAGAAGCTTATTCCTCCAAAATTTAAATAATTGTAAGCAGCTACTTTGTATTGCGTTATATTAATTTTCATTTGCTCAGGGGTTGTTCGTTTGTACTGTGTTTCCGCTAAGCGGTACTTGTTGATAGACGTAGGAAGTCATCGTCACTGGAACTACTGCCATCTAATACGATGTAACATTAACAGCTGTTCAATTTCTTTTTTTAACTTCATATTATTGCATGTAAGCACTGCATTTGATGATGAATGTCTCTACAATACATTGTGAGAATAACTGGCCCGGAGCCAGAGTGTTGGTGACAGTGAATTAGTGAAAGAAGTCATCTCTCAAATTTTCCGTAGTCAACAATAAGTTGCTATTGATCAGTAGTGCATGAAGGCGGTTTACATAGAATTGCGTGCATTGTGTGGGATAAACAGAGTGAAAACCGGCCGATATTCATACAATACTGGCCATTAAAACTGCTACACCACGAACATGACGTGTTACAGACTCGAAATTTAACCAACAAGAAGAAGATGCTGTGATGTGCAGCTTCTCAGAGCATTCACACAAGTTTGGCGCCGGTGGCGATACCTACAACATACTGACACGAGGAAAGTTTCCCACCGATTCTTCATACATAAACAGCAGTTGACCGGCGTTGTCTGGTGGAACGTTGTTGTGATGCCTCGTGTAAGGAGGAGAAATGCGTACCACCACTTTTCCGACTGTGATAAAGGTCGAATTGTAGCCCATCGCGATTGCAGTTTACCGTATCGTGACATTGCTGCTTGCGTTGGTCGATATCCAATGACTGTTAGCAGAATATGGAATCGGTGGGTTCAGGAGGGTAATACGGAACGCCGTGCTGGATCCCAACGACCTCGTATCACTAGCAATCGAGTTGACAGGCATCTTATCTGCATGGCTGTAACGGATCGTGCAGCCACCTCTCGAAGAGATGGGGACGTTTGCAAGACAACAACCATCTGCGCGAACAGTTCGAACGCGTTTGCAGCAGCATGGACTATCAGCTCGGAGACCATGGCTGTGGTTACCGTTGACGCTGCATCACAGACAGGAGCGCCTGCGATGGTGTACTCAACGACGAACCTGGGTGCGCAAATGGCAAATCGTCATTTTTGCGGATGAATCCAGTTTCTGTTTACAGCATCATGATGGTCGCATCCGTGTTTGGCGACATCGCGGTAAACGCACATATGAAGCGTGTATTCGTCATCGCCATACTGGCGTATCACTCGGCGCGATGGTGTGAGCTGCCATTGGTTACGCGTCCCGGTCACCTCTTGTTTGCATTGATGGCACTTTGGACAGTGAACGTTACATTTCAGATGTGTTACGACCCATGGCTCTACCCATCATTCGATCCCTGCGAAACACCACATTTCAGCAGAATAATTCACGACCGCATGTTGCAGGTCCTGTACGGGCCTTTCTAGACACAGAAAATGTTCAATTCTTGTCCTGGCCAGCACATTCTCCAGATCTCTCACCAATTGAAAGCGTCCGGTCAATGGTGGCCGAACAACTGCCATGTCACAATACGCCAGTCATTACTTTTGATGAACCGTAGTATCGTGTTGAAGCTGCACGGGCAGCTGTACCTGTACACGCCATCCAAGCTCTGTTTGACTAAATACACAGGCGTCTCAAGGCCGTTATTACGGCCAGAGGTGGTTGTTCTGGGTACTGATTTCTCAGGATCTATGCACCGAAACTGCGTGAAAATGTAATCACATGTCAGTTCTAGTATGATGTTTTTGTCCACTGAATACCTGTTTATCATCTGCCTTTCTTTGTGGTGTAGCAGTTTTAATGGCCACTAGTTTATTTTTTATACCTCATAAACGACATAAAACAGCAGAGGAAAGTCAGGACATCTACGTATTCTACCTGATCCAGACGTACCAAGGGGCTACCAGCAATGTTTCCTTAGCGACCATTAAGTGAAATCGAGCGAGGTGGACTCGCATTCGGGAGGATGGCGGTTCCATCCCGCGTCCGGCCTTCCTGATTTATGTTTTCCGTGATTTCCCTAAATCGCTCCACGAAAATGCCGGGATGGTTCCTTTGAAAGGGCGCGGCCGTCTTCCTTCCCCTTCCTTCCCTAATCCGATGAGACCGATGACCTCGCTTTCTGGTCTCCTCCCCGTAACAATCCAACAATCCAATCCAATGCGTGAAATTTGATACGTACGGGCTTCCTCTACAGACGCCTGGTCACGTACCCACGCTAAATGCTGTTCATCGTCGACGAAGACTGGAATTTGCACGCCAGTAACCTAACTGAACTTCCACGCAGAGTTAACAGATGACCGTTTCAGATGCATCACGTATTATGCTCCATTGGACAAGTGGCCGTCTGAAAGCAAGCTCCCTAGAGCATTCGTCGGATTGGTCCAGTCCGGAGGAGACAGAACTACCGTCTGGGAAATGTTCTCGTCACTTTTCTTGGTTTTAAGCTGATTTATGAGGGCAATTCATTCTTTTAATGTTGCAAGGACGACCAATGCACGTGCCTGCAGGAAAATCACAATTATGTTGCTCGACAATCTATTCGCCCTTGATCAAAATAAATTGATAATACATCTCCTCATCGCCTTTGTCACGTTTTACTTGTAGCAGATCTGGGTACTGAAACAAAAATATCAATAAAAAAGTGACGATATTGTACCACGAGTAACGGGCATCTGCGATGTATCGCTATTATACGCGTGAATTTTTTGGGTAAGCTTTTTAAAGTGGAAAATGTCGAATCCCATGATGCCATTGTTTCAGTAATTGTTGAACGTTATTCTAACTATAATCTCTAGAGGCACGTGTTATCCGACAACGCATATTACATCACTTTCCAAAGCCTCCGCAAGCTGATTTTCATTCACTCTAACAGTTTTAGGGTGGATATAACACGATTTTCGTACAGCTTCAAAAATTATATTTCTCAAGTAAAATCACAGTGCTTTAAATTAATTGAATAGTGTAAACAGAAAACTTTGTAAGTGTCAAATCGCACGTTAATCGGGAGAATAAGAAATCGATATACATCTCTTTGTACATAAATAACGTCTATTCTAAAAAACTGTATTTTGATACCACAGGATTATGCTGTTCACTGCATGACCGTAGAAGGTAATGAGACAAATCTGAAAATCAATTAGAATGTTCTAAAACCCATACCAGGGAACTGACTTGTTCTAAGGTTGATCCTGTCAAACAAGAAAAGAGCAACAAGCCACTGTTACTAACGCTGTTTATTTATACAAACGGCACCACTGCCAGGTTTCGAACTGACGTCATCATCTTCAGATGGCTGTTCACGATTATATAACATTTGTTGTTGTTGTTTACATTAGGTGTTAGAAAAAACAGCCGACACCTTAAATAAACAACAAGAATAGTGGTATACAAGTGAACAACCGTCTGAAGATTAACCGAAACAGAAAATGGTGTTACTTGTACAAATAAATATCACAAATAAAAGCAACTTTGTTGCTGTTTTCCACTTTGAATGAATCTGCTTGTATTTTGACCACGACCCAAGTCTCAAAGATGTTACATCTACATCTACATACATACTCCGCAATCCATCATACGGTGCGTGGCGGAGGTTACCTCGTACCACAACTAGCATCTTCTCTCCGTGTTCCACTCCCAAACAGAACGAGAGAAAAATGACTGCCTATATGCCTTTTTATGAGCCCTAATCTCTCTCCTGGAAGTCAGAATGGATCAGCGCAAGTATGCAAGTATCACTGCTGGACCGTGTCTACCCTTATAAGAAGTTTATTTGTCTTCGGCACGATTGCATCTACCAGCAACACACTGCCTTCTATCACGCAACTCACAGTGTACGTGCGTGGTTCGAAGAGCGCAAGGATCAGTTTGCCAAAGTCCTCTGGCAACCAGACTACCTGTATTTGAACCTAATGGAGAATCTCTAAAACCACCATGGTCGGGCTGTTCGCGCCATAGGTTCTCAACCGAGGAACTTAATGTGGCTGGCCACGGTATCGGAGGCGGCATCCATCTTCATTCCTGTCGGTACCTTCAGGAACGTCTACGGCACTCTTCTCCCAGCACGCCTCAAGGCGGTCCACGTTACAACAGGTGGGTACACAGGCTTTTCGCCGCTGGTCCCTTAGTGCGACTGGACCTTGTATGACATCACACACAAATTAAATTCGAATACCTCCACACACTGACTCTCCGTGCCCAGTCTTAACAGCATAGGGAGTTCGTAGCGGATGACGGATATCATCCCTCTCTTACCGTAGTGGCGGTAATCATCAGGTATGACCACGTTACCTGCTTGCTAACTTAATCGCAACTATCTGCTCAGAACTTGTTCTGATGGTCAAGTTAAAGTTCCCTGCCATTTTGAGTAAGGTGCTACTACTGTCAGCACTTCACTAGCAGAAAATGGAGACCAATCACCCTTAGCAAACACAGGAAGCACACAGATGCGTACATATCAGTGCACATATCGAGAATAAAACGACTCTATTTTCCGAGGGCTATGCTAACGTCACTAACAGATAGCAAACTAGGACAGACCTCAATAGTAGAGATATAATTGAGATGGATCTGACATAAATTAAATTCTCATTTCAAATATTTTCTATATTACAACAATAGTCGTAGAAATGAACCATGGCCTAGGGTTTCTTTTCACGGTAGCCTACTCTTTAGGGATGTGGTTTTCGCTGAAACAACAGCTTTTAGGTTATACTTTTTTTCCACCTACAGTTTAACCTGACTGTTAGAGCCACTCAAAATAAACAGTTTTCAGTTTTTGATTGTTGTTATTTCCAGCAACAGACAATGAATAAAAACTGGAAAATACCGACACTCCATCAGACATTTATGTTACCTTTTCAAGATACCCAGAACCGAAATACCATATAAAATACGTAAATATCAAATAAAACAGGTACATAAGAGGAACCTTAGTCGGTCAATCGTTTGCTGTTTTTCCCGAAAAATAAAGAAGGGTTCGATTCTGCAAAAGAGTTCACCAGATTTCTCCTATTGATTCTATTTTTTAAAGTCTCTGCTTATTAACCACGCTGTAATCGTGAATCATATCATTATTTGGGCATTTCGAATAAACAGAGCTGAGAGGTGAAAGTTGAGGGAGATTATATTTAGTGTTCAGTCGTTGATTTTCAGTTACTGGAAGCAGAAAAAGGCAGTAAACAGACTTAGGGGTCCGGTCAGCTACTTTTTGTATTTATTGCAAACAATAAATTAACTGTTTTAAATTAATTACCATTGCAGTAACTTCCTGCCTCTTGTATGATTTCAGTGAAATGACAGAAAAAAATAAGATTTCGAGGAAATTTGTTCTTTTTGTTTAATTATTTGGGATCAAAGACCCGCTTTGTAGTCAAATATTTATGTCCACATTTTAGTGGGAATCTTAATACAGTAGATTTGATAATCACAGATCTAAAAACGCTGTACCCAAATTCCAAATGAACGGTTTGGATAGTATGCAAGATATAATAATTACCAAGAACAATTACGTGACAGTAGCTACAATTTGAACAATCAATCAATCCTCTGGCCAACGTTTATTGTCAAATATGTTCGTAAGAACTGATCCTGTAATGGGTTTATCTGTATCTTTTTCTATTAGAAACAATATAAATCAAAGGCGATACCAATGTCTCAGAACCCACAGAACTTCCTATGGAACTCGTTTTTAAAACGAAGTTTTATTTAAAAACTAAAAATTTTGACAACCGTTCTATGGAAAACTGATCTAGCGGTTTTATACCCGGTTGTCAGTAAGAAAACAAAAATGCCTGCTGTAACCGAGATTAAACAAATACCGAAAAATACCGTTATTCAGAACTAAAGCACGGGTATCGGTTTTAACTGGGGCGTTTTCCCATCCTCAGTGCACAGCCGTCGACTGAGTTGAGTTTGTATTCGGTGATGTAGAATCCATGTGCAGAACCGCCGTTGGTTCCCTCTCGATCCCGCGCCGCTCGTGCAACAAACAAGTATACAAACACTTCTTACGCCTTCTATATAAAATTGTTACTATAGTAAAAGATAAAAAGAGAATCATACACACGCGCTACAGTGAGCGCAGAATATCATGGCCGACAGATGCGCAGACGGCAGGGCACATGTGTGTGAGCGTGACGGGCAGGCGCTGCAGGGAAAATGCCGTTACAAACTAAAGCATACGCTCACATTTTCTGGAAATAGTAAGTGGGGGCCCTCACGCCCTCATTTGCATGGTAGTCATTCAAACAGATCTTCTGTGACCTCTGCTTAGGTTAGTATCTAAACAGAATTTCGCCGAAAATGGAGCGATTTATTTTCGCCTGGCTCCTTAACCATATATGACTTCTAGAGAAGCCTAAATAGAGGTGAATTTTAAGTGAAACCCACACATTTGTATGACTGCCATTTTAAAATCTGCTTCTTTTGCCAAAACACACAGGAGTTTACACAGCCTCACCTCACTAACATGTTGTTCAGAAGTAATTGCAAATAGTTCTGAAACAGTGGCTTATTAAGTTAATTAAGAGAGGAACTGAGGAAACGTAAGTTCAATACCTTATAAATAAGCACATTCTCGGTTCAAAATAAATGTGAAATGTTTTCACGCATGTTGTTCAAAAACCCACAACATTTCCCGTTTGACCGGCTATCGAAAAAGTCTATAATTAATGGAATAACCCAGTAGGTAATGAAATTCTGCTTAATAACCACAAGGAAAAATACTCTCCTTTTTGTGTGCTATCATTTGCAAAGTCACATTTCGATACCTCAAACCGTTTATGACATATGAGAAATGTTGTGGATACTTCAATCTGGCTTTATCATTGGCTAGGCGCGATCGCAGATGATTGTGCTACGTCAGATGAATTTTCTAGAGATTAGTGACAGAGAGTGTACGTCAGGAGAACAGCACTGTATGGTAGTGAAACATGGGCAGTGGGAAAACCGGAACGGAAGAGAATCGAAGCATTTGAGATGTGGTGCTACAGGCGAATGTTGGAAGTTAGGTAGACTGATAACGTAAGGAATAAGTCGGTTCTGCGCGGAATCGGAGAGGAAAAGAATATGTGGAGAACACTGATAAGGAGAAGGGATAGGATGATAGGACATCTGTTAAGACATGAGGGGATGACTTCCACGGTGCTAGAGGGAACTGTAGAGGGAAAACACCGTACAGTGAGACAGAGATTGGAATACATCCGGCTAATAATTGAGGGCGTAGTTTGAAAGTGCTACTTTGAGAGGAAGGGGTTGGCACAGGACAGAAATTCGTGGCGAGCTGCATCAAACCGGTTGGAAGACCGATGACCCAAAATCAAGAAGACCACCACAAAATCACAAAAAAAATTTCGATTTGTTAGCTGAATGTCATAGTCTGCAACACATTATGTAACACGCACCAGAAGCAAAATCATACAGACCTCTATTTTTCATTGCAAACGTTTCTGAATTTCGCGCAATTTCTTACTTCCACGTAAATATCACAATAAGTGTAACCATTGACGAAATGATGGACAAGTCAGCATGAACCTACGTATAATTCTGTAAGTAAAGCAAAAACGATTTCTTCGTGCAGAATAGCTTCTGTACAGTCGTTTGAAAAATATTGCAGAGCGTGCGCATCGGTCCTGTCTTCGTCGACCGCCCGAAATACTTCAGACATTGTCGGCCTCCCCTTCCGAAAAAACAAATGAACGCGCCCAGCGCTTGGGACGACAATTGGTCACTGCACATCGGCCACCGTATCTTGCACGGGTTATACCTCACATCGTGATGGCAGCAGAACTACACAGCTGCACATCGTCATACGACGTACCGCTACATCTGGCAACTGCCTAGCAGCAGCTACGTTTATCTAAACACGTGGTTGTAACTAAATTCCACTGCCTTATCGCTCATGGCGTCGATAAACGATATTGGTTTGTCCTACTTTCTTCCATTAGTTATACCTCTTGTGTTTATTTTCAAATGCAGATCTGTCGATACAACGGCAAAGTGTGCCATGTGCGAGCGTTGATAGCTCGTCTGACCACCAGAGCTAGAGCAACACAGGAATATATGTACCTGTAAGATTATATTAAGAAAAATATGAGGAAACGCTGATCTAACAGTTTATTTATCGAAACATTTAACGGTACTACATTACTACAATCTCCCTACGTGGCAGAAGCTCTCATTTGGACTACGTGTTTACGACGATGGTATCACCACTGCAGCGAGAATATTCTGATGCTGGAATTAAATCCTGCAAGCTAAGAAGTTAGTGTGATATTATGACACGTGTTAATTGGTGGAGTGGTGGTTTTATTAAGCACTCGTTATCCGATTCCACTCGAGCGCCGATACAATAAACCGCAGATATTACTGCAACGCTCAATTTTCTCTTTATTTCTTCAGCAACCACTGTAGTTACTATGTTCCGAAAGTGAGTGCTCAGTCCTTTTGCATGTTGCAGGTACATATTTGTTTATTTTTTAATGAACACTTCTGTGATGCTCGTTGCTCTCTAACAGCACTGCAACCGCCACATAACACTGCAGCCTGCTTGAATTGCTTTAATTTACCGGTCGTAACAAGCGACGAGCTCAAATTACTTTATGCCTGGCTCTGTATGGTATACTCCGGCCGTGTATATATCACGTTATGTCTGTTTCATTAACAACGTACTGTATATTTGTATCAGGGGCTGTTATAATGAAGTTTGTTTGGTGCTGTTACGGCAAAATTCTGATATATGCTACGAATCAAGTGCTGGTTAGTCAGTCAGTTTCAAAAATATTGCACCTGCAGTTACAAGATTTCTCGCAAACACATGTTATCATCTCTCAGATATTCATACCACAATTACATCTTTCCCGCATAGACTCTATTGTGTGTTACATTGTCATGTCCCACGCAAGCACTGTGATATATTCATTTAACTTTACTAAGAACTGAACCAAAGCTAGAGCAAACAAATAGCGAAATATATTCAGCCTTTTCAACACGTGTGTCAAACGTAATTTTGCAACAGAAAAGTTCAACAGCTTACAAAACGGTATTATGTAGGATGACTGATGGATCATGTATCCACATACTTTTACGTAAGTTTCTATTGTAGTTCAAGTTGTCTACGCAGCCGTGAAAGAGAGGACCATACCTCTTTCCTCCATTTCCAAGTGATTGGTTTTTCTTGTTTCTGTAGACAATCTGATGGTGCCCCAAAAGCGGGAAACGCGTCATTGAAATTAAACAATTTCGAAACCGAGACGGGTTTTGTTCTGAAATGCTTTTAATCCTGTTGCTGTAACAGCCTGCCAAGATGGAATGGGAATATTATGTAGAATTTATGTCAGTTTGAGTTTAATGATTTTACATTCAAATAATTATGGACATAAATCTCTCATTAATGAAACACCTCTTTAAAATAGACTGCCGGGCTAAATGGCCGTGCGGTTGTAGCCGCTGCAGTCGGGAGCCGAGCGACCGCTACGGTCGCAGGCTCAAATCCTGCCCGGGCATGGATGTGTGTGATGTCCTTAGGTTAGTTAGGTTTAATTAGTTCTAAGTTCTAGGCGACTGATGACCTCAGTCGCATAGTGCTGAGAGCCATTTTTTAAAATGGACTAAAAGGTATAAAATAATATCTCCTACATCCACACAGATTTCTAGCTCCTTAAAGATATCCAGAAAATTCGTGCTTGTGAATTTCTGGTAACTATAACAATGCTTGGCCAACGGCCTTGCCGCAGTGGTAACACCGGTTCCCGTCAGATTACCGAAGAAAAGCGCTGTCCTGCTGAGCTAGCATTTGGATGGGTGAGCATCCGGTCTGCCAAGCGTTGTTGACAACTGGGGTGCACTCCACCCTTGTGAGGCAAACTGAAGAACTACTTGATTAAGAAGTAACGGCTCCGGACTCTTAAACTGACATACGGCTGGGAGAGCGGTGCGCTGACCACATGCCCCTCCATATATGCATCCAATGACGCCTGTGGGCTGAGGACAACACGGCGGCAGGTCGGTACCGTTGGGTCTTCCAAGACCTGTTCGGGTGGGGTTCAGTTTTAGTTTTTTATTACAATACTTGTAAAAACTGAAAGAAAAACGTGGGGCGCACGAAATCGTTCTTAATGCAAATCATTCGCGACTGGAACAGGAAAACAGAAATAGTAGTGGTACACAAATTACCCTTCGCAACTCACCAGACAAGAACAAAACAAAACATCGGCCGAACAGGCCTCGAAGGCCCAACGGTGCAGGCTGCCGAGTCGTGTGGTCAGCACACCGCTCTCCCGGGCGTTGTCAGTTTTCGTGACCTTTGCCGCTGCTTCTCAGCCAAGTAGCTCCTCAACTGACCTCTCAAGGGTTGAATATCGCCCAGTTGTCAACAGCACTCGGCAGCCTCGGGCGGTGAACCATCCAGTGCTATCCAAGTCTGACGGGGATGACCTACGGTGATATGATGGGAAGTGGTTTTACCACTGCGGCAAGGCCGTTTGCATCGGAGAAGAAAGAGAGTTTAATTTTGCCTTGTCATCCAGTTGAAAGTTTCAAGTCTCTAGCTCATTATGAAAGTAATATAAAATCAACTGCAAAATCTGTACCGGATGAACAAAAACAGAAGAAAAGAACCCAATAGAATCGCTGTAAAATACTGAGGTATGGATGGGTTTTGAAGCGCTGATTATTGAATGTAATTGTGGCCACACAAATGTTGTCACGTTACCTCGAGGTAAGGGAAAGGGGGTCAAGATGCATAGTTGAGTTAATTGTTGCACCAGCATCAGAGGGAGATAACCGTGTCCAAAGGTAGCTAGGGTACGTCACACCCGACCTCGTAGTCGGTGTTACATTCTCGAACTGTCAGCAAGTTGCCACACAAATCTTGCTGTCACGTTACCTCGAGGTAAGGGAGAGGGGGTCAAGATGCATAGTTGAGTTTATTGTTGCGCCAGCATCAGAGGGAGATACACGAGTCCAAAGGTGGCTAGGGTACGTCACACCCGATCTCTTAGTCGGTGTTACATTTTTGAACTGTCAGCAAGATTGTGAGATATATAGTTATTTATATTATTCTTTGATTTACTTTTAGACTTAATATTTCTCAAGATGTCTTATGAAGAAAATGAATGTAATGAACGTCAGCTACAAGAAATTCTCGAAGAAGTTTTAGAAAACTATTCAAATGCTACTTTTAGTTCCTGCGACTCCAAGCGTGAATAAGATACTGACAAAGTTTCTCAAGGAAGTAAAGAAAGTGTTTCGGTGAAAGAGGGTATTTGTATGATTTGGAAGAGTCAGAATGTGGGTGACCGGCTCCTAGTCAGTCACCTAAGGTAAGTGGGATTTTTTATACGTCCAAAAATGATAGAAAATGGAAGAAGTATTGTCCTAGGACAAGTGTTCGTATTCGTTCAGAGAATATTATTAGAAATTCTCCAGGCATAAAAGGTATTAGAAGATAATATCATTATGTTAATTAAAGAAACTGTAATTTTGTTCGAATTTTTTATGAAAAACTGTTAAACTTCTGAAACTTGTACTTTTTAGCAGAAAAATGTAGACACTTCATTACTTCACCCCCAAAAAAAGTTTTATATCTTAAACATAGTATTTTACTTACTCACCTTGCTTAATAGCTACCATTACTAATATCCCAAGTAAAAAAATACATAATACCCGATTATATTATCAAAAAGTTCATCATCAGATTTTCGGGTATCTCATACCCACCTCATCACTGGTGTAACAAGTTCTCACCTCATTCACGCCGGGTTAATCTTCCTTCTCATTTTATATTTTTTTCGTTAGTTACTTCTTCGATGTATGGATTTGGTCTTCTACGAACCGTATACTATTCGCCTTCCGTTTATTGCACATTCCTTTCTCTAAGGATTTTAAATGTGTTACATTTTCTATATTAATACTTTCCGTAGTCAACAAATTCAGTGAATTTATAACCATTTCTTAAACCCTGCCTTCACTACAAAACAGTAGCGACAGAACTTTTGAAATTAGTTCATATTGTATATAGTCTGTATTTCCCTACAGCTTACTCCCAACGTTCTTAGAATCTGGAAGCTCTTGCACCAGTTTTCACTATCGAAAGTTATTTCTGGGTTAACAAATCCATTGAAGATGGCTTGATTTTGCTTAATTTTTGCTTCTGTTGTCAAATGCAATGTCAGAATTGCCTCTCTGGTGGTCTTACGTTTCCTAGAACCAAAATGACCGTTATCTCACAAATTTTCAACTTTCCTTTCGATCCTTCTCCTTATATTATTGAAATCTGCAAGCAGAAATCCTAAATTCACACTTTGGTTGTACAATAGTCATTATAGTTACCTGTCGTTCCTACCTCTGGAATATTGCATTCTTACTAAACTTCACACAGACTAATGTGAACATACGTTTGCTTGATATATCCACCTGCGGATTACGGAACTGTGTATACGACTTCTTCCTTGTTTGATCATCAGGTGACTGTCTAATATGAATACGGCTTGACATACGAGATGAATCACAAAAAGAGATGGTTTTGGTTCATTTTATTCTGAGTTAACATGGAACGATCATCAAACGATTATAGGTAAATATTTCACGTGGAGTTATTAGATTATCTGGAAGCTGCTGGTGTTGTCTCAGAAGTATGATTATAGTGAAATAGATAATACCATAAATATTTCGTCTAGTTCGAAACATTGGCAGCATTTGGTATGCAGAGCCCGTAATCGAAATTAACTTTTAGTTCCTTTGGTGTGGAATTTAGATTTTGTAACTATAGTAACAGCGCTATTCTCCTCTGACAAACGTACCGGCTTCAATGTTCAATAATTGATGTAACAAATTCATGTAGGTAATATTCTGTTCTGTGAGCTGATAGAGCTTGCAGTTGCTGAGATAAAAAGGGGGAAATATAAGCAACCTAATTATTTAAATGCAGAATGTAACAATGTATTTTCTATGGTAGCAATTACGAAATAAAGAAGAGAAAACTAAGATATTACTTCCCTAAGATGAAGTGACGCTATTAGAGTATATAAGTAGCTAAGATCGGTAAAACTTGGAATGTCATTTGAGAAGTTATTTGTACAGATTCTATCAGCAGAAACAGCTGTAAGATAATATTCTACATTTTTATGTATAAGAAACCTAAATTTTCTATAGATAATATGTTTTATAAAGTACAATAATATCATTTTGATGTCAAACAGTAGCCCCATGGCTGAGACTTAGCAAGAAAAGGCAAATAACCGACTTCGTGACATTTAATCTCACAGTGTGCTTTGGTTGTTTAGGCTGTGACTCTCTGCGTGTTACTATAGTCAATTAGACACTGTTCTTGCGTTATTGTCAGTGTCTACAGTAGAGTTTCGTAGCGTTTGTCGATAGTTGTTTGTTTCTCTGTGCAGTGTAGTTTTACACCGTCTTTAGTAACGATGTTAACTGTGATTGCTGCGTGCATATGCTAGCAGAGTTTGTGACACTTTGCTCTCATCTCCAGGCTCTGTTGGCTTCGGTTACGTAGCTTGAGGCTGCAGCATCATTGTTGTGGCCCAGCTGAAGGAATTCAAAGAACATCTTGCACGATCCACGAATCTGTCGGTCGGCCTCCACCTGTGGCCACTCTAGCTACTGCCTGCACTGAGCTTGACCCCTTGGTCCGGAATGAGGTCGCCTCAGGACGTGGCAGGCTCCAAAAGACTTCCCAGAGTACCGAACTTGAGGCCTAGCCGGTTAGTCTAACAAACCGGTGCTTTCTGTGGCTGACACGGTCCCCCCGCCAGATGCAGTTGCTTGTCCTCTTTCAGAGGAAACCTCTCATCCTGCAAGATTCTGGCAGACACAAAGGTTGGCATTATGGGTACCAGGGAGACCCAGTGGTAGGCGCGTTATAGGGTTCCTCAGGGACATGTTGCTAAGTAGGGGAAGAGAACAAAAGTGCATATGTGTTCACACCGGGTGGAATCACACAAGACGAGGAACGGGTCCATCCGGATGCAATGAAGAGCAGATGGTGCTGCCAGCTGCAGATTGTGGCTGACAGCGGTACCAACGATCTGTGTCGCTAAGGATCCGAAGTGATTCATTCTGATATATAGCGGCTACCAGAACTGGCAAAATGGCTCAAATGGCTCCGAGCACTACGCGACTTAACTTCTGAGGTCATCAGTCGCCTAGAACTTAGAACTAATTAAACCTAACTAACCTAAGGACATCACACACATCCATGCCCAAGGCAGGATTCAAACCTGCGACCGTAGCGGTCTCTCGGTTCCAGACTGTAGCGCCTAGAACCGCACGGCCACTCCGGCCAGCCGAACTGGCAAAGTTACTTGTCTTGCTTGCAAGATAAAAGCAGAGCTCACCATTTGCAGCATAGTCGACAGAATAAATTGCAGACGTCTGGTACAAAAGGCAAATGAAGTGTCTGAATCGGAGGCTGAAGCAGTTCTGCGACCGTGTAGGCTGCAGATTCGCAGACTCGCACCATAGGGTGGTGGGGTTTGTGGTTTCGCTAAATAGGTCAAGAGTCCATCACACGTAGGAGGTGGCTACGTACGTAATGGGGGCTGTGAGGCGTGGACTAAACGGTTTTTTAGTTTAGAGGCGCGGGGGATAGCCGCGCGGTCTTGGGCGACTTGTCACGGTCCGCGCGGCTCCATCGGTCGGAGGTTCGAGTCCTCCCTCGGCCACGGGTGTATGTTTCGTTCTTGGTGTAAGTTTAAATTAAATTACGCAGTGTGAAAGCTTACGGACCGATGACATCAGCAGTTTGGTTCCATAACACCTTACCACAAATTTCCATTTTTTATTTTTTAGGTTAGAGGGCCTCGGGAAACAGAAAAATGTTTTTAGTCTCAAATAGTGCAGGTCGAACACACGAAGAACCTAGATCTAGGAATCATCAGTATAACAGTTGTAAATATTCGTAGCCAGGTTGGGAAAGTAACAGAGTCCCAATCACAAACAGAAGTCACTAATGCTCAAATCGTTATAGGCACTGAAAGCTGTCTAAAGCCGGATATAAGTTTAGCCGAAATTTTTCCCTAGGATCTAACGGTGTTCAGAAAAGACAGGCTAGATGCAGTTGGCGGTGGCGTGTTTGTGGCTGTAAGAAGTAGTTTACCATGTAGCGAAATTCAATCAGGTAGTTCCTGTGCGTTAGTATGGGTAGAGCAACCAAAACAAAATAATAACTGAACCCTTTCCCCGATCTCCCAACTGAGGTGACACAATTGCTGAAATGTTCAAAGACAACTTGAATCAAATTTCAAACACACACCCGGTTCGTTCAGTTATAGTTGGCGTTTACTTCAATTTACCCTCGATATGTCGAAGAAAATACATGTTTAAATTCAGAAGAATGTATAAAAGTCATCGGAAATAGTGAAAACGCGTTCCCTGATATTTATTTCGAGCGATTAATTCATTAGCCCACTCGAATAGTTACCGGCTGTGGAAACACACTTGACCTCTTAGCAGCAAACAACCCTGAGCTGATAACATGTATCAAAATGGATACAGGGATAAGTGAACTGCCAAATCCAATAAAAATAAACGAAGAATATATCTATTCAAAAAACAAATAAAACTTCGTTTCCCGCCTTCCTGAGATACGACCTCCACGCCTTCCAAATTGACAATGTATACGTAGATCACATGCAGCTTTAATTCAAAGAAATTATGTCGGCAGTTATTTTGAGATTTATATCGAAAAAATTCGTAAAAAACGGAGGTTATCCCTCACTGTACACAAAACGTTTCAGAACACTATTGCAGAAACAACGAAAAAAGCATGTCAAATTTAAACCAACGCAGAATCCCTAAGATTGTCGATCTTTTACATAATACTAAAATCAGCGGCGACATCAATTAGAGATGCTCATAGTTTCCACGACGAAACTTTGTCCCGAAGCCTCACAGAAAATCCAAACAAATTCTGTACATATGTAAAATATGCTAGCGGCAAGACACAATCAATGCCTTCTCGGCGCGACGATAGTGGTAATACTATCGATTACTGAATGTCGCCTTCCGATATTGCTCCACCAAAGAAGACGAAGAAAATATTCCAGAATACGAATCCAGAACAGCTGACAACATGAGTAACATAGAAGCAGATATCCGCGTAGTAGTGATGCAACTTACATCACTTAATAAAAGCAAGCTTTCCGGTCTAGAGTGTATACCTATTCGATTGTTTTCATATTATGCTGATGCCACCAAGATTCAAGAAAGGATATTAAAAAATTCAGCCTTCAGTTGCAAGGTAAAATTTTATTAGTTTACCTAGGTTTCGATGCCAATAGTGGTATCTTCTTCAGAACAAAAATTAAATTATTTTGAGGGCCAAACGTTGGCCATGTCATAGAACAAAACTATTCCGTGACATGGCTCTCAAAAAATTCAATTTTTGTTCCGAAGAAGATACCATTATTGGCATCAAAGATTCATTATTGGCATCGAAACCTAGGTAAACTAATAAAATTTTGCCTTGCAACTGTAGGCTGAATTTCTTAATTTCTAAACAATTCACGGTTGCTGAAGCGCTGCACTATGTTAAAGATTCAAGAAAGGCGATGGGCCCGCATCTCGTGGCCATGCGGTAGCGTTCTCGCTTCCCACGCCCGGGTTCCCGGGTTCGATTCCCGGCGGGGTCAGGGATTTTCTCTGCCTCGTGATGGCTGGGTGTTGTGTGCTGTCCTTAGGTTAGTTAGGTTTAAGTAGTTCTAAGTTCTAGGGGACTTATGACCACAGCAGTTGAGTCCCATAGTGCTCAGAGCCATTTGAACCATTTTTGAAAGGCGATGGAATAATCTACTGAACTACAGGCCGATATCAATAATGTCGATATGAAGCAAGATTTTGGAACCTACAGTGTGTTCTATATGAAATACCTTGAAGGGATCTATCGACACAAAATCAACATGGATTTAGGAAACATCGTTCATGTGAAACAAAGCTATCTCCATACTCATACGAAATGATGAGTGCTATCGACAAGAGATTTCTAACTGATTCAGTGTTTCTAGATTTTCAGAAAACTTTTAACGCCGTTCTTAACAAGCGGCTTGTAATCAAATTGTGGTGTTATGGAATATCGTCTCAGTTATGCAACTGGATTCGTGATTTACTGTCAGAGAGGTGACATTTCGTAGTAGTTGACGGAAAGTCATAGAGTAAAACTGAAGTAATTTATGGCGTTCGCTAAGGTAGTGTTATAGGCCCTCTGTGCTTCTGACCTTTATAAACGATTTTGGAGACAATCTGAGCAGTCGTCTTACATCGTTTGCTGATGACCCTGTTGTTTACGGACAAGTAAAGTCATCAGAAGATCAAAAACAGTTGCAAAGGTAAGATATCTGTAAGGTCTAAAAATTGGCAATTGACCCTAAATAATGAAAAATGTGAGGTCATCCACATTAGTGCTAACAGGAATCCATTAGAGTTCGGTTACACGATAAATCAAAATATAAAAGCCGTAAATTGAAGTAAATACCTATAAATTACAATTACGAGCAACTTAAAGTTTATAGAACACAGAGAAACTGATTTTGCTAAAGAGGCTGAACACACTACGCTTATCCGCCCTCTTCTGGAATACTGCTGCGCCATATAGGATCGTTACCATGGAGGATTAACGGAGAACATCGAGAAAGCTCAAAGAAGGACTTCACGTTTTGTATTATCGAGAGAAAGGATAGAGAGTTTCAAGGTCATGATACAGCATTTGGGGTGGCGTCATTAAATGCGTTCTTTTTTGTGGTGGTATTTTCTGACCAAATTTCAGTCACAGACTGTCTCCTCCGAAAGCGAAAATATTTCGTTGACGCCGACCTGCATTGGGAGAACTATCATCTCTATAAAATAAGGGAAATCAGAGCTCGGACGCAAAGATATACGTGCACTTTTTCTCCGTACGCTGTTCGAGAATGGAATAACAAGAATAGTGTAAAGATGGTACAATGAACACTCTGCGAGGCACTTAAGTGTGATTTGCAAAGTAGCCATGCAGATCTAGATGACCAGCTGGTTAATGAATTGTATCTTAACTGAGCTCAATCTCATTGGATTATAAGAGAGTTTACTAAAGAAGTAATAGCGCACAGTTGCGACGCGAAAAATGAAAGCTGACTTTTAAGTACGGAAAGAGGAAATTCATTAACTGATATTATGGAGACAATTCCACGTGCCATTGCTGTCAGGACACTTGTAGCAACGTATCACAGATATCTGTTATAAACTAACAGAGGTTTGTTCGCATTTGTCGAAATTTTTTACTACATAACAAAAAAATGAATCCCGTTCAGATCACATCAGCTGTGAATATATAACAACAGGCTAATTGTTTATGTTTCCTACTTTAATAAATAGTAGGAATTTTTTATAGACAGTTGCAGTTCCTAGATTAGCACTTTTTCGTCATACTGATACCTTGCTAAGACGTATTGTCGATGTTTGCCACCTATTGTTGGTCTACATGAAGCTGTTGTCGGTCCGAAAAGAAATTTAGCGAAAGGGCATGACGACGGAGCTGTGTGAAACTGTGTGCCAAGTACCGTATCCTCTATGTCTTGGAAATGTACACTCATTTCATTTCACTCTATGCCAGGAAACATTTCCTGTCATACCTAGAGGGCGGCATTGTACTGTTTCAAGCTACCCGCTTTCTGCTCTGCTTATAACAGATCAACTACTATAGCTCTCCCAACGTTGATGCCTTTGCCTTTAAATTAAATTGCAGCAAGTCAGTGATGCAATGTACCTTCAACGCACAATAAATATTCTATGGTAGAATTCATTCTGTTATGTGAGCAAATATGAAAAGTTACTTACTCTATCATTCTGATTATATTCCTATACAGACGTGTCGTAAATAATGTTTTAACTACCAACAAAGTCAAGTTTGGAGACGCAGCTTAACTTCATGATGCTGACTTTAAAAATGGTTCGCAAATTCCATTCGGAGAACCGCAACCGTTTTTAAAGTCAGCATCATGAAGTTTTTGATGGAGTTAGATGAGTAAAGAGTTATATGAGTTGACATGACAAAATGCGTGACATTTTTAAAGTCTGAACTGCTTCACGAGAATGTTGCTTGATTGCAACAGCAACAGTCAACCCCATCTTTCCCATAGACCACAGTCATTTATCTCTGGTCCTTTCTTGGGAAAGTACTGACATATCTTACCCAAAGAGCCCTCACCAGCTTCCTTAAAGAAAACAACTTTACCACCCCTGAGCAGTTTGGCTTCCGTTCAGAACTCAGCACTGTTCATCAGTTTCTGAGTCTTGTGGATCACATTTGCAGGACGAGAGTCAGGAAACATACCACTGGAGCAATCTTTCGTGAATCAGAGAAAGCGTTCAACGAAGTCTGCCATATTGGCTTAATGTCAGACGGTCCCATTTAGGCATTCCAGTCCACACGGTCAGCGTGACTGACTCGTTCCTAGCGAGGATGCAGTACTCTCTTAGGTGCTGCAAACATGTTAGTTCGATCAGGAGTGCTGTGCCCGGGATCCTCAGGGTTCGGTTCTGCGCACAATTTTATACACACTCATGACCAACGACGTGCCAGAATTGGCAGGGTGTGAAATCGCGCTTTGTGCTGACGACATAGTGGTGTAAATGGGCAGCAGCAATATCAACGCCTTAACTAGAAATCTACAAGAACAACTGAAGGCGGCGGCCAGTTGGTATAATGTCTGTAAAATAAAAAAAACTCCAAATAAAAGTGTCGCAGTCATTTTCACTAGGAAACTATCCCCATCAATTGATCAAAATTCAGTGGCTTGCAGAAATGTACAGTGTAGCGACTCGGGGATCTACCTCGACCTTCAGTAGAATAGCGGATTCTCTTCTGCAAATCAGATAAATTGAACCGGAAGTAAAGTTTGCTTTGCTGACAATCATCTGTATCCTCTCCATAAGGATGGGGGGCTGATATTGAGGATGAAGTTACGGCTCTGCAAGTGTGTCACCCTTCCGACGATGCTCTGTAGACCGAAGGAGTGGTCCATGTGTAACACATATTAAGTAAATGTGTATTTGAAATTTATGAAGTGTACATTTGTATTGTTTGAACTCCTTGATGTATGGCGAGAAAATTAGAGTTTTGTAATGTATATACACTCCTGGAAATTGAAATAAGAACACCGTGAATTCATTGTCCCAGGAAGGGGCCAGTTTATTGACACAGTCCTGGGGTCAGATACATCACATGATCACACTGACAGAACCACAGGCACATAGACACAGGCAACAGAGCATGCACAATGTCGGCACTAGTACAGTGTATATCCACCTTTCGCAGCATTGCAGGCTGCTATTCTCCCATGGAGACGAACGTAGAGATGTTGGATGTAGTCCTGTGGAACGGCTTGCCATGCCATTTCCACCTGGCGCCTCAGTTGGACCAGCGTTCGTGCTGGACGTGCAGACCGCGTGAGACGACGCTTCATCCAGTCCCAAACATGCTCAATGGGGGACAGATCCGGAGATATTGTTGGCCAGGGTAGTTGACTTACACCTTCTAGAGCACATTGGGTGGCACGGGATACATGCGGACGTGCATTGTCCTGTTGGAACAGCTAGTTCCCTTGCCGGTCTAGGAATGGTAGAACGATGGGTTCGATGACGGTTTGGATGTACCGTGCACTATTCAATGTCCCCTCGACGATCACCAGTGGTGTACGGCCAGTGTAGGAGATCGCTCCCCACACCATGATGCCGGGTGTTGGCCCTGTGTGCCTCGGTCGTATGCAGTCCTGATTGTGGCGCTCACCTGCACGGCGCCAAATACGCATACGACCATCATTGGCACCAAGGCAGAAGCGACTCTCATCGCTGAAGACGACACGTCTCCATTCGTCCCTCCATTCACGCCTGCCGCGACACCACTGGAGGCGGGCTGCGCGATGTTGGGGCGTGAGCGGAAGACGGCCTAACGGTGTGCGGGACCGTAGCCCAGCTTCATGGAGGCGGTTGCGAATGGTCCTCGCCTATACCCCAGGAGCAACAGTGTCCCTAATTTGCTGGGAAGTGGCGGTGCGATCCCCTACGGCACTGCGTAGGATCCTACGGTCTTGGCGTGCATCCGTGCGTCGCTGCGGTCCGGTCCCAGGTCGACGGGCACGTGCACCTTCCGCCGACCACTGGCGACAACATCGATGTACTGTGGAGACCTCACGCCCCACGTGTTGAGCAATTCGGCGGTACGTCCACCCGGCCTCCCGCATGCCCACTATACGCCCTCGCTCAAAGTCCGTCAGCTGCACATACGGTTCACGTCCACGCTGTCGCGGCATGCTACCAGTGTTAAAGACTGCGATGGAGCTCCGTATGCCACGGCAAACTGGCTGACACTGACGGCGGCGGTGCACAAATGCTGCGCAGCTAGCGCCATTCGACGGCTAACACCGCGGTTCCTGGTGTGTCCGCTGTGCCGTGCGTGTGATCATTGCTTGTACAGCCCTCTCGCAGTGTCCGGAGCTAGTATGGTGGGTCTGACACACCGGTGTCAATGTGTTCTTTTTTCCATTTCCAGGAGTGTATGTAAAAAGCAAAAGAATATGTTGAAAATTTTAATTATAAAATATAAATATGTTTGTAAAAGAAGTATGTTTGCTAAAAACCGTTTCATGCTTAGGGTACATGTATTTCTAACATGTAAACGCTGTAGGGAAGTGGCGTGAAGTTAAAGGCGGGTTTGGTAGTCGAACAGATCGGCTCGTTTGTGTGAACGGTACGTAGTGAGTGGCTAGCCTTAGCACGGTACACCTCGACGGTGCTAAGAGAGGCAACTGGAAGCTGCATTAGAAGAGATTTTCCTCGTATATGGATTTGGCCATTATTTGGTATTGACGGAATAATAGCATGACTCTAATGTGTTGAAAATCCGACACCAAGATGAGATTGTATATAGCATTCACCCTTCAAGAGCCGTAAGTACAGTTAGCCGCCATTTTGCCTGCCACTAATCTTCGCCACTGCTTCAGACTTCATACATTCAGTTACGTAGTGTATATCGGCGTGGACCAGTTAATTTGTGAGTTGTTTCAATAATAATCACATAAAACGTCAATTCGTGTTTGAAGCCATAACTTCAACCCTACGCAGGTTCCTCACCTAAGTGCTACCAAAACCGAGTACTCCTATTTAAATGAACAATCCTGGCATTTGCTTGTTTAAAAGTGAATTTTTGTCTAAAGTAAAAGGAGTAGCAAAGGTTAAAGTAGGATTACAGTGCAAGATTGTGTAAATATTATTGCCCAGAATACCTGTTTCACAGATGATTAAAGTACAAGGACATTTAAAACTTTAATGAACCGATTTGCGGTAGTACTATTAGAAATGAAATTACAATGAAATGAGCACCCATAGCTGCTAACAGGCGTTGACATACGTCAACAGGGACAGTTAAAAATGTGTTCCCCGACCGGGACGGGAACCCGGGATCTCCTGCTTACATGGCAGACGCTCTATCCATCCGAGCCACCGAAGACACAGCGCGTAGCACGACAGCAGGGATTTATCCCTGGCACGCCTCCCGCGGAACCCACATTCTCAACGTATTGTCCCGCACTACATTCGTAGTGCCCCCGCCCATTATACTCATTACTCGCGGCGCGTTGCCGATTCCCGTAAGAGTTCGGCCACTGTTTCTGCATTCGCACAGAAGAAGAAGATGGTCAAGTGGCCGGTAAGCCTTAACCATATATATATATATATATATATATATATATATATATATATATATATATATACTAAGATGGTATCTGTCCTTTCGGTCAAACAGTGCCCGAACTCTTACGGGAATCGGCAACGTGCAGGGAGTAAAGAATATAATGGGTAGGGGCACTACGAATGTAGTGCGGGACAATAAGTTGAGAATGTGGGTTTCGCGGGAAGCGTGCCAGAGATAGATCACTGCGTTCGTGCTATCCTTTGTGTCCTCGGTGGCTCAGATGGATAGCGCGTTTGCCATGTAAGCAGCAGATTCCGGGTTCGAGTCCCGGACTGGCCACACATTTTCATTTGTCTCCGTTGACGTATGTCAACGCCTGTAAGCAGGTAAGGGTGCTCATTTCATTGTAATTTCATTCTAACGAGCTGCATGGTCACAGAGGGTATGTGCTCTTTCGGACATTTCCGAAAGGACAGATACGGAGTTATACACATTTTCAAACACAGTGTAGTTTTGGGGCCCTTTGTCAACGGCTCCTTATGAAGTTAATTAAGCCGAGCGTTGCATTTTATTACCTTACAAAGTAATTTGAGTAACTGTTTAGCTTTTAGAGATAGTTTATGCTTTTGCAATAATCAAAGGACCTTGCCTAGCGAAACTATACCAGTTTATGGGTCCCCATCATATTCTCCTCCTATTAAAAAAAAAATGAACTATTACCGATACTAAGGAAAATTGCTATAATCAGAGAAGCTTAAAACGTTTATTTAATACATTATTTATCTATATTTGTGTTACTCATGTCAGTCACGATAGAAGCCTCTCATATCCAAAATTAGTTCTGCACTTCATGCAGTGATGTTTCAGTATTTTGATTAAGTAATACTATTGATTGTGGCCGTCATCAGTATGAACTCGGTGCAATTTTGCTCCCCATAATTTATTAGTGTGTGTGTTTGTTATTGGTAACTGCTGCTGCACACAGTAGAGTGGGCACTGTGGCACTTTGTATCCTGTTTGCTATTCAAAGGGCAATCTCAAGAAAAGTAACTTCAATAACTAATATCCAATTATATCAAATATGTATTTTAAAATTAATGTGCCTAAGTAGGCTGACGAGTGTTCATTTTCTTTCTTTCACTTATAATTTTACCACTTCTGATAACTCCCAGGCTTAAGGCTCGATGGCTTTACTTTTAACTTCACAAAATCCGAAATTATAGTCCGATACCCCTTTCCATTAGACACACACATGGTCGAACTCTGAAATACTCTCAGACGGTAACATTTGCGTGTTACACGGCACGTTAGTTTTATGCATGGCAGCAGACACTCGCCTCAATAAGTTGCTGTTACTTCAGAGGAGGATCCTTTGCACCGTATGCGGCTCTGACCGGTACACGCCAAAGGCACACACACACACACACACACACACACACACACACACACACACACATTAGTGATCTCCTAGCCGAGCCATCCATGTTTACCTGCTCTATGAGGAAGCTTTGATTTCGACCCGTCAACTCATTCACCATGCAGTTTTCACAGTACCCTGACACTTCAGATAAAATAGTCATCTCAAAACTCAACCTAGAATTTAGGCAATAACCGACTACAGACTATACTCGTACATACAAATAAACATTCAGATCTCTGATAACTACTACCTTCCATCAACATTCATGCCAAGCTAGAAATCTGACACTCAATGCGTTTTGCTGCTTCTATGAATATAAATCAAGCTGAGGCGTTAGTAGCAGATCACTTAGAAACGAATTTACAGCACACACATTAACACGGGAACTGTAGTTGAGTTAGGTGTTTGCTTACATCTGGTGCAGAATGGTAGACGTTAGACGGACATCGTCAACTGAAGGCGGAACTGTCGATTGGGCCGCAGTTATCTTGTTACTGTTTGACAAATTTCGACATTTGTCTTCGAAGTCCTCCTCAAAGTTTCTTTTGAGAATAAAATAAGTATATATGTGCATTAAGCGAAAAACGAAGTTAGTGTTTCATTTTGGCTCCTATAAATGTTAAAAATTACGTGCGGACGTCAGAAAATTCGCCACACTGGCTGCTATATCTCAACGAAAACAACAATAGGACTGAATAGATTTTGCATGGATTGTCTTAGTCATGCCGGAGGTTCGAGTCCTCCCTGGGGCATGGGTCTGTGTGTTGTTCTTTGCATAAGTTAGTTTAAGTAGTGTATTAGTCAAGGGACCGATGACCTAAGCATCTTTTCGGAATTCACACATATTTGAACATTTGACTGTCTTAACTTCATCCTCTATATCCTGTAAATTCATTTCAATTTTTAACATTTTAATCTGACGACATCGTCGTATTATAAGAAACCTAATACACTCATTCCCAATACTAATACGAGTAACGCCAAATTTAGACTTTTCCATGAGGTAAAATAACTGTACTCTTTACAGAATTTCGTATTTCATATTAGCATTTGCCAACATGAATGAATTTTATGACATTAATTAGGAACGGAATCTCATGACTGTCACCTAGTCCCACTAACTTGATTTTGCAATTGTATTATTTGCACAAATATTTCTAGACAACACCACAATCGTTCTTACGAATAGATCGTGAACTGCATATATCTAATTCTACTTTTAATTTGATGTTAAGAAAAAGACTGACTTTGTACAGCTTAGTTTTTCATGGCGACTTTCTTGCGTAAATGCTTCACGGAGTTCTTGCAGCTTCATGTATGTATTCAGTCTCAGTCGACAGTTTCATCAGCCATAGTCGGCACGAAATTTCAGTAGGTACTTTGGTACTTAATTTAGTCGGTCGATGTATATAGTAGCCACATCATGAAGTCATGGAAATTCCATTTGGTGTCAGAGATAGTGTCGATGTCTTTAACTGAATAACTGTGGTAGCGATCCAGTCTTTCATTGGGCGCAGAATTTCTTTCAGATCTTCTGTGGTTGGACAGTTCACCGAATACCACGTCTCCCCGAGATTTACTGACCTACACGTGAGTGCACAGAGCTTCCACCATGTAGACCAAAATACACTCCTGGAAATTGAAATAAGAACACCGTGAATTCATTGTCCCAGGAAGGGGAAACTTTATTGACACATTCCTGGGGTCAGTTACATCACATGATCACACTGACAGAACCACAGGCACATAGACACAGGCAACAGAGCATGCACAATGTCGGCACTAGTACAGTGTATATCCACCTTTCGCAGCATTGCAGGCTGCTATTCTCCCATGGAGACGATCGTAGAGATGCTGGATGTAGTCCTGTGGAACGGCTTGTCATGCCATTTCCACCTGGCGCCTCAGTTGGACCAGCATTCGTGCTGGACGTGCAGACCGCGTGAGACGACGCTTCATCCAGTCCCAAACATGCTCAATGGGGGACAGATCCGGAGATCTTGCTGGCCAGGGTAGTTGACTTACACCTTCTAGAGCACGTTGGGTGGCACGGGATACATGCGGACGTGCATTGTCCTGTTGGAACAGCAAGTTCCCTTGCCGGTCTAGGAATGGTAGAACGATGGGTTCGATGACGGTTTGGATGTACCGTGCACTATTCAGTGTCCCCTCGACGATCACCAGTGGTGTACGGCCAGTGTAGGAGATCGCTCCCCACACCATGATGCCGGGTGTTGGCCCTGTGTGCCTCGGTCGTATGCAGTCCTGATTGTGGCGCTCACCTGCACGGCGCCAAACACGCATACGACCATCATTGGCACCAAGGCAGAAGCGACTCTCATCGCTGAAGACGACACGTCTCCATTCGTCCCTCCATTCACGCCTGTCGCGACACCACTGGAGGCGGGCTGCACGATGTTGGGGCGTGAGCGGAAGACGGCCTAACGGTGTGCGGGACCGTAGCCCAGCTTCATGGAGAGGGTTGCGAAAGGTCCTCGCCGATACCCCAGGAGCAACAGTGTCCCTAATTTGCTGGGAAGCGGCGGTGCGGTCCCCTACGGCACTGCGTAGGATCCTACGGTCTTGGCGTGCATCCGTGCGTCGCTGCGGTCCGGTCCCAGGTCGACGGGCACGTGCACCTTCCGCCGACCACTGGCGACAACATCGATGTACTGTGGAGACCTCACGCCCCACGTGTTGAGCAATTCGGCGGTACGTTCACCCGCCCTTCCGCATGCCCACTATACGCCCTCGCTCAAAGTCCGTCAGCTGCACATACGGTTCACGTCCACGCTGTCGCGGCATGCTACCAGTGTTAAAGACTGCGATGGAGCTCCGTATGCCACGGCAAACTGGCTGACACTGACGGCGGCGGTGTACAAATGCTGCGCAGCTAGCGCCATTCGACGGCCAACACCACGGTTCCTGGTGTGTCCGCTGTGCCGTGCGTGTGATCATTGCTTGTACAGCCCTCTCGCAGTGTCAGGAGCAAGTATGGTGGGTCTGACACACCGGTGTCAATGTGTTCTTTTTTCCATTTCCAGGAGTGTAAAACAACTTTAAACATTTTGATATACAAGAGAACTAAAACTGTTTGTAAAATTGAACACCTCGATTCCTAGATCAGCTATCTAAGAAAAATATTTCAGAAGAACGGCTGCAGCCAAAGCGACACTATGCCAGCAGATTCCAAGAAACAAAATCACAGATACACTAAGTCATCAGAAGGTGATCAGTCTATATTTCTACTGAAATTGAACAAATAAAAGGAGCAGCGTCTTGGGCAGACAAGGTATTCAATTAATTTTCCAACCTACCAAGAAAATTAGAGAGATTGTGTCCCCAATAACAGACAGCCTAGGTGTCGGTGTTTCTGGAATTTATGGGAAACCTGATGAATGTGATAGCAGTTACGATGGTAGGTCAACACGAAAGCTTTCAGAACAATGCCAGAGCATTGACGTCGCATTAAATATGACGCTTTCGACAAATCAGCTGTCGCTGAACACAGCCTCAGGCACAAACAGACGATGTTTGAGGTAACGGAAATATCATCTCATGTATCTGTCTACTGGAACACCGTAATCAAAAAGTTGTTTAGATCAGGATGTGTAACAAAGGTTGTAGCTGGGAAAGGGCCTTGCCGTTAGTAGTGCATGGAAAAGGGCGCTCGACGCTGAAGGCAGGATAGAAACAGGCTGTGTCATCCACCATCTAATAAAATCTGCTTGATTAGCAATGCTCTTGAGTCATCAACATAATCTGTGGTAGCATATGGAAGTTTCGCGATTTCGTAATGTCTCCATGACATAACTTGAGCAACTAAATAACGGGTCCCTGAAATCTCCCGATGATGTCGGAGAAGGGAGTCCTTGAAAGGTGACTACCAGAAGGTAATTTTCACCTATTCACAAATCACTCTGAAGCTCTGTTGGCGTGTTTAAGAACAAAATAGGAAGTATAAAAGTTGCTGGTGATATAAATGTATATTTTCTTGGAAACTCTTCCAGTAAGAACATATTGGAGCCAGTATCAGTGTTATTCAACTGAACTCATACTGTTAACTTGCCATATGGGCTAACTATGGACCCAAAGACAGCCACTGAAAACCTCTTAATCGAAAAGTCTAATGAACAAAATTATAACTCTAATAACAAGTAGTGGCTAATATCACGACATGCAGCTACTTTTGCAAAGTGTTAATAGTGATCAGGACACAAAATCTACTAAATCTGAGTTCAAAAGGATAGTCAGTAAGCCAAAAATTGATTATTTTACTAAAACTTCTGAAAGACACGAATTAGAGTGGCGTGTACAATGTTCATAGCGCGAATTAAAAATACAACAGTTTTTTTAATATGGCCGTAGTTTATTTGAAAACTATTTTCCCCTAGAACTAACACAGATTAGATCTAAGCCTATAAAAAGCCTTGAACTAATCAACGAAGAAAGGTCTTCAGTAAGACAAATAGGAAAGTGTGTCTACCTGTCAGAAACAGCTCTGATGTAAATGCTCTACATCATTAAAAACGTAGTGTGAATTATTGAAGATAGTCATACGGACATCAAAGCAAATATGTTTTCATAAAAGGATAATCACACCAGCTAACAAAATGAAGACAACATGTTGTACAGTAAAGGAAGAAACTGTTAGAAGAGATGAAGAGGAACACAAAGCATTAAGAGTAAACGTTGCGCAGGTAACAGATGTGTGCAATGTTGCTGAACTATTCATTAAGCACTTCGTAACTGTTACTGTAAAGATGGTGTTGTCAGGTTCAGTAGATGCTGCCGTGGAATACCTTATAACAGCCATTACAAATTACTGCAGTAATACGAGTATGACACTCACAACACCAGTAGAAGCGATGTCCTGATTTAAATCAAAATAATGTTAGAGGCTGTGATCGATTATCAACATAGTTAACTAAGCAGTGTGCTTCTGTGTTCAGTGACATTTTAAGTTACTTGTGTAGCCAGTAATTTATCTGCGGAACATTTCCTGAATGTTTGAAATATGCTGAAATTTATCCTGTGTGTAACAAAGGGATTGAGAAATTCTATCAAACTTTCGACCAATTCACGTCTACCCACATTCTAAAATATTTTGGCAAGGATAGTACACAGTCGTCTTCTTAGCCGTATGACCACAAATAAAATATTATCCAAGTTACAGTTCATATTTCTAAAGGGTTCCACTATTTAGAAGGATACCTACACATACAGTGAGAACATGCTTAATTTTTTGACAGTAAATTACTGGTTACTGGTACATTTTGTGATGCGTCAAACATATTTAACTGTGTAAGTTACAGAACCCTTGTAAGTGAATTGGGATATGAAAGTAGCAAAATGGTTCAAATCCTCTATCTCCTCCTCTGACAGAAAACGAAGGGAACCAGTAGGAAAGAAACGTGTATTAAGCCATCAGGCATCATCCACCTGGGAACCAATAACATGGAGTGTCGCTCCAAGATTCCATCTTAGCACGCTTACATTTTCCTGTTTATACCAATGACTTTTCATCAGTAACATTATACCTGATACCAATTTTGTTTTGTTTGCAGATGATACAGTGTTTGCAGTAAATAGTGAATTAAGTGTAGTCTTAGAAGGATTGGCTAATGAAATTTTCATGGACATCAATAAATGGTTCCTAGCCAATTCTTTGCCACTAAACCTTGAAACAACTTGTAAATGGTTTAGTGCCATCATATGCCTAAAATATGACAACAAGCAGATATAAGAAATTGACATTGTTAAATCCTTGAGATTACAGCTTGACAATCAAGTGAGCTGGGAGGAACACACCACATAACTGCAGAAACTCGTAAACAAATCTCTGTTGGTTATCCGAATGTTGTCAGATGCAGTTGATATAAATATTAGAAAGCTGGCGCTTGTGCTTCACTTCATTCCATGGTGTAATACGGGTTTACTTTATGGAGTACCTCACAAATCCAAGCTAAAGTTTTCTGAGCCCAAAAACGCGCAATACTAACTATTGGTGATGTGAACTCCAGAACATCCTGCAGGGGTCTGTTTAAGGAACTGGCGATACCAAGTGCTGCTTCCTACCATATTTGTTCCTTAATATAATTTGTCATTAAAATAAATATCTTTTTTGAAACCAACTGCTCAGTTCATGGATTCAATACTATAAATTGGAATAACTTTGACAAATATTTACAGTCAGTTACTTTGATGCAGGAAGGTGTCTACCACTAAGAAATACACATTTTCAGTAGCATTTCAACAGTCATAAAAAGTTTAACTAATAATAAAATTCAGTTTGAGAAGAGTCTAAAGGTTTTATTGATGGCCAACTCCTCCTATTCTATGGAAGAATTACTTAGCAGGAATGGGTGATGTATGTGTGTTACTAACAATATGTCATAATGTGATTATTTTGTACAGCATGAATTCTGTACATATATTGTGCAGTAATGCGATCATTGTAAACAAGTGCTGTAAAAGGTTAATATATTTATATTAAAATGCTTATTCGATGATGAATAGCTACATTAACCTAATAATTATCGTATGCATCTAAATGTACTGAACATTTAACATTTGTTGACAAGTTTGTGTCCTTTAAATATAAATATGGTTAAGATGTATTTTTGTACAATTCCACATCCACTACAGCAATTTCATTTGGGATCTGTGGAAGGTACATTACACAACCGTTATTATTTTGTAAATATTTACTATGTAATCTGACATGTTCCTCATCTCTGTTGATCTCTGCACTAATGATCAACTGGAACAGAAAGTACCGTACATCTAATCTTGTCTGTAGACTCAAAAGAAATGTGATGGCGCAAGAACTCAGTGTAATATTCGTTAAAATGCGATCCGTTATTACCTTATTCCATTAAATTTTCTATCCATATAGATTACAGTATAAAACTGGTTTAGGTCATGCATAACAATCCACAGACAGGATGTAAAGTTAGAACGTTTGTCAGAAGAGTATGATCCTGAGTGAAATTAAACTGTGTCGTATGTTCATCCCTGTGCAAATGTTTTATTTCGTCGAACTGTTCCTGAAAGTGTGAGCCCAGGTTGCAGGAGAACATCTGTCAGATCCATAGGTGTGAAGAATTTACCGATTGTGATATTTTGGCAACTATCAAGTAGTCTGCTGCGAAATGAGTGACAACACTGGAACAAACATTTTTGCATTTTTCGTCCCCTTTTTTTCGGGATACGGCATCTCTTCACTGAACTGATGTTTTTCAAGACACATATCCAAATTTTTATTCCGTATCTACGAAATTTTCAACTCATATACAGCCTAAATGCATACCATCCACAGTATGGAACTAACTGTTTATCGGTAGACAGGTTTTTGTTTGGTGGCTAATATTTCCCAAGATTGTGAATTATGGCTTCCTAAATGGCTCTGAATGCAGGAAAATTTAGTTTTCTCTTGAAATGTCTAACTGTGCGTTGAGGTTGTAAATACTGGTTATCCGTACTTCTTTCTCCACAGTACTCGTACATTCGACAGATTGTTTTTTAGATAACCAGCTGTTACCAAAACGCCAAACAGAGTTCGTATCTCTACACTTTCTCAAATTATTCTCAAAATTCTTTTCCTTATACACCATTTCATCGTCGTTGATAGCAACTATTGAATTTTCCCTATAACATCTGAAGAAATGTGTAGGTACCTGTCGGTGCTACAGTGATTTTAAAAGGGGTTAGTTTGACTGTATCAACTTTAAATTTTATTATGTTATGGTTCCTTAATTTTATTTCCTCACATGGAATTTTAATCAATACAAACCCATTTTTCCCAAGAACTACTCATTCAGATCTATCAGTATTATTGTTTCATCCTCTAGACACAAAAGTTATATTAAGCACATCAATGCTAACACTTACATGATTTCCTCCATCAATCTTTTCTTAGACACGTTGCGTGACTACACACTAATATGTTTTATATCTACCAGGTATCATTCAAGAACTACTCATTCAGATCTTTCATTATCATTGTTTCATCCTCTAGATTCAAAAGTTATATTAGGTGCATCAATGCCAACACTTACATGATTGTATTTCCTATCTTTATCTGCATAATTTGCCATGGCTTCTGAATCTCCATCACCGAAATCGCAGAGGTCATCAGATTCTCCCAGTATATGAGTTATTTCTTCCTCCATCAATCTTTTCTTAGACACGTTGCTTGACTACAGACTAATGTTTTATAGCTACCAGGTATCATTCAACAATTAGACATTTACATTGCAAAAATGTACAGTCAACTATAATTAAAAAAAAGAAATAAAAAAAATATGAATTTAGTCTGAGAGTCTCAGCTCATATATTAAAACAGCATTTTTAAAAAAAATACGTACAGGACTTGAGGAAAAGAATATAAAATCTTAGTGCTTATCATGTATAGGAGGAAAACATGTTACTAGAAAAATAGCTAAAATATGATACTGCAGGAAAAATATTAACAGCTAGTAAAAATTAAAGTGTATCGTAATGAGTCTCGAGGACGGGTTAATACACATGCTGACGAACTGCAGACATCAAGAGGGCTGAGTGGAGCAGAAAGAAGGTAAAAGTAGTCACCATTCAGACGGGAGATAAATCTATTGTGAAGATTAGTTTCATATATCATATGCACTTTTGTCTATTTCAATGTGTTTAACTATTGTACTTAATAATTACTCAATGATAGTGGTAAGAGGTTGCCAGTTCTGTCGATGAAGATATTTCTCGCAGAAAGAGGAGTAAATATTAATAAACATCGAACATGGACTCTTCGCCTGGGTAATAGAATTGAAAGAGGCCATGTTACGACTTTTGCATCGACTAGTAATGGAAGCATTGATAGTGATTACGATTTATGTAATGGAAATGTTCACTTTTTATTGATGGGAAACCACAGATCTGTAAAGCTGTAATAGGCATTTTTCAGAAACAGTGTATGGTTCTACAATGCGTCGCTTGCCCATTACCATAGTGTTTTTGGACTACATTCTGGTGTGCTGTGAACATGACTAAACAGCCTATAAGGTGGCCGCAGCAGCCTGTTTCTTGTGCAGAGGAGTCTGAATCTTCTCACAGAAGTTTACACGTTATGTTGAATGTGGTGTACTCTTATCACAGTGTTGTTCGAAACTTTTATGGGATTTACCAAGTCGTCTTCTCTTTCTCCTACTTTTTTGCCGGTTTTCGCAACCGGAGACTACTCGTAAAGAACGGGGCCATTCCCAAACGTCGTTTCGGCTATCTCCCCGGCTGAAGCCTCTGGGGGCACATCGGACTTCGCCGGTCCCCTTTTACTACGGTGTTACCGCCGCGACGCCGGAAGGCCGCACATACGCTGTTTACACAGCACAGTGTAGGCAGCCGTAAATTATAGTGATGCAGAAACCATTGCGGGGCTGGGGGCGAGGTCGGCGCCGGCGCCATCAATCAGCGCGGCGGCAGGTCGGCCGGTGATGGGCGGCGTTTGTTGCGGGCCGCGCGGCCATCTTCAATCTCGCCGGATGGGCCGTTAACTGTAGTCCCCCTTGTTGGTTCATCAGGCGGCGGTCTCGAGGGCGCACTTCGTCAGACGGGGCTGGCCACTCGTAAAACGCGGACAGTCCATCAGGACGGCGCCAGACGCGACTTACGACCCTTTAGGGTGCCTCCCCCCTACCATCCCCAACCCCTCCGCTGCACCTGTCATGCAGTTAGCGCGCTCCCTGCTTATCAGTATTGGAGACTGATGTTTAACTCTCCTGGAGGTGAAAATAGAGCGACTTAGGCAGGTGCGCAGTTTGTAATCGACTGTCTGTAAAGAAGGCACTTTCACAGGGATCTGTTCTGGGTCCGTTGCTTTTCATGATGTACACGACAGCAAGGTGAAACTATCTCAATCTGGAACAGATATCGATGGATGACAGCGTAACACTCCTACGTCACTTTAATTAGAAACAGTCCTGGTTGCAAAATATATTTTTATTAACAACACGTTTCGACTTCGTGGGTTATCATCAGACCAAAATGTATTCGTTTTATATGTTTTTAGGATTAGTGATAATTCACATGCAGAATCGTGCTTTAGCATCTGCCCCAAATATTGCATATTTTGTTATCCCTGAATATAATCTGAAGGAGCCCCACGAGGGTGGAACATGTTTTGTTATGAAAAGAGTAAATTGACACCTCTACTTTTTACCGTTCAAGTATTCTACATACGGTTGTTGTATCAGATGGCCTAATGGAGTGGATGATATTTTACGTTCCTACGTTTTTGTACCTACATATGTATTGTGCTAATCATAATGAAATTCGTGCCGGTTATATCCTTACTAGGTTTCTTCCTTTTGTATTCACAGACAACCTTAGATGATCGAATGAGGACATACGTCTGTGCAAGATCTGACATTATCTGCATCATTTATATGTCATACATAAGGAGAGGTCTGAAGAGTGCTAGCAGTATCTCCTGTAAAATACGATACTTGAAGTTATCTAAGTTGGTTGTCGCGAAATATATACTACTACTTTTTTGGAATGTCTACTAATTCGAACAATTGAACACGTCTTTTGCACCCTTCTCGACATTCGAAAGTATCTTTGACCATTTTCATCGACGTTCCTTCTAATAGTTCCATATTCTGTGTTAGTCTTACATAACATGGATCTCATACACTGAGTAGCGTCTAAGAATCTATTGTACAAGAATTCAGCACAGAAGCTGATTTGTGGACAAGTTGCATCTTCCTAGTACCGTATCAACGAAGCGCAGCCCGCCATTTTTTTTTTTTTTTCAACCAGCGGAATTGTATGGTATTTCCAGTTCGTACCTTCACAAATTTTAGTCTCAGGTATTGGTATAAGAGAGCTGACTCTCGACGAGAATCATTAATCTAGTGTTCGAACAACAAGGTTTCAAGATTGTTGAAATTCACGATCATGCATTTTATATATTAAGACCCGATTTCAAGTATTCAGATCACGCTTGTATTTGTAGGACAATAGCTCGAAATTGCCGCAAACGTTATCGGATATAATTATCTCATAGATAACTACATCTCCTGTGAAAGGCTTAAGATTACAACCAATATTATTCTCTGAGACTTGGACGTACAACATATAGACGGACAGGGACAGGAACAACAAATTATGATAGCTGTCGCAGAGCACTGCATCTCCAAAGGACGTAGCTAGAATTATGACGGCAGTAAGTTGTTCAAACAGACCAAAACGTTCTATGCTGAGATTTTTTAAAGGAGAAATCAAATGGTTGAAATGGCTCTGAGCACTATGGGACTTAACTTCTAATGTCATCATTCCCCTAGCACTTAGAACTACTTAAACCTAACGAATCTAAAGACATTACACACATCCATGCCCGAGGCAGGATTCGAACCTGCGACCGTAGTGGTTGCGCGGTTCCAGACAGCAGCGCCTAGAACCGCTCGGCCACTCCGGTCGGCTTTTAAAGGACAGATCTGGCTACACGATGAGCTCATGAATGGAGACCTACGATTCCAGGTAAATAACCTAGGGATCTAGTCTCGATGGGCTCAGACCACAACTGAGGGTCTGTGGATCGATTGACGCCATTCTTACTGAAGAACTGAGATCACAACAAGAAGAGAAGCCTCCTCCACGTCACCAGCGTCCCGAGTCCCGCAGTGGTGGCACAAAGAGTTAGGGCCGCATTTTGTGTCACCGAAAGGCATTTCTCTCTCCACCTTGCCAGCGTAAATGTACCTAGATACCAGGGGTACGGGATCGGTAGTATGAGAGAGGAGCTATGTTACACGATATCCACCAGTCATCAGGAGCGTCTGAGAATGGCAACAGTCATCTTGCATAACCTGGATGACACCACCTGACTCATTTCTCCTGAATTCACACAGCGGGTAAATCTAACAACAAATGCAAGAATCGTGAATACACCACAACAGAAAAAAGTGTCGTGTGGTCTCCTTTTCTAGATACTGATGGCCATTTAGAAATAAATAAGATACGAAACAGATCCCACATGTCACACTAAACAGGTCATGGCACTGTAGCAGAAGCGACAAAAAGGGAGGTCACATTTAAAAGCATCCAAAGCCTCCAACATTGGTGACACTCTACGAAGCCTCGAAATTAGAATGTTCTTCAACGAGAGCTGCTTTTAGTAGTTACCACAACCAAACTCCGTCTCGAAATCATGCAAAGATACAAAGAAGTTCAGGTTGTATGTAAAGTACTTCAGCAAGAAGACCCAATTACTACCTTCATTGAGAAATAGCATGGTAATGTGCCACAAAACGGCCTTGCGGCAGTGGTAACACCCGTTCCCGTCAGATCACTGAAGATAAGCGCCGTCTGGCTGGGGTAGCACTTGGTTGGGTGACCATCCGGTCTGCGAGCGCTGTTGTCAAGCGGGATGCACTCAGCCCTTGTGTGGCAAACTGAGGAGCTACTTGATTGAGAAGTAGCGGCTCCGATCTCGTAAACTGACATACGGCCGAGAGACCGGTGTGCTGACCACATGCCCCTCCATATCCACATCCAGTGATGCCGGTGGGCTGAGGATGACACGGCGGCCGGTCGGTTCCGTTAGGCCTCCATGTCTGTTTAGTTTAGTTTTAATGTGCCACTAAAGTGAAGTTACTAAACATTCCTTCACTAAAGAAGACGAAGTAAATATTGCAGAATTCGAAGAAAGAACAGGTAACAACAGGAGTAACTTAAAAATAGGTATTCCTCGATGCAACGAAGCAACTTAAGTCACTTAATAAAGGCAATTCTTCCTGAGAAGACTGTATATCAATTGAATATCTGTCCGAGTAAGCTGATGTAAGAGTAAATTATTTAGCATTTTGAAACATGTACCTCTAATATGCTTGGAAACAATGAATTATCTCGAAAAAAAAAAAAAAATCATCTACTCACACATAGTCAGCACGCATTCTGAAAATAACGTTCTTGTGGAACACTACTAGTTCTTTATTGACAGTAAGTAATGAGTGCTAACGACAGCGGTTCTCAGACTAATTCTGTATTTTCAAAAGGCTTTCAACAGTGTTCCTCACAAGTGGCTTCTAATCAAATTGCATGCCAATGGAATATCGTCGCTGTTGTTCCTGTCAGCAACGTCACACTTTGCTTTAAATGACAGAAGTTCCCCAAAGAAATGTTAATGATGCTCTGCTTTTTCTTATCTGCCTTAACAATTTAGGAGACAACCCGAGCTACCCTCTTACGTTGTTTGCTAGGGACACTATCGCTTACTCTATACGGAACTAGGGAGACAGTGAAAACCAAATACAAAATGATTTAGACAAGATATATGTAGAGTGAAAAAAGTAACAATTAACTCTGTGGTTGTTGTTGTTGTGGTCTTCAGTCCTGAGGCTGGTTTGATGCAGCTCTCCATGCTACCCTATACTGTGCAAGCTTGTTCATCTCCCAGTACTTACTGCAACCTACATCCTTCTGAATCTGCTTAGTGTATTCATCGCTTTGTCTCCCTCTACGATTTTTCCCTCCACGCTGCCATCCAATGTTAAATTTGTGATCCATTGATGCCTCAGAACGAGTCCTACCAACCGGTCCCTTCTTCTTGTCAAGTTGTGCCACAGACTCCTCTAAAAAATGGCTCTGAGCACTATGGGACTCAACTGCTGAGGTCATTAGTCCCCTAGAACTGAGAACTAGTTAAACCTAACTAACCTAAGGACATCACAAACATCCATGCCCGAGGCAGGATTCGAACAGACTCCTCTTCTCCCCAATTCTATTCAATACCTCCTCATTAGTTATGTGATCTCCCCATCTAATCTTCAGCATTCTTCTGTAGCACCACATTTCGGAAGCTTCTATTCTCTTCTTGTCCAAACAATTTATCGTCCATGTTTCACTTACATACATGGCTACACTCCATACAAATACTTTCAGAAACGACTTACTGACACTTAAATCTACACTCTATGTTAACAAATTTCTCTTCTTCAGAAACGCTTTTCTTGCATTGCCAGTCTACATTTTATATCCTCTCTACTTCGACCAGCATCAGTAATTTTGCTCCTCAACTAGTAAAACTCCTTTACTACTTTAAGAGACTCATTTCCTAATCTAATTCCCACAGCATCATCTGATTTAATTCGACAACATTCCATTATCCTCGTTTTGCTTTTGTTGATGTTCATCTTATATCCTCCTTTCAAGACGCTGTCCATTCCGTTCAACTGCTCTTCCAAGCCCTTTGCTGTCTCTAACAGAATTACAATGTCATCGGCGAACCTCAAAGTTTTTATTTCTTCTCCATCGAGTTTAATACCGACTCCGAATTTTTAATTTGTTTCTTTTACTGCTTGCTCAATATACAGATTGAATAAAATCGGGGAGAGGCTACAACCCTGTCTCAATCCCTTCCCAACCATGTATTTTACCCCTGCCACCTTCAAAATTTGAAAGAGGGTATTCCAGTCAACATTCTCAAAAGCTTTCTCTAAGTCTACAAATGCTAGAAACGTAGGTTTGCCTTTCCTTAATCTTTCTTCTACGATAAGTCGTAAGGTTAGTAATGCTTCACGTGTTCCAATATTTCTACGTAATCCAAACTGATCCTCCCCGAGGTCGGCTTCTACAAGATTTTCCATTCGTCTGTAAAGAATTCGTGTTAGTACTTCGCAGCTGTGACTTATTAAACTGATAGTTCGGTAATTTTCACACCTGTCAACACCTGCTTTCTTCGGTATTGGAATTTTTATATTCTTGTTGAAGTCTGAGGGTATTTCGCCTGTCTCATACATCTTGCTCACCAGATGGTAGAGTATTGTCAGGACTGTCTCTCCCAAGGTCGTCAGTAGTTCTAATGGAATGTTGTCTACTCCCAGGGCCTTGTTTCGACTCAGGTCTTTCAGTGCTCTGTCTAGCTCTTCACGTGGAATCGTATCTCCCATTTCATCTTCATCTACATTCTCTTCCATTTCCATAATATTGTCCTCAAGTACATCGCCCTTGTATAGACTCTAAAAAAGAAAATGTCTGAAGTTCTCCACATGAGCACTGAAATGAATCCATTATATTTTGGTTACACGATAAAAATCACAGATTTAAAACGCAGCAGTTGTGCTAAGTACTTAGGGATTACACTCACGAACTACATAAACTGGAAATATTTCTTAGAACATGCTGCGGAGAAGGCCAACGAAATACCGCGTTCTTTCGGCAGCGAACGTAGGGGACGCAACAAAGCGCTACAGAAACTACCTGCACTACACTTATTCCGCTCCTGGAATGTTGCTGCGCAGTATGGAGTCAACGAAGAGCAGCTCGTTTAGTATTATTACCAGAAAAAGGACGAGAGTGTCACGGATATAATGAGCTAGATGGGGTGGCAAACATTAAAACGAAACCGTTTCTCCGAATGTGAAGAAGAAACGGTTTCCGCCCACTTAGATCGGGAAAAATCATATTCGTACTAAAACAAGGGAAATCAGAGTTCGAACGAAAAAATTTACGGTATTTGTTAGTCCCATGTGCTATTCGAGACTGGAGCAGTGGAGAAATAAGAGGGTTGGAACTTAAATAGTGACAACTATTTTTTCACAACCGAGACAAAAGAGTTACATGTTTGCACCTGTTACTGTTTTTTAAATTAGACACTAGCGTTGTGTAGAACCCATTGCCAGCGATGTGGAAGGCGTAGTATCGCATTAGCAGAGCCTGTTCTGTTGATGGTGCGAATGGCGCGGTCTACTGCCTGTCGAATATACGGAACAGTTCTGAAGCAAATGGCACGAGGCCAAAACTGAAACGCCAATCCAAAGAATGGCGTCGTTATGGGTCACCGCGAAAGCTGAAAGTGCGGCAGAGCTCCCGTGTTGTGAAAGTTATAGTGATTTTCATGCACGATTGTGTTGGTGCTATCCTAACGCATTACGTTCCTGCATGGCAGACCGTCAATGCGAAGACCGTCAATGCAAAGACCGTCAACGCAAAGCATTAGAGTTCGTTTTTTGGAGCATCACTTGGGACCAGCTTTGCGAAAGAAGCGGCGACACTTTCTGCGGAACCCACCCATCATTTGGCACGACGATGCACGGGCGCATTCAGCGCAAGTTGTGGCTGCTCTGCTCGATCGATGGGACTGGGAAGTACTGTACGATCTACCATACTCCCCGGACTTAATTCCTTGTGACTTTGATTTGATTCCGAAGATGAAGGCACCAGTTCGTGGAAATCGCTTCAGAACTGTTACAGAGATTCGACAGGCAGGACACCACCCCATTCGCACCATCAACAGAATAGGCTCTGCTAACGGTATCTACGCCTTCCACACCGCTGGCAACGGGTTCTACACTACACTGGTGACTACCGTGAAGGACAGTAACAGGTGCCAACATGTAAGTTTTTGTTTAGGGTGTGAATAAATATTTGCCAGTATTTAAGTTCCAACGCTCGTAGTCTGTGAGTCTATGAACATTCTACCAAGCACTTAAGTGTGAAATGCTGAGTAGTCATGTAGATGTACATTTCCCGCTGAGATGGTAAGAGAACGGACTCACATCGTTTCTTGCAAAATACGTCCATCACATTACATCTTAAGTCGTCAAACGGATCACTAGACGAGCTAGACTAGCCCTGCTGAGTGAAAGCGTTCTGTACAAATAAGGAGACCGCGATAAGACTCTTCGTGGTTCACCTACAGACTGCGTCAACACACTTCCCTCAGTCGTGTAAGTGGACATCCGCGGTCTGCTGGTCCTATGTCAACAACGCACAGCAGTCGGTAACATGACAGACAAGCCGCTGAGCACTAGAGAACGTTTTCTAATAAAATTGTTTATGGTTGTTTAACTGCTATGGGAATTCGAGCAAAACCTCACAAAAAATTGCATCTCAATCTTCAGTAGTTACGAAGAGGGTGGCTAACCCTAGCAACCCGTACATGTCACTACCACAAGGTGGTTGTAATTAAAGTGCTGTTACTCATGGAAATCCAGCGTGGGCTGTAATAATCATTTGGTAGGGAAACTTGTAGATGATGGGAAAGAAACAATAGTTCAGATTTTGGCCACCAGCCAAAGCCATAACGTAAGTGAAAAGTATGGGTGTCGCGAAAAGAGTGTAAGTAGGCTGTTTAAGTTTTTTTATTGGTAACGCCACCTGTGTGCAGTCTGTGGCTAGTTTGCATTGTTGTCTGTCATTGTAGTGTTGGGCAGCGGCAGCTGGATGTGAACAGCGCGTAGCGTTGGGCAGTTGGAGGTGAGCCGCCAGCAGTGGTGGATGTGGGGAGAGAGATGGCGGAGTTTTGAAATTTGTCATGAACTGCTATATTTATATATGATGATATCAAGGTAAATACATTGTTTGTTCTCTATTAATATCTTTCATTTGCTAACTATCCCTATCAGTATTTAGTGCCTTCCATAGTTTGAATTTTTTATTTAGCTGGCAGTAGTGGCGCTCGCTGTATTGCAGTAGCTTGAGCAGCGAAGATTTTTGTGAGGTAAGTGATTTGTGATAGGTATAGTTTAATGTTAGTCAGGGCCATTCTTTTGTAGGGAATTTTGAAAGTCAGATTGCGTTGCGCTAACAAAATATTGTGTGTCAGGTTAAGCACAGTCTTGTATAAATTTTTCTAAGGGGACGTTTCATATGTCGACCCTTAGCCGAAGATACCTCACTGGAATCTTCTGATTTTTTCCTGTAGTTTGTGTAATTAGTGTAGCTATTGTTTATTGCTAGCGCGTAATTGTAGAGAAAATCTCCTTTGTAATTGCAGTCTTTCATTGTTGTACAGTAAAACAGTTGTGGCATGCATGTAGATTTGCACCAAGTATTTCGCAGCTGCAATTAATTAGATATTTTTTCAGTGCTATGTTAATGTGTTCTCTAATTTTTGCTCTTCAAATTGTGCTTTTCTGTGTTATCGTGTGAAATATTGTGGCAATAATGGCGTGTGAAAAACGTAACACTAGGCTCCAAAGTAAACTGAGAAATAATAGTGACGACGAGCGTTGCTTATCAGCGCCGCCGAGTAATGAATTTACTAATGTTCAAAGTAGTAATTTGGTAACTGTGCATAGGGAAATGGAGCGGGCGTCAAATAATGGTGTAGACAGTGAAACAGGTAGTGAACAGGGAAGCATTATCGATCGGTCGGCAACAGCTCGCCTCGGGAATCGGGAATGACAGAACACAATATTGCAAATACTGTAGACTAAGGTTTTGGGTTCTCACCGTTTTCTCAAATGAGTCAAGACACATTTTCCGCTTGTCAAAATGTGAATGTTGCCGGTGCAAATTCACTGCCGAAAAGCACTGAGGAACATGTTTCAGACACCAATGCATTGTTATTACAATTAATACAACAAATGGGACAAACACAGCAAAAGCTTCAGAAGTTAGACACAATGGAACAAAATCAGAGACAAACACAGCAAAAGCTTCAAAAGTTAGACACAATGGAACAACACCAGAGACAAACACAGCAACAGTTAGACGCAATGGAACAAACTCTTCACACCACGCTTGAACAAACACGTGAAGCTTTAACTACTGAGTTACATAACATCGAATCGAAATGTCAAAAAGTCTGTAATGACGTAAAAACACAAATTTGCGAGCATTTCCAACCTATTTTTTCGCGTCATGAAAATGCATTACAGAATCATGAAGCAGCCATAAAAGAACTGCAAACTATTGTTCATGAAAATCACAACACCTTGCAAGCTAAAATTGACTCAGTTGCATCTACCGATTCGGTTACGCAACTTGCAAAAACTCAAGAAAACTTAAAGGACACAGTAGATACGATTTCAACACAAATGGACACTCTGAAACTTGGTTCAGAAAAACACACTGAGGAAATGTGTTCACTATCGTAGAAAGAAGCCGAACTTTCGGATAAGGTCACTAACTTATCTACAAAGGTAGATGATGATCTGAATGACACAAGACCTGTAGCCTTCACTGACACAGAAGAGTATGAACAAATTAGAAAATTCAAACAGAATCAAAATCAAATCAATACACAGTACAAAAGAGAAATCCGGGAAGTACAAGATCAGCTGACACAGGTAATACAAGAATTAAGTATTTCAGAGGATACTCGCGCCCCAATACGGGAAGAGGGACACAGAAATACGGAACAGCCACAAAATAATAACACAGGGCATTTCGGAAGTTATGAAAGAAATTGCCAATGTGCACCGAATTTTGAGATGGAACGGCCGACACGACCTAACAATGACCAATATGCGACTCGCCGACATGATGATTTTGACTATAAGCTGTTCATTACTACACATAAATTCAAAACATTTAAGAATTCTGGCAACGACATTCATCCACAAGCATGGCTCCATCAATTCTCGCATTGTTTTCCTCCCAACTGGTCGTTAGAACACAGATTAGAATTTATGTGTGGCTACTTGGAGAATGAACAAGCTGTAAGAATGCGATCGGTAATTCACGATTGCCACAGTGAAGGAGAGCTTTACCATGCCTTCCTCTCAGCATATTGGTCTCAAACCACACAAGACCGAGTAAAACATAGCATCATAATGATGAAACGTTTCGAACAATCTGAATTTTCCAGTCTTATGAAATATTTTGAAGACATGTTGCATAAGAATCAGTATCTTTCAAACCCATACAGCCCCTCAGAACTCATCCGCATTTGCTTAATCAAACTCCCTGAACATTTACGACATATTATTTTGGCAGTACGTTGCAAAGACGACATTGAAGCATTTCAGGGACTCTTACAAGAATTAGAAATTGACACTGACAATCGCGGAACGCGAAACCAGGAACACAACAATTACAGGTCACATCCGTCGTAATTCAGCGATGAAAGAAGTAATAACTTGACACGACAAGGCTATTCTCACAACACATATTGTGACCAAAGCAGACACCACCCGTATGACAACCGTTGGCAGAGTAGTAATAACTACAGGGAAAGATCACCTCTCCGTGGTAATGACTATCACAGAGACAATAAGAGAAACAGACAATATGGGAACCAAAATAAATACTATCAAGGGAGACAGAATAACTTTAGACGCAACGGACCAGCGCGCAGTTACGATTCAGGGAGAAATTCTCCACCATGTGACCGACAAGAAAGAAACTATGGAATCTACCGACATGACGACAGACGACATGATCGTAACGACAGACCTGAATTGCATCAGAACTGGCGGGATTCAAACAGAGCAGGGCCCTCTCGTCACGGTGAATTTGTAGAAGTTAGGTCTCCAAATCCCAATAACGACGGGCGCCAACAAAGAGACAATAGGCAATGACTCACACCGCTGGCAGCAACAAAACGTACTTATGAAACTGATGACGCAGCTGCCGTAGCTAGTAATTACGTAAAAATGGAAGACATTAGGGACATCTTACTCCAGGAACACGACGTAAAACTTAACAACATTGCATATCCTGTGATTCACATTACTGTAAATGACGCAAAATCTACGGCAGTACTTGACTCTGGCAGTCCCATCTCAGTAATTAGTGAAACAGCCTTTAGCAAATGCAACAAATCGAACGATTGCCCCACACTTCCGTTACGTAAGATTAAATTACAAGGTGCAATCTTTGGAAAAAGTGTAGATGAACGCCAACAAACCAACTTAGAATTCTTTTGTCAAAGCCACAGCTTCTCTATGAACTTTCTTATTGTTCCATTATTGTCGACGGAAATTATATTGGGAGTAGACTTTTTGAATGAACTCAAAGCAATCTTAAACTTTCACGATGCTGAAATAAGTTTAGAAAAGGAAGGTAAGTCAATAGCTTTGAAATTTGAAGATTAGCTCTCAAACCATGACGAAGAAATCAATCGGCTTTACCTTCTGTTGGACAACAGTTCGGAATTTTCTACGGAACTAGACACTAACAATCACTCTGCAAGAACTGACAGGGATGATATCGACGGCATATTTGAAATTAATGAGTTAATTCAGAATAAAATTCAAACAATTGAGAAGTGTAATGACACTGATAGGCAGGACCATTTTGAGATTTTACAAGAACATTCCACAGTTTTTTCTCATAAAACAGGAACAATCAAGGGATTTCAATACCAATTTCGTGTTCGTGAGCATACTAAATTTTGTGTTAGACCATATGTAATTACAGCACGTTATAGGGACCGTGTTAGAACAGAAATACAATCTATGCTTGACGAGGGCATTATTGAGCCTGCAGTAAGCTCATACAACAATCCATTACATGTTGTTGAGAAGAAAAATGGATCGATCAGGCTTGTCTTAGATTCGAGACTAACCAATACGATCATTATTCCTGAAACAGACAGGCCGCAAACGTTGGAAGAACTTCTTCAAAATTCTAATGGTGTAAAAGTGTTGTCTTCCATTGATCTCAGATCCAGCTTTTATCAGATCGAACTTCATCCAGAATGTAGACAATACACAGCTTTCCTTTGTTTCGGCGTTTGTTATCAGTTTCGGAAACTTCCCTTTGGTTTGAACATTTCTTCAGCAGCATTCATTCGCGGGCTAAATTCCATATTACCTGAGTTCTTAAAACGTCACATCACCTTATATGTGGACGATATTCTAATAGCAGAAGCTTCATGGGAGCTACATAATCGCATCCTCAACAGTTTGTTACGTATTTTTGCAGAATCTGGAATTACAGTTAACTTGGAAAAGTCTGAATTCGGTAGGACAAAGCTGAAGTTTTTGGGACATATTATTTCTTCTGAAGGCATTCAGCCGGATCCTGAAAAGTTAGAAGCAATCAGAGCCATTCCAGTTCCATCCACAAAAAGACAAGTCCGCAGTTTTCTAGGTCTCGTAAATTTTTACCGTCGTTTTCTGAATATGCAAATTCTTGTTACACCAAAACTTTGTTCTCTCACTGGAAAAAATACTATTTGGAACTGGGACGAACAAGCACAATTGGAATTCAATTCTTTGAAAGAAGCGTTACTTCACGCGCCAATCTTAGCTCATCCAGATCTGTCACAAGATTTCTGCCTTAGCACGGATTCTTCTAAAGTCGGTCTTGGTGCCCATTTATTTCAAGAAGCCATAGAAAATTACACTAACATTCAGAAAACCATTGCTTTTGCTAGCGGAGTGCTAACAAAATCTGAAAAAAATTATTCCGTTACTGAATTAGAAGCTTTAGCTATCGTTTGGGCATTTAACAAATTCCGTTTCTTTCTTTCTGGTAAGCACGTAAAAGTATACAGTGATCATCGTGCATTAGAATTTCTTATGTCTTCAAAATTAAATCATGACAGGTTAAAACGTTGGGCATTGTTTCTGCAAGAATTCCGCTTCACAATAGTCTACATTCCTGGCAAGGAGAACATTGTTGCGGACGCACCGTCACGCGCACCGGCTGGGCTTGAGAAAAGTACCACAGAAGTACCACATTGCTCATGAACAAGATAAAGATCCGATTTGGAAAGACATCAAGAGCAAATGGCATGAAAAGACACACACACAGATTCGGCATTATTATCTGGTTAGAAACAACATACTGTTCAAACGCTGCACTGTTGATGACAAGCTATGGGTACTTTGCATTCCTGACGATTTTGTTAATAAGTTCATTTGGTACATTCATTTCAGCTACGCACATTTTGGTCCACGAAAATGTTATCATATTCTTCGAACGACTTGTTATTTTAACAATATGGAAAAAAGAATTCGAAGAGTCTTGCCTATTTGTAAACTTTGTCAAAAGGCGAAACCATCTACTGTCTCACATCGTGCTCCGTTGTTTCCTATTATTCCTTCTAAATTAAAAGAATTTGCTGCTGTTGATCTCTTGGGACCGCTTGTCAGAACATCTAATGGATTTTCGTACGTTCTAGTCGCTGTTGAACTTACTTCAAAATTTGTTTCTTTCACACCGTTACGTAAAGCCACTGGACGGTCTGTATCCAACGCCTTTGTTAAAAATTTCTTACGTGAAGTTGGACGCGTTAGTAAAGTCATTTCAGATAACGGACCCCGCAATTCAGATCTGCTGTTTGCTCACGCATGCTTCGCAACCATAAAATCAAACCTGTTTTTATTTCATTGTACTCACCACATTGTAACCCATCTGAACGGATTATGAAAGAAATCAATAAGCTTTGCAGACTTTATTGTCACAGAAAGCATCAGCATTGGGACAGATATTTACACTTATTTCAAAATGTGCAGAATGAAACGCCTCATGATTCCACTGCTTTACCACCCACTCTTGTACTAAAGAATGAAGAACCACCGAACAGAATCAGAGAGCTTGTACCTTTCCCGAATACACGTAAACTTCGACACAAAGACATAATTGATTTGGCTCTTAAAAATATAAAATCTGCAGCAGACAAAAGGAGAGAACTACACTGTAAAGCAAATGCAAATAAATTATATATTGGTCAGAAAGTTCTCATAAAAGCTCATTCATTGTCACATAAGAAGAAACACTTGAGTCACAAATTCTTTCTAGTTTACAATGGACCTTACAGAATCCGACGTATACCACATGATAATTGCGTTGAAGTTGAAACTCTGCGTACTAGGAAGAGTAAAGGTTTACACCACATTTCACATGTAAAACCGTTTATTGAAAGATAATCTGCTTTTTAACTTTGTCATTGCCATAAAACTTATCACTTTACATTATTAGTATGCTTGTCAGACTTAGCATCTGTTAACATGCAACAATGTTTGAAGTTAAATATCCAGTCAAGAACCAAGAGAACTTATTGAAACAGAAATGACGAATGTATTGTTATAGTGAACAGACGTCACAGTGGTATTGTGTGTGTACATTCTTGCTTGTTAGTTGCACGATTATGGAACGACTATAAGGCTTACATACTTAGAACATTTACCAGTACTGTTAATGAGATTTTAATGCAACATTTTGGTTAACTTGAAAATACATTCTGGGTTTAATGTACTTTCTGTGAGATACCAGACGACACAGTGGTTAGTTTAAGTGACAACTACACGGTTTTATCACGACGCTACTAATGAGTGACAATTTACAATGTTGCTTTTGCGGTGTATCTGTTTTATATCTGCACAATTTTTCTGAATTCTTCTGGAAAGCAAAACATGTTTTATTAGTAACTTTTGTGGTATAGCTACAAGGAGACAGCCTTTTCCACAGCACAACAATACGTTACAGCACAGTACTTTCATCATCACAACAATAAGCGTAATAGTTACGATATCTATACACAAAGCATTTCACTTTCGTTTATGATGGGGTAAGTACATTGACTTTTGCAGAACTTAGCTTTCGGAGGACGATAATTACGACACTTCCACAGAATTATCTTACAGCAAGACGCACATTTAGCGCTACAGGACACGCATTTGAGTGATTAATTTTGTACTTATAACATTTATTTTTAAAGATATTTGAAGTACAATGATACGAAGTTTTTCCATGATACATTTCATTCCATTGCTGTAATCTGTAACACCTGAGGGTATAATTACATTAAACCTCAGGGGGGTACATGCTTACTTTGTGTACCATGTGTTTGGCAAGCACAAGGAACCCTAGCTAATATGGTATTTGCTTATACAACTTTACACATCGGTACCATATTTCTCTAACACACAAATTACACAGCTATCTGATCATTTAACTGAGAGATAAACTTTTTTTACTACATCAGTGACACATGTTTACGTAATTACACCGTTGGATAACTTCACACTTACGAAATTGTATTTTGTCTGTACTGTGTGAACTCTTCATATTTTTTCAGAACCATTGTGATACTATGAGAGCTTTGAATGATGTATTTGGTATGAGATCATGATTTTTAAAGTACGTTTGAGGCAGATGACACTATTGAAATGAGCAGAGAATATTTTTTATGGTTTGAAATTATTGCAGAAACTACGACCTTTTTGAGATTTGACTGTGGTGTTATGATGTTATTTTTACGACGACGATGTGTATTATGCTGTTGAGGTATGTTTATGTCAAAGATGATGCTACCATATATGAGGAATGTGATTACGTGTTTATATGTATATGAATAATGAATAGAAGTTAGGGACTCTTGACTTGTGAAACAGAATGTTGGAAACGAAGAATTGTACTTTAAGAGTTATGAAATGTGTGTAAATGCGTGAATGTATCACAATGCTGGCGAAAATTTTTTTGGACACTGTTGTATTCATAGGATTTTGTTTCTACACATTTGCAACGTAAATTCTCGACCTGTGAAATTTTTATATGAGACTGTCACTGTAGCGGAAACTGCTGTCGTAAATATTTCTGTAAGAAAGTTAAGTGACCACCTGCACGTGCGTCGTTGGCACACCGCTGTGTCAGACACCTGGAGAACAAGCCATTAGGGTGTGCCTTTCCAGAAGCACAGGTAGAAAAAAAAAAAAGGGGAGGCCATTAACCTCGCTATTGACATTTCCTTGTTGAAAGCATATTGTGGAGCTCGTAATTTATTATATTTACTGAAATGCCTAATGAAATGACGAGAAATATTTTTACATCTGCACACCTGATTACGACAAGTGTCTTTCTACGAGAGTTGAGAGAATTTCTACTAACTTATGAAATGTCACATGACTATTGAATGATATTTTTATGCTTTGGTTTGTGTAATTGCTTGTTTCATTTGATACCTGTTTTCCAGCTGTGTTACAGCATTAGTTTTATAAAATAAACTTAGATGCATTTGCTAATGTGAACACTTTCTGTCAACAGATCTATTAAATGATAATTTTGTAATCCACATTCTTTAAAAAAAAAGGAGCACTTGGAAAGGAAGGAACAATAAGAAGGGACTAGTAACAGTAACTGAACACATAATTTTCTTTTCAAGTACATGATAATATTTTTTTTACAATAAGTTGTTGTGGTGCACCACTTTAATTACTTAGACATTAAGATGTGATTATACATTTCCCTTATCTGCATTGTTATCTTTAGTGTACTATTTTTTCTGCTTGAGCTATGTCATGTTTAGATATAAGCTGCTGTTTGCCAGGCATAGTGCTACTGAACTTTAATTTGTGTTACTCTGCTAAGCCAGATTTATTTTTTTCTTTGCTGCGCATTGCCTCATATTAGTTGTAATGTTGAATTGCTTGGTAATTTAGATTTACTGTAGCTTGCTTTGCGATTTTCCATTTTTTTTCATTGCTGTTTATATTAATTGTTGTATGTGCTGCTGCATTGCCTCGTCCCTTAGTTTAGCATCTGAGCTCAGTAGATTTAAGTTAGCTTAAGAGGGGATAGACTATATAAGAAACTGACTATGGAGAATAGGTAAAGAACGCATTGCGAAGTTATATGAAAAAGATTTGGGCCCAAATGAGTATTGTACAATCAGAAGTAATTATTATGAAAGAAATATGAACAGAATACAGAAAGCAGGCTTAGATAGGACTTTTTGGGAATAATGATGAACAAAGGGAGATCTCCATGAAAAATACATCAGTAAAACAAACCCTGTCTTTTCCCTTTTGTGTTATCCCACTATATGTTTGTGTACCCTTGTGTATTTGTTTTCTTCCTGTCTCTGTGTACTGTTTCATAGAACTTTTTTCTCTTCTAATACTAAGTTACATTCACTATGATGAGGAATACTGTTATCCTCAAATACAATTGGCATTAATAATGTGTTATTTACTTTCTAAAGATGTTTAGACATTATTTATTCTGTTTTGTGTTAATGCTCATGTGTGAAGTTGATGTTTCGAAAGTTATTCTGATCTTTTATGTATTTACTTATGTCATAATTCCTGTAACACTGATGTATATGTTAGTTCGATTCTTTTGTAAAGCCTGTACCACGAATGTTATCTGTATTGTTATGTTCTGTAATGATGTATTTTGTACCTTTGTAATTGTATTCTTATGTTATAAAATTGCAATTGACACCAGTTCATCAAATAAAGTAACTTGTAAGTGACATTTCACTGCACACGTTTCAGTTGGTCATAGTATATGGACAATATGTGAGAAGTAGGGACTGTTAGTGCTTGCACGTGTGTTAATAATTCAGCAAGGGACTGGATAACAGCATTGCTGGTTCTAAGGACAATTTCAAAAACTTTGTGAGTGCACAAGTGGTGGTTTATGGACTTGCTACATTATCCACAAGACTCTTCAATGGTGATTGTGCACCTGCACAGTCACAACAGATGGCTGCTGGCTACAGTGGGTCTACATCTTTGATGATCCATCAATATCATTATTTCTACAAGGACTGCAGTGGGTCTGCACCTCTGGTGGCCCACCAATACCGTAATCTCTACCAGGACTACAGTGGGTCTGCTCTGTGATGACCTACCTACCAATATTCTTCCAAACTTCGAATGACTCTGCTGTGGGTTTGCTCCATTGTGGCCCATTACTTGTCAGCATGTCAAGAGTCAGCACTGTCTTTCCGTTGGAAGGACAACACTACTTCTTCAAGACGGCATGGAAATCCACTACTTCCGTGTGCATTGTCTTTTACTGCTCAGACTTTGAGAAAAGAAACGGAAGTTTCACTGTGATGAATGATCCAGACTGTCTTTATAGACTGTGAGAAAATTTGAGCTTTGGACCAACATAGTATCAATAAGTGTGTGCATTTGATTTCTTTGTTATTGTAATTATGAAAAAATTTTTTCACATCTGTATTGGCCACTGCCCAATCCAATTTGTAAAATTTTTTGTGGGGAGCATGGGGGCTATGTAAGTAGGCTGTTTAGGTTTTTTTATTGGTAACGCCACCTGTGTGCAGTCTGTGGCTAGTTTCCATTGTTGTCTGCCATTGTAGTGTTGGGCAGCGGCAGCTGGATGTGAACAGCGCGTAGCGTTGGGCAGTTGGAGGTATTTCTATAATGATAAATCTGGGTTTTGACGGAGACATGTATTCACGTGGAAGGATTTTCTAGTTTGACATGTTCTGAAGCAAACTTTTTTGCGATAGCATTTGGTAATGGCCCAAAGGCCGAAATTCTGATTGTGAGAAAATTAGTTTCTGCAGGTAATGGCAAATACGACGTCCTTTAAAAAATTCTCCACGACTGCGAAGTCCGACCTTGAGAAGGTAACCAAATGAATGTAAATTTGTACGTGAAAGGCAGCATATTTGTTGTGTTCTAGCTGGCCGTTGTGGACGAGCGGTTCTAGGTGCTTCAGTCGGGAACCACGCTGCTGCGTCGGTCGCAGGTTCGATTCCTTCCTCAGGCATGGATGTGTCCGATGTCCTTAGGTTAGTTGGGTTTAAGTAGTTCCAAGCTTAGGAGACTGACGACCTTAGATGTTAAGTCCCCTAGTGCTTAGTGCCATTTGAACCATTTCGTTATGTTCTGCACAACGACATACGCAAAAACATATCTGTCTGGTATATCTGGACAGAATTAAAAACCCAACAGATTTCATATTACCACTGACTACAGTTGATGATATGTACGTTCACTGCTACACAACCGAAAAGAAACACTACTTTGAATCAAAGTTGGAAACCGGTGATTCGCACTTGAGAATTTACGATTCTTAAGGGTTCTACAATAATGAAACAACATCAGTTTTGAACTAAAGACTTCGTCGACGCAAATGGATGAAAATACCGTTTAAAATGTATACAATGAGAACAGAAAAAATTGTGTTTGATCGGGGAAAAACGCGTTCCCACAAAGCAGCAATGGAAAAATCAGTGATTAGAGATAAGAATTTTCGGATCCTTCACCACATTCAACTCACTTCTCATCGTAAAACTTCCATCTTGTGGAATGAAATCGTGCAGTATAAAGGTTATGTAGATTTACGACAGTTGAATCTTTAATTGTGGCAACTATTTATTTACAGCTCGTACAAAATAGATACGTATTTCAAAGTTTTACTGACCTTCAGGGTAGTCACCAGCATTGTGTATAACCCGTTGCCAGGGATGTGGAAGTCGTAGGATACTCTTAGCTGTGCCAGTTGTATTGACCGTTCGAGCGGCGCGGGCTATTTCCCGACGAATTTTTAGCAGTTCTGAAAATAATGCCCCGAAGTGTTTCCTTCAGTTTAAAAATCAACTTATGCTCAAGTGGGTTTAAATCAGGGGAGTGCAGTACATGACATAGCACTTAGCAGTCCCGTCAGTCAAAAAAATCAGTAACAGCTTGCACTGGACGTCCTTGACCATTGTCCTGCAGAATGATGGTCAGGTCCTGCAGAAAGTGTCATAACTTCCGTCACCATGCTGTTCATTTTTGGAACACAACCTACGACCAGCTTAGAGACAGAAGTGATGCTATTTTCTGCACGACCTGACCATTATTTTGCAGGACAATGTTCAAGCACGTACAGTGAAAACTGTTACTGATTTGTTTGACTGATGGGGCTGTTAAGTGCTATACTACATTCTGCAGTCCTCTGACTTAAGCCCTCGTGATTTAACTTGATTTCTAAACTGAAGGGAACACTTCACGGCATTCGCTTCAGAGCTGCTACAAATTCGTCGGACAATAGACCACACCGCCCGAACTATCAACACAACTGGGACTGCTAAGAGTGTGCTATAACTTCCACATCGCTGGCAACGGGCTGTACACAATGCTGGTGATTACATTGAAGGTCAGTAAAACTTTGAAAGACGTATCTATTTTGTACGAGCTGTAAATAAATAGTTGCCGCTATAAAAGTTCCAACCCACGTATATAACTGTTTTGCAGAACTTCAGATTTGCCAATGAGAGATGAATCAGCTGAAATAGCGTAGGCTACAATGCTTGGTCCAAGTCTTCAGGAAGTATGAAGGAAACAGTTACTAAACAACTGATACAACAAATAATAAAGAACTGAAATATTCATTGTCTTAAACAGAAACATGGGTGAAGAAATAGTCGCTCTAATAAAACGATCACTAACGAACTCCTTAAAAATCAGTTTACTTTAAGTATGAGTGTAAACCATAACAAGTAATGTAAATGTACAGAGATTTGTTTAGAATGTGAGTAGTCCAGTTCTTTACCGTAAACCAGCCACTGTCAGTACAACCTGCAAATTATATCGAAGAGTGAATAAAACACATATCAGTCTGGATATAACAGCGTTTTCCCTTAATAAAATGTTTGCTATTTCACAACGTGACTCATATTCAGCATTACACACACACTTGCCGTGGTAAATCTAATCTCTATTCAGAATGCAGTTACTTACAGCAGTCTCTTATTACTAGTTTTACGTGTTAGCATTACGCTCATATTCACATTATGCCAAGTTATTTATCGTACTGAGAGATATAGAATCAGTCCTCATCAGTGGATAATTTCCAATGTCGAGTACTTCATCTACCGGAAGTCCGGCGAGCCAATCAGTGGGGCATCCATCAAAGTCAATCACATCATGAGAGAGCTTGTCACAGCCCGCTTGCTCAAATATTTCCCAACCATTGAAGAGAACTTCAATCGAAGCCGATTTTACTTAAACGAATTTCTATCAAATAACCGTGTGTAATAAAATACGTTGGAACCTTTAGGAAGTTATTTTCCACACTAATGAATATTCCACAGCTCTTATTGCCGTTCCCCCTAAGACACTTTCTTGTCATCGTGATCGCCAAAAACCCCAATAAAGTGACAATTATATAAGAAATTGTTAATATGAAATCTTCGCGTTCGTCAGCTGTAAAACACCTAGGTGGTCAATGACACGGTGTAATAGAAATTATTGAACTTTGTTTTCAGATCTGCCTAAGGCAGCACTTCAAGTAATTCGCGGGAGAGGTTTCGAACAATTCTGAAACTGAAAAATTACTATTTGTGTTTGAGAATAGAATTTGCTGCTTTCAAGGCTTTTGTCGCTAGAGGTGTTCGTTAAACAAATCTCGTAACAAACGACTGTAATACGTTATGCTAAAGCGCTGCAGATTTCTACTCTTTTTGTCCTTTCTTCTTAAATAAACGCTTTACGAATATATAGTAATGCCTTTTCTGTCAGTAGCTATGACGATAATTGAAACTATAAATGGTAATTTTCTCTTTTTACAAGTGAAATGTCTGGCCAATTAATTACTAACGTAGACTTAAAAACAAACAAAAAAGAGGCGCATACGAGAGTTTCTTTGCTGTCCCATCTCGTCAAGACTGGTCAGTCCAGTCCAGCTATCAAGGTAAGAAACTTCAAACCGAAAGCGATTAAATAATAGAAAGTAAAAGAAACGGCAATTCTACTCCATCTGTTGGTGTCTTAAGACGTGTTACATTTACTCAACACGTTTCCCCAATCTTACTTCCAATTCTGAAGCAAGATCAATAAATCATATGGTCATATTATTTTCACCTCTGAAGCTCAGAGCATCAAAATACTTCTAACGATTAGTATTTTTCGTTAATTGGGTGTTTGAGAAGCTTGCTCTGTGAGATTCATGGCTCCCAGAACGGTTTGGCACCGTTTCCTGTAAAGTTTGTGGTAGCTCATACTTCGGCGTTGCGCCGTGCGATACTAGATATCTACAGAAGGAGATTTGATGGAGATTACTTAGTGAATATGTCACCGGGATCCAAATGTAGCTGTTGTATTCTGCTTCTGGATGCAGCTGATGGTCAAGATGGGTGACATGCGTTATACCTATCGTTGGTTCGGCTCTCCTGTTTCGATTTGGTTTCTACAGATGAATCCGCGTCCAAATGCATCTACCAAGTGATAATGCATCCAATATCAAGTGGGTCTTAATTTCATTGTATGTAGATTTTCTCCCTTGGAAATCGTTTCGTTGACAATTTCGTACCATAATGCGCTTATTGTAGCTCGTAGCTTCAGACTGTGGATTTTTTTTCCAGATTTTTATCCATTTATACGGCTAGTATATATTATGTATGCGTTCCATTCGTGACCCGTAATGAATGGTCTACAAAGTTCGATGTTACTGAAGAAGCGTTGGTTCATTTAATTTTCTTGACTGTTGTTCAGTTCCACGCAGTCGTATTTATCTGTACTAAGCTCATCGTCATATCTTGTCCTGGTCGCGCTAAACACTGAAACAACGGTTTAGTTATAGTATTTTTCACTGTCTGACAGTATTATTTACTAACTTCCGATCAACATTGCAGTTCATTGTGACTGTGCTTCCTTAAGACCTAATCTCTTCTGGCGATGTAATAATTTTATGTTTCGAAGGGTACATTCAAATGTTCCCCCTCCAAATGCACCAGCTCACTCAAGCTGAAAGACATTTGCTAGTGACATTAGGTATTAACACACATACACACGTATATATATATATATATATATATATATATATATATATATATATATATATATGGCTCTTGAAAGTAGAACTTTCTAAAGTCACTCTATGAAAATTGAGTGAGGGGTCTCTTGGATAGTGAGAGTGGACATCACTTTCTCACCACTGACTCTTTTATCAATAGGCCTCGTTAACAGTCCATTAACTTTGCCTTTTGAGTGTGTTGCTATGATGCATTCTTTTATTATTTGAAGTAAGGCATCATTGAACAATATACGTTTCAACCCTTTGAGCGAGAAATCGTTATGTAACTTACAGAATGCATTATCTAAATCAAGGAATACTAGGGCTGTTTTGGTCTTGCAGGACGAAGAGGTACATGATGTCTATGTATACTGGCATCATATTTAACACTGAGGGTCCGGTTACAACATTGGCCTCATAATGTTCAATCAATGCCGATTTTATTCCGTTATTCATTATGCATATAAATAGTTTGAAATTTGATTGCTCAATGATTTAATAAGGGTGGTTGAATGGGGTATTTTCGCATAAACATTATTTAAGCTTCTCTAAATGGCTAAGGAAAAATTTGGTTGGAGAGAAATTCAGCGAATATCTTCGTAAGTTTTGCATCACTGATGTGCCACTCATCGGCATGGAGTTACATTGGCAGCCCATCTAAGCCAGCCACTATCTGTTTGGAGGGTCAACAATTACTTTTTTTTTATTTCCATGGACGTTATGGTTTGTACTACAGTTGCATTATCTGTAGGGGCAACAGATGTTTTTGTTTCTTCTAACATGTCACTAGTCTTCGATTGTGTGTAAAGGCTGGTAAACAGGTTCAGAATATACTCCTTGAGCGGCTTAGTTGTTGTGGGTCCAAGAGATCGGTAATTACCTTCTGGTTAGCTCTGCTAGTTTCACAAATATTGTGATATACTGAGTTGGTTTCATTGGAAACATCACTTACATTACGCGCCAAAAGTTGGATTCCGATCAAGGATTGTCTCGCTACAGCAGTTAATTTGGGTTATGCATGCTTAATCGTTGTGTATTGGCAGTTATCTTGGTGTCATTCTTGTAACTGTCTCGAAATCATGTGAAAAAATACTGTCATGTATGTCGCATCCAGTGTGGTTTCTCTGTTGGAAGATTCTTCATGCATGTTTGGAGGCTTGGTTTTGTCAGCTGCATCCACCATTCTACGCGATCGGTACATGTTGCTGACCATCGGTTTCATTAATTCGACCGCCGGAGTCAGAAGCATTTCCTTTACGTAGCCTGTTTATATGTTAGCATGTTAGCAGCAATATAGACAGTAATTAATATCGCTGACAGCGTTCTCCGCCCTCGGTAAGAGATTCTGTGGTTCGATAGACCATCAGTTATCAGTTAGCGAGTTGACGGGTGGGACATGTGTCCTTCATAGAGACTCAGCGTTGGTAGGACATGCGATTCAAAATGAAGATGGATGTAATTGGTAATGTTTGGGTAGTGAAATTATTGACGACTACATTATTTTTGGAACTGCATGTCACACGAATAAGATAAAAATTTGCTAAATACATCGTTTTCTCTTCATCAAAATCTTTCTTTGGCTAACCATATGCCTACTAGTTGTTAAGAGTCTATAGTAGTAAGAATCTTCTTATTTAGCTGGCGGTAATTGCTGCTTTCTGCAACTGCTGTAGTTCGTGCTATGAAGATTTTCTGTGAAGTAAGTGACTTAGGAAAAGTGTGGGTTATTGTTAGGATTGGTTCTAATTCAGGGCCATTCTTTTGAGCCAATTATTTGTCATCGTTCAGATCAGTCAGATTGCGTTGTGCTTGTATATTGTGGATAATAAATGAGTAGGTTAAGTTTGTGTTGTCTCTGTCAAGGAAAATTCCGTAGGTCAGTGTTGAAATGATATAAATAAGTAACGAGACAGCAGAAGTTGCACAAGGAAACACAAGGAAGTTTCACCTACTCAGTTATTTCATAGACCCACACAAACAAGTTTCACTTGTAACAATGATCTGCCATACGCCGCTTTCTAGGACAGTTTGTAGTCCTGCGAGTTCTAGAGATATACTATACGGTAGCCACTGTGATCGGAGAAACAACTGGCCGTATTTCGCCACTGGTAACTACTGGTTCCCGTTTAAATACAACTGGTCGAGCTTATTTGTGGGTTCTTTACTGGTATACGTCAAATCGGGCGCTTTCCGAAGGAGGTGTATCCATGAATCTTTTGGTTGAAAAACCTTGTTGAAGTAGTTGCAAAAATTAAAATTGGGAATTAGATCCAGTTTATTTAGCACAGAGCTAAAATTCCCACAATTACTAAGGTAATGTAAACTCTGATAAACGAGGTAGCGGTTTCGATCTAAAAAATGCATCTCTTTATCTTCGTCCAGTACTTCCCACAATTGCATAAATGTTCACTGATAAAATTGTGCTAGACCCCACTAGGATTCATGTGCCTGAAGGTGAAAAAACTTGTTTTGGTTTGTGTGCCCTGTTTGAATAAATAGCTGTTCTGATTTCAGTTCTTATTTTGAAAATTGCAACATACTTTTCGATGTCAGTGATTTTGCGTGTAACCACTTCCTGGATAAAGATATCTGAATTCGCAGCGTATAGGTAATCACTTATTGCTTTAATTTTAACGCTGGACTCGATTCTGTTAACACTTAATGTTACAGTTTTATAATTCTGCGTGATTTTAACGCAGCTATTATTTCATCCTATTTAGTCATCCACGCACCACCCAGACCAGTTAAATCTGATGTGTAAGACTTCGAATCAGTTGTTTAAGTTGTGTGGATTTCCTGACCGTCGATTTCTTCGTCTGTTCTGGGTTTTAGTCTTGCCTCACGTTCCTTTGCCCTTGTGATTTTTCTGTTTTTTTTTTTTTTTTTGTTCAACAATTTACGATTCCCTCGTAACTTACTTTCCAACTCTTGTAGCTCTTCGGGCGTTTGCTGACACACAAAACATTTTCATCTTCCGAATCTCTGTGATTTGAATCCTCTGATTCGTGGACATAAGCTTCTCAGTCTCAAGGAAGTTTTTTATATTGGAATTGAGAATATGTTCAAGGATTCTGCAGCAAACCAAAGTTAGGAATATTGATTGGTCTGTAGTTTTTCGGATCTGACATTTTACAATTTTTACATACCGGGGTGGCTTGGAACACTGTACATGGCGAGAGACTCACAATAAATGAAAGCTAGGTAAGCGGCCAGTGCCGTAGAGTACTCTTTGTAAAATCCAAATGAGATTCCGGGCCTTTAGATGTTTCCCTACGCCAGTTATGCCTCTTACTATGTGGTCCATACGGGAGTCCGTCCGATGGACAAATAACGGTACGTTTCTACGATTCTAATGTGTGAACGATTTCGTGAACGTGAAATTCAGAACTTCGGTTTTCATTTTGCTATCTTCAACTGCTACACCAGACTGGCCAAGGAACTGAAGCCTTAGACCCGCTTATCGATTTTACATGCGCCCAGAAATTTCTCGGATTCTCGCCCAGATCTATTACTAAGATCTGACAATGGAAGTTGTGGTTTTTTCAGTTATATGAATCTCTACCAACCTTCGCTTGTCGTCATTTGTGAGTTTGCTTTTAAACAGAGAGTACAACAGACTATGCTGCCTCAGCATTAGTCGAATTTCGTTACTAAACCATAGGGACTTTTCCATCCTTTATCCACTTACTAGGCACATAACTCTCCAAACCACGATTTACGCTTGAACTTTGCCCTTAATACTCCGACATGCACCTTACTGGAACTAAGTGATGCCTGTTCAATAAGTGAGATGATAGAAATTGCTTATCTGCTCTGTCTAGCAGAAACACTCCCCAAGCTTCGTTTACGTATGTATTAACTTCCGTAATAATAGTTACTATAATGACATCATGATCACTAATCTCCGTTTCCATACTGTCAATGTCGGTAAGGTCTGGCCTATTTGTAATCACAAGGACTACGATGTTTTCATTACCTGTGAGTTGCCGAGATAGCTGCTCAAAACAATTTTAGGAAAAAATATTCAAAGGTATTTCGCACGACTGTCTGTCTGTATCCCACGTAATGAATCCATAGATATCCCAGTCGGCAGGTTAAAGTCGCCCCCAATTAGTACTGCAATATCTGGGTATTTACGCGCTACTGACCAAAGAATTTATTTTAATGTGTCTAGAACTGTCGCATCAGAATCGGTTGTCCGGCAAAAAATCCATCAAATAACTTGGTTCCACAAACATCTTTTATACGCTCTCAGATGACTTCGCTGTCACACTCAACTTCGACCTCAACAGAGATAAAATTTTTGTCGACTGGTATGAACACTCCCCCTCCTGTGGCCTCAAATCTGTCTTTCCGATATACGTTCCACGACTCGCTTCCACCACTCGCTAAATATCTCAAAGCCTTCCACTTTGGGTTTTAGCCAAATCTGAGTCCCAAGAATAATTTGAGGGCGAGACATTTCCTGGAGGGCATTAAATTCGAGGTCTTTATTATGAATATTTCTACAGTTTACTGATACAATTGTGACGGTCCAGCCGGCTGGAGTGGCCCAGTGGTTCTAGGCGCTTCAGTCTGGAACCGAGAGACCGCTACGGTCGCAGGTTCTAATCCTGCCTCGGGAATGGATGTTTGTGATGTCCTTAGGTTCGTTAGGTTTAAGTACTAAGTTCTAGGGGACTGATGACCTCAGATGATAAGTCCCATAGTGCTCAGAGCCATTTAAACCATTTGTGACGGTTTGAAGTGTCTTTATTCCCAACGCCGTTTGAATTCGCTTGCTGCAGAGTAGCTACTTCCTTTGTATGCTGCACCCCTGGCGTGTCGGGTGGAATCCTACAAAGCCCCAGACGACAATACAGGTCTAGAAATCTTCAGCCAAGACCGCCACAGAGTAAAAAAGAAATGGCTCTGAGCACTATGGGACTTAACTTCTGAGGTCATCAGTCCCCTAGAACGTAGATCTACTTAAACCTAACTAACCTAAGGACATCACACACATCCTTGCCCGAGGCAGGATTCGAACTTGCTACCGTAGAGGTCGCCCGTTTCCAGACTGTAGCTCCTAGAACCGCTCGGCCACTCCGGCCGGTGTCAGAGTCGAAGAAGCCTTTCTATGAGACCCTCCACTCGGCTCCAAACCAAAGGACCCCTATCAACACCGAGAAGGATGCTGCAAATAACCAGCTCTGCTGGCACCCTGCGCACGGGGCCAGCAGTCTTCACCATCTCCGCCAGACGCCAGTACGAACTGAGGATCGCCTCAGAACCCATGTGACAGGCGTCTTTGATGCCGACGTGAGCAACAGCAGGCAGACGGCTGCACCCTAAGGGACCGACAGCCACAGCCAAAGCCACCTCAACATCTCGGATGAGGCCCACTGGCAGACATACCGAGTCACACTGGCTTTCTTTCCAGCGCTGAACGCTGTCTGTCTAAGGGGCTCCATAACGCGCTAATATCGGACCTCCCAATAACCAGTAAACCTCTCCCCCCCTGTGGCTGCTCGGACCTTGCTGAAGGAGCTGCCTCCTGTCCACTGACAGGGTGGATGGGCGAGGCCAGGCTGCCACGTTAGTCTTCTGCCTCGAGTGATCCGAACACGTTGCATCTACATCTACATGACTACTCTTCAATTCACATTTAAGTACTTGGCACAGGGTTCATCGACCCACAATCATACTATCACTCTACCATTCCACTCCAGAACAGCGCGCGGGAAAAACGAACACCTAAACATTTCTGTTCGAGCTCTGATTTCTCTTATTTTATTTTGATGATCATTCCTACCTATGTAGGTTGGGCTCGACAAAATATTTTCGCTTTCGGAAGAGAAAGTTGGTGTCTTGAATTTCGTAAATAGATCTCGCCGCGAGGAAAAACGTCTTTGCTTCCATCCCAATTCGCGTATCATATCGGCCACACTCTCTCCCCTATTACGTGATAATACAAAACGAGCTGCCCTTTTTTGCACCCTTCCGATGTCCTCCGTCAATCCCACCTGGTAAGGATCCCACACCGCGCAGCAATATTCTAACATAGGACGAACGAGTGTGGTGTAAGTTGTCTCTTTAGTGGACTTGTTGCATCTTCTAAGTGTCCTGCCAATGACACTTTGGCTCGCCTTCCCCACAATATTATCTATGTGGTCTTTCTAACTGAATTTGTTCGTGATTTTAACACCCAGGTACTTAGTTGAATTGACAGCCTTGAGAATTGTACTATTTATCGAGTAATCGAATTCCAACGGATTTCTTTTGGAACTCATGTGGATCACCCCACACTTTTCGTTATTTAGCGTCAACTGCCACCTGCCACACCATATAGCAATCTTTTCTAAATCGCTTTGCAACTGATACTGGTCTTCGGATGACCTTACTAGACGGTACATTACAGCATCATCCGCGAACAACCTAAGAGAACTGCTCAGATTGTCACCATGGTCATTTATATATAGTTCAGGAACAGCAGAGGTCCCAGGACGCTTCCCTGGGGAACACCTGATATCAATTCAGTTTTACTCGATGATTTGCCGACTATTACTACGAACTGCGACCTTCCTGACAGGATATCACGAACCCAGTCGCACATCTGAGACGATACCCCATAGGCCCGCAGCTTGATTAGAAGTCGCTTGTGAGGAATGGTGTCATAAGCTTTCCGGAAATCCAGAAATTCTGGATCAACATGAGATCCCCTGTCGATAGCGGCCATTACTTCGTGCGAATAAAGAGCTAGCTGCGTTGCACAAGAACGATGTCTTCTGAAACCATGCTGATTACGTATCAATAGATCGTTCCCTTCGAGGTGATTCATAATGTTTGAATACAGTATACGCTCCAAAACGCTAGTGCAAACCGACGTCAATGATATAGGTCTGTAGTTCGATGGATTACTCCTACCACCCTTCTGAAACACTGGTGCGACCTCCGCAATTTTCCAATCTGTAAGTACAGATCCATCGGTGAGCGAGCGGTTGTATATGATTGCTAAGTAGGGAGCTATTGTATCAGCGTAATCTGAAAGGAAACTAATCGGTATACAGTCTGTACCTGAGGACTTGCCCGTATCAAGCGATCTGAGTTGCTTCGCTACCCCTAGGGTATCTACTTCTAAGAAACTCATGCTGGCAGCTGCTCGTGTTTCAACTTCTGGAATATTCCATTCGTCTTCCCTGTTGAAGGAATTTCGGAAAACTGCGCTCAATAACTCCGCTTTAGCGGCACAGTCGTCGGTAACAGTACCATCGGCACTGCGCAGATATGGTACTGACTAGTCTTGCCTTTTGTGTACTTTACATACGACCAGAATTTCTTCGGATTTTCTACCACTCGCCAAGCACCCTGCTGTGAGGGCGGATCCACCGCGGCGTGTGCACTAGGGGGTGCATCGGGAGCAGAGCTCGTTAGCAAAACAAGCGACATCTATGGTGTCCCATGCGACGCGCCAGTCCGCAACCGCTACAATCCGAGGGAGCACCCTGAAGGTGCATGACCACAGCCAAAAGCACATTCAGCTGTTCGCTAATTGCACTCAGCTCCTCCTGCGTCGAAACACAGCATGCACGCACACCCATCTTAGCCACCCCAGAAAGACTAACTGAAGTAAATGAACTCTAAAAGCAAACAATTCTAGGTATGCAACTTGCTATTCTCCTGATGCGTCACCAATGGTCGCTGATGCGTTAATGAGCTATGTAGCCGTGGTCTAGGGGTAGCGTCTTTGATTCATAATCAAAACGTCATCTGTCCAGGGTTCGATCCCCACCACTGCCTAAATTTTGGTAAATAATCAGCATTGGCTTCCGAAGACTTCCGGCATAAGAAGTCAGCCTAATTCTGCCAACGGCCTTGTCAAAGAGGGTGGAGGAGCGGATAGAGGTTCAGGGCACTCTCTTGTCCTAGGGGTGGGAAATTGCCCCTAAAGGCGGAAGACTCAGCAATGATCAAGGACATGAGGATGCACATGGCAATGGAAACCACTGCATTAAAGACACGTAACGTGTATCCACAGGACATGTGGCCTGTAATTGAAGAAGTGTCATGATGATCTCTCCATTGACAAAAGATTCCGGAATAGCCCCCATTCGGATCTCCGGGAGGGGACTGCCAAGGGGGAGCTTACCATGAGAAAAAGATTGAATAATCTACGAGAGGATAACGTTCTACGAGTCGGAGAGTGGAATGTCAGAAGCTTGAACGTGGTAGGGAAACTAGAAAATCTGAAAAGGGAAATGCAAAGGCTCAATCTAGATATAGTAGGGGTCAGTGAAGTGAAATTGAAAATATTTTTAATTTGAAAATATTTTTAATAATCATTTTCTAAATGTTATGGATATAGTAGGATCCAGGTGTTCATTAGAAGATGCTAGGCTGTTAATGGAAGAGGCCATACCTATGCAATTTGATACAATTGAAATCTCACCCACTTCTCCCTCTGAAATTAGGAAAATAATAAACTTGCTTAAAAGCAAAAACTCTCATGGAATTGATGGCATATCCAGCAAAATACTAAAAGCTTGTTCTCAACAGATAAGTAAGATTCTCAGCCACCTGTGTAATAGCTCTCTGGAACAGGGCATTTTCCCTGATAGACTCAAATATGCTATTGTTATACCTTTGCATAAAAAGGGGGATAGATCTGATGTCAACAATTACCGTCCAATCTCCCTTCTAACAGCTTTATCCAAAATTTTTGAGAAAGTAATGTATTCAAGAGTAGCTTCACATATCTGTAAAAATGAAATACTAACAAAATGTCAGTTTGGTTTCCAGAAAGGTTTTTCAACAGAAAATGCCATATATGCTTTCACCAGTCAAATTTTGAATGATCTGAATAACCGAACACCTCCCATTGGGATTTTCTGTGATCTCTCAAAGGCTTTTGATTGTGTAAATCATGAAATTCTGCTAGACAAGCTCAAGTATTGTGGCATGAGTGGGACAGTGCACAAATGGTTTAATTCGTACCTAACTGGAAGAGTGCAGAAAGTTGAAATAAGTAGTTCTCGTAACATGCAAAGATCAGCACATTCCTCAAACTGGGGAACTATCAAGAATGGGGTTCCACAAGGGTCAGTCTTGGGTCCTTTGTTGTTCTTATTATATATTAATGACTTGCCATTCTATATTCATGAAGAGGCAAAGTTAGTTCTCTTTGCTGATGATACAAGTATAGTAATCACACCTGAGAAACAAGAATTAACTGATGAAATTGTCAATACTGTCTTTCAGAAAATTTCTAAGTGGTTCATTGTAAACGGACTCTCACTGAATTTTGATAACACACAGTACATACAGTTCCGTACAGTGAATGGTATGACGCCATTAATAAATATAGACCTAAATCAAAAGCATATAGCTAAGGTAGAATATTCTAAATTTTTAGGTATGTCCATTGATGAGAGATTAAATTGGAAGAAACACATTGATGATCTGCTGAAACGTTTGAGTTCAGCTACTTATGTAATAAGGGTCATTGCAAATTTAGGTGATAAACATCTTAGTAAATTAGCTTACTACGCATATTTTCACTCATTGCTTTCATATGGCATCATATTTTGGGGTAATTCATCACTGAGGAATAAAGTATTTATTGCACAGAAGCGTGTAATCAGAATAATAGCTGGAGTCCACCCAAGATCATCCTGCAGACATTTATTTAAGGATCTAGGGATATTCACAGTAGCTTCTCAGTATATATACTCTCTTATGAAATTTGTTATTAACAATCAAACCCAATTCAAAAGTAATAGCAGTGTGCATAACTACAATACTAGGAGAAAGGACGATCTTCACTATTCAAGATTAAATCTAACTTTGGCACAGAAAGGGGTGAATTATACTGGCACTAAAGTCTTTGGTCACTTACGAAATAGTATCAAAAGTCTGACAGATAACCAACAAGTATTTAAGAAGAAATTAAAAGAATTTCTGAATGACAACTCCTTCTACTCCATAGAGGAATTTTTAGATATAAATTAAGAAAAAAATATTTAAAAAAAATAAAAAAATAAAAAAATAAAAATAAAAAAACACAAAAAAGTAGTTATATTAACTTAAGTATGTTGTTAAATTAACCTAATTATGTCATGTATTGGAAAATTCGACTCGTTCCACATCATTACGAAATATCGTATTCATGATCCATGGAACTAGTATTAATCTAATCTAATCTAATCTAATCTAATCTGAAGTGGAAGGAAGACAAGGATTTCTGGTCAGATGAGTATCGGGTAATATCAACAGCAGCAGAAAATAGTATAACATGTGTAGGATTCGTTATGAATAGGAAGGTAGGGCAGAGGGTGTGTTACTGTGAACAGTTCAGTGACCGGGTTGTTCTAATCAGAATCGACAGCAGACCAACAAAGATAGTTCAGGTATACATGCCGACGCCGCAAGCTGAAGATGAATGGATAGAGAAAGTGTATGAGGATATTGAAAGGGTAATGCAGAATGTAAAGGGGGACGAAAATCTAATAGTCATGGACGACTGGAATGCAGTTGTAGGGGAAGGAGTAGAAGAAAAGGTTACTGGAGAATATGGGCTTGGGACAAGGAATGAAAGAGGAGAAAGACTAATTGAGTTCTGTAACAAGTTTCAGCTGGTAATAGCGAATACCCTGTTCAAGAATCACAAGAGGAGGAGGTATACTTGGAAAAGGCCGGGAGATACGGGAAGATTTCAATTAGATTACATCATGGTCAGACAGAGATCCCGAAATCAGATACTGGATTGTAAGGCGTATCCAGGAGTAGATATAGACTCAGATCACAATATAGTAGTGATGAAGAGTAGGCTGAAGTTCAAGACATTAGTCAGGAAGAATCAATACGCAAAGAAGTGGGATACAGAAGTACTAAGGAATGACGAGATACGTTTGAAGTTCTCTAACGCTATAGATACAGCAATAAGGAATAGCGCAGTAGGCAGTACAGTTGAAGAGCAGTGGACATCTCTAAAAAGGGCCATCACAGAAGTTGGAAAGGAAAACATAGGTACAAAGAAGGTAGCTGCGAAGAAACCATGGGTAACAGAAGAAATACTTCAGTTGATTGATGAAAGGAGGAAGTACAAACATGTTCCGGGAAAATCAGGAATACAGAAATACAAGTCGCTGACGAATGAAATAAATAGGAAGTGCAGGGAAGCAAAGACGAAATGGCTGCAGGAAAAATGTGAAGACATCGAAAAAGATATGATTGTCGAAAGGACCGACTCAGCATACAGGAAAGTCAAAACAACCTTTGGTGACATTAAAAGCAACGGTGGTAACATTAAGAGTGCAACGGGAATTCCACTGTTAAATGCAGAGGAGAGAGCAGATAGGTGGAAAGAATACATTGAAAGCTTCTATGAGGGTGAAGATTTGTCTGATATGATAGAAGAAGAAACAGGAGTCGATTTAGAAGAGATAGGGGATTCACTATTGGAATCGGAATTTAAAAGAGCTTTGGAGGACTTACGGTCAAATAAGGCAGAAGGGATAGATAACATTCCATCAGAATTTCTAAAATCATTGGGGGAAGTGGCAACAAAACGACTATTCACATTGGTGTGTAGAATATATGAGTCTGGCGACATACCATCTGACTTTCGGAAAAGCATCATCCACACATTCCGAAGACGGCAAGAGCCGACAAGTGCGAGAATTATCGCAGAATCAGCTTAACAGCTCATGCATCGAAGCTGCTTACAAGATTAATATACAGAACAATGGAAAAGAAAATTGAGAATGCGCTAGGTGAAGATCAGTTTGGCTTTAGGAAAAGTAAAGGGACGAGAGAGGCAATTCTGACGTTACGGCTAATAATGGAAGCAAGGCTAAAGAAAAAGACACTTTCATAGGATTTGTCGACCTGGAAAAAGCGTTCGATAATATAAAATGGTGCAAGCTGTTCCAGATTCTGAAAAAAATAGGGGTAAGCTATAGGGAGAGACGGGTCATATACAACATGTACAACAACCAAGAGGGAGTAATAAGAGTGGACGATAAAGTACGAAGTGCTCGTTTTAAGAAGGGTGTAAGACAAGGCTGTAGCCTTTCGCCCCTACTCTTCAATCTGTACATCGAGGAAGCAATGATGGAAATAAAAGAAAGGTGCAGGAGTGGAATTCAAATACAGGGTGAAAGGATATCAATGATACGATTCGCTGATGACATTGCTATCCTGAATGAAAGTGAAGAAGAATTAAATGATCTGCTGAACGGAATGAAGTCTAATGAGTACGCGGTATAGTTTGAGAGTAAATCGGAGAAAGACGAAGGTAATGAGAAGTAGTAGAAATGAGAACAGCGAGAAACTTAACATCAGGATTGATGGTCACGAAGTTAATGAAGTTAAGGAATTCTGCCAACTAGGCAGTAAAGTAACCAATGACGGACGGAGCAAGGAGGACATCAAAAGCAGACTCGCTATGGCAAAAAAGGAATTTCCGGCCAAGAGAAGTCTACTAATATCAAATACCGGCCTTAATATGAGGAAGAAATTTCTGAGGATGTACGTCTGGAGTACAGCATTGTATGCCAGCGAAACATGGACTGTGGGAAAACCGGAACAGAAGAGAATCGAAGCATTTGAGATGTGGTGCTATAGACGAATGTTGAAAATTAGGTGGACTGAGAAGGTAAGGAATGAGGAGGTACTACGCAGAATCGAGAGGAAAGGAATATATGGAAAACACAGATAAGGAGAAGGGACAGGATGATAGGACATCTGCTAACACATGAGGGAATGACTTCCATGGTACTAGAGGGAGCTGTAGAGGGCAAAAACTGTAGAGGAAGACAGAGATTGGAATACGTCAAGCAAATAATTGAGGACGTAGGTTGCAAGTGCTACTCTGAGATGAAGAGGTTGGCACAGGAAAGGAATTCGTGGCGGGCTGCATCAAACCAGAAACCAGTCAGTAGACTGATGACCAAAAAAAAAAAAAGCTGGCTGTTCAGTGAGCAGCTACTGCGGTACAGAATGAATTAATTTAGACCTACAAAAACGCGGGATTAAACCTGTAACAAACAGGCACGAAATTTAATTATATACTACGAGGAATACACAGAAAAACACTCGTGTTCGTATATGTGTCGAGAGCTGTAGCCTGATTGGCTGGCTTATTAAACGAACGGACGGGTACTTCCAAAACATAACAAATGAGCAACTACAGCGATACAGACTGATTGAATTTACACTTCCAAAAACGCGAGATGAAACGTCTTAAACAGAGAAACACGCACGTAATATAATAAACATATTACTAGGGAGGCACAGAGAAAGAAAAACACATGATACGCCGTTTAGCAGTTGTACTCACACATCAGCCCAGAGCTGGATCCGCAAAAAACAGCGGAAGTCTAAAATAAATTGGTGAAGTTAGTGCTTTTCGCAACTTATATATCCGAACAGCCTTTAATGTACGGAGAATCCGAACAGCCTTTACTATACACTCTTTCAAGCTTTTCAGAGGGCCGTGACAACGTACATTCTGTTATTTTTTATCTTTTATACAGTTTTACAAATGAAGTTGTCTAAATTACAACCACTCACAACAACTGTCAAATCGTCATCCCGGAAAATCCTTAGAAAATTTCGAACGCTTAGGAGACTGTTACAGTGCCTTCACTAGTGTTGTAAACTACAGATACATGTGGATACTGTAAAATAAAAGTACAACAATTCATCAAAGAAGTGATATATCAAAACAGAGACGAAGTAAGAAACTGAAATGGTGAGGTACAGCTGAAACTAATTTGGGGATAACAGGAAATAGTATTTGTGCCAAGCCACTCCCAAAAATCCAGTAGTCTAATACTACAGGTACAGGGAAATGGAGATTAGTATAGTCTTAGCGACAAATAGTATCGAAAAAATTATTTAAAATTGGGTATTGTATAGCTGTAAGTGACTCATAATTTAGTATGATTTTTGCTGTATCTGTGGTTTACAATAAATGTGAATGCTCTGTAACAATCTCCTAATTATTCGAAATTTACTAAGAATTTTCCGAGATGATGATAATCACAGTTGTCAATGATGGTAATTTGACAGTTTCATGTGTAAAACTGTATAGAAGATTTTAAATAACAGAATGTATGTTGTCTCTGTATAGCTTGAAAGATGGTGCATATTGTATAGGTTGTTCGAATATATCAGTTGTGAAAAGCGCCAATTTCAACAATTTCTTTTAGCCTTCTCTTTTCTTGTGGATCCAAGTATATTCGTGTTTGTATTACGTATATTAGTGAAGTTTCCGTCCAGCCTGTGAGCCCAAAGCCACCTATGTAGCATTATGAGAGAGAATATTGGGGAATAAGTATGCGGAACCGGATGACAATCATTGTTTAAACTCCCGGAACAATTTATGACCGTGTATTTATTGTAATATGGATGCGAATATCGCAACCCAAAGCTGTTACGTTTTGTTTCCGCATTGTCACGTTTTACCTTAAATCTTATTATAATTTGATGTCATCGAGTGGAAGAAGGAAGTTAATTATATTTTATAACAGAGCCGAAAATTAACAATAGAGTTCAAATCACCTTAGCGTAGAAACAGAGGGTCCGGAACCCAAAATACATCCTGTTCATCCCAAATACACTGACTGTGTCGCTAGAAGAGGTGGGAGGAGAAATATCTTTCGAACTACTAACGAACTAACAATGGACATAAAATTCTCTCTGCCCCAGTTGCAAAACATAACTAGAATTGTAATAAGACTCTACAAAATTAACGATTGGGAGATACCCTGTGTGTGTATGTGCAATTGTATGTGTTTGTGTGAAATATACGCATAACTTTTAGATCTAGAGGAAGATGAATCTTTGATAAGCTACAAGGGGTAACTCATGTTACATAAACTTGTGAAATATTGTTACAGAATTTCTCACAGTGGAATTTTTTGCTCTGGTCAGTATAATTACTTTCGATTTCACTGTGAAGGGCATGCTGCTTGCAACGCTTGTAGTGCAATGCTGTTCCACCCAAAATGTTCCTCTTTAACCTTCCTTCTGTCGCAATTTTCTACTCATTTACTTTACAATATTTGTTAAGCTACTCAACGACATTGTAAATCCTCGTTAAATATGAGTACATCCAAGTTGTGGTGACAGTACGTACTGATAAAATTTCATATGCCTGTAGCGTTTCTTAACGAAGATGGTGGAAAACAGTAGAGAAAAGTCAGTTCCGTAAACGGGTAAGTGTTATAGGTAGTAAATCCATAAAATAAAGAACATTATCGATGATGGATCCGAGCTCTGTGGTTACAAATTCTTTCATGCACAAATTGTATTAGGAGTACGGGTTCAAGTGTGTTGTAATACAGGAACTAACACCACGAGAGTCTAGCGTGTTGAAAATTCCAAATTTTACTAAGAAGCTACTGAGAAACGTTTCAGATCAGTAAAATGTGCGTAGAGGCAAAGATGGTGTTCGCTGTTTGCGTTGGTGGGGGACGAAGCTGTTCATCTTCTGACACCGACTTTTAAAACGCGTCCATAACGTACACTCACAGTGGTATTAATAGTTTTCTATTGTAGGCCAGGCCAGGTGGTACGCACAAGATAAAGTATACAGGGAGTATAATAATTAATGGGGTGAACGCATTAAGTTGACACGATATTAGAAGCAAAAAGGTCTTGTTAACCAAGGACTCTAAGATGTATACATTGAGAGCTGTTTCAATAGAAAAGATGTGTTTCACAGTAGCGAGGAGCACGTGCGCGGCTCTCTTAAGGTGTGCACTTTAGAGCCCACATTTACTTGATGCTTTCTCCTTTTTTGGTGTCCGCAGCTCGTGGTTGTGCGGTAGCGTTCTCGCTTCCCACGTCCGGGTTCCCGGGTTCGATTCCCGGCGGGGTCAGGGATTTTCTCTGCCTCGTGATGACTGGGTGTTGTGTGCTGTCCTTAGGTTAGTTAGGTTTAAGTAGTTCTAAGCTCTAGGGGACTGATGACCATAGATGTTAGGTCCCATAGTGCTCAGAGCCATTTGAACCTTTTTTGGTCCGTATTATCACCTCTCAAAATAACTGAAGCAAAAACTTTGCATTAGAAGAGATTTCTTTTACAGTATCTAGGATAATTGAGGGCTTGTATCCCTTACGGTACGCGTTTTAGTGCCTGTGTTTGCGGAGAATTTTAGCTTCTCTTATCGTGTACCTTCAGATGAACGTGTTTACACCGTTAATTATGATACACCATATATAACAGCATTTTACGGAGTTGTAAATACTGTTTAACGCGAGATGCCTGTAACAGAGTTAATATTAGGTATTATACTGCATGCCTATTGTATCGTTAATGCTGTAACCGAAGTTTGTTTCAAAAGGATTATTATTGTTATTGTCGTCTTCAGTCCTGAGACTGGTTTGATGCAGCTCTCCATACTACTCTATCCCGTGCAAGCTTCTTCATCTCCCAGTACTTGCTGCAACCTACATCCTTCTGAATCAGCTTAGTGTATTCATCTCTTGGTCTCCCTCTACAATTTTTACCCTCCACGCTGCCCTCCAATGCTAAATAGGTGATCCCTTGATGCCTCAGAACATGTCCTACCAACCGGTCCCTTCTTCGTGTCAAGTTGTGCCACAAACTCCTCTTCTCCCCATTTCTATTCAATACCGCCTCATTACTTATGTGATCTACCCATCTAATTTTCAGCATTCTTCTGTAGCACCACATTTCGAAAGTTTCTATTCTCTTCTTGTCGAAACTATTTATCGTCCATGTTTCACTTCCATACATGGCTACACTCCATACAAATACTTTCAGAAACAACTTCCTGACACTTAAATCTATACTCGATATTAACAAATTTCTCTTCTTCAGAAACGCTTTCCTTGTCATTGCCAGTCTACATTTTATATCCTCTCTACTTCGACCATCAGTTATTTTGCTCCCCAAATAGCAACACTCCTTTACTACTTTAAGTGTCTCATTTCCTAATCTAATTCCCTCAGCATCACCCGACTTAATTCGACTACATTCCATTATCCTCGTTTTGCTTTTGTTGATGTTCATCTTATATCCTCCTTTCAAGACACTGTCCATTCCGTTCAACAGCTCTTCCAAGTCCTTTGCTGTCTCTGACAGAATTACAATGTCATCGGCGAACCTCAAAGTTTTTATTTCTTCTCCATGGACTTTAACACCCACTCCGAGTTTTTCAAAATCATTAATTACTAAATTTTACGGAATACGAAAGACACTTTCAATTTCTTTACGCAGAACACTAAGAAATAGTGGGCGAGCTTCTCACAAGTCCCACAAGAAATGGAGGGAACCTTGAGGGGCAGACTTAAAATGCAATAAGTTTTTATCTGACGTTAAACATTTACCTTTATTACTAAATTACAAACCATTCATACTTATTAAAGTTGAGGATAATAAATTACGTACCAATTTTTGTAATAATCTGAACCATACAAGGGTTCGAAGTACTGACAGAGCAGGTTGAAGGGTCATCAGTCAAACGTTTCTCGGTTTTGGGCAAGTTTCGTAGAAGAGACGGTAGGGCAGCTTTTAGTCAGAGGAAGGTTGAAGGAAGCCAGAGAGACGAGGCTCGACACACAGCTATGGGTGTCAACAGCGGGATGCAGATCTGTCAGGCGGAGGTAGCCGAAGAAGGCCGCATACAGCGCCTGATGCGAAGCGGCCAGATGTACACACACTAACACGCCAGACCGTTTTCTCGGAGACTCCAACTCAGATTACGAGTTATTTCAGTCTGTATCACGCTTATCTACACGTATTCTGCACTCTGGGAGGGTTCCATGTAGCTCGTACCATCAGGCACTTCCTTCCATATGCCTCTCGCAAACGGTGTGTGTGTGGTTTGAGGCTCTCTGGCGCTAAACAGCATGGTCATCAGCGGCCAAACGCATAGAAACAGGAACACATGTGGTGAAGGGACGAAGACGGACAGCGAACAAGGAGAACGGCTAGAAGACACAGACCTGACGCAGTTCCAAATCCCCACATACAGAGGCAAAACAAGAGGAGAAAAAACGCACTAAAAAAGGAAAGGGAAGATAAGGAAAAGAGAACAGAAATCGAAGTGAAACAAGTAGGTAATCGTGACTGGCGGACCTCTTACCTAAAACCTGGGTGAGGCAGTCACCCAGCAGCACATTAAAATCCTCTCCCTAAAATCCGAGGCAACAAATTGGACAGGACACAAAACCGTAAGACCTTAGCCACAGTCGTTGCGTCGTCTTGCAAAATAGAGGGCAAATCCGGTGGCAAGGAAACCACCACCCTCTGGTCAGAGAATAAAAGACAGTCAAGTAAAATGTAAGCTGGACGCGGACGCTACAAGCACTGCAGATTGGTGGGGGGGGGGGGGGGTCCTCCAGCCGGGGTAAAAAACCATGCGCTAAGGGACTGTGCCCGATGCGGAGGCGAGTGAGGAGAACCCCATCCCGCCTGCATGACTGGTAGGACGTACGCCATGGCCGCGTGGTGGCCTTGACCAGACGCAGCTTATTTTCACCGACTGCCAGCCACTCCTCTTACCATTGACGCATAACACGAAAACGCAAAAGGGAGGTAACAGCATGGAGGGGGACGGCACATTCAACAACGTGAGGGAGGGAACATCCATCTTTGGCAGCCACATCCGCCAGTTCGTTCCCCCTAACACCCACGTGCCCCGGCGCCCAGCAAAAAGAAACCTCTTACCCCTTCCGTTGCAGGTGGAATAGGACATCATGGATGATCTGGACGACCGTATTCGCTGGGTATAAGTGTTGCATGGTCTGAAAGGCACTCAGGGAGTCCGAACAGATGAGAAACTTAAGACGGAACACATCTCATCTGCTACAATGCCCGCAAGATTGCAAACAATTCGGCATCAAAGGTGGTAAACGCCGCAGGAGGCCGTAACTTGACTCAGGGAAAACAACAGCACAACCAACAGAGTCCCCCTGTTTAGAGCCATCCGTAAATACGGGTACATAGTCGGGATGCTGGTTTAAAATATCGTAAAATAAGGAGGTAAAAACAAACGCAGGAATGCAGCTCCTCCGGTACTCTGACAAGTCTAAAAGGACGCTGGGCCTCTGGAGTAACCAGGGAGGGAGGCGGGTAAAACCCTGGAGTAGGGGTGCCACACGCTCCACACCAAGGGACTCAAGCAAATGATTGGCACGAATCCCAAATGATCTCGTTGCCCTGGGACGACTGGAGAAGAGACGTTCCATAAGCGGTCGGGCAACGGTGGGGTACGCAGGGGAGGTAGGACAGGCAAGGAATTGACACACCCGTCGCACCATGAGGAGTTTCCGCCGGATGGCGTGCGGCGGTTTCCCTGCCTCAGCACACAGGCTGGGGATGGGACTGGTATGGGAGGCACCAGCCTGATACCCTCATGGCGTACTGCGTCAAGAATCTTCAGATACGAAGGCCTCGCTGACCCACACACGGTGCATCCATAGTCAAGACGCATCCGGACGAAAGCCCTATAATACTGCAGCAGACGCGCCCGATCTGCTCCCCAGGACCGATGGCTCAGACACTTCTAAATATTCAGTGCCTTCAGGGGCCGCACCTTGAGGTCTTTAAGGTGCGGCAACCACGTCAACTTGGAATCAAAAGTAAAGCCCAGGAACCTCACAGTGTCGCTAAAAGGAAGAATGGTGTCCCTCAGACGCAATTCAGGGGAGGTAAGAAGACGTCGAGAACGATTAAAATGAACACACACACATTTGTCTGCAGAAAAGGTAAACCCCGTCTTCGCAATCCATGCCTCTAATCGCTTTATCGTAAGCTGCAACTGCCGACTAGCAGTGACAAGACCGGAGGAAGAACAGAAAACAGCAAAATCGTCCAGAAACAAGGAGCACTGGGCACGACTCCGGATACTGGACGTGATACTGTTGATGGCGACGGCAAAGAGGGTGACACTTAAAACGCTTTCCTGAGGAACACCATTCTCCTGCACATACAAATCAGATAGCACATTACCAACCCGATATCGAAAGAGGTGGTGGGAAAGAAAGGGCCGAATGAAGATGGGGAGATGGCCACGAAAGCCCCACTGATGGAGTTGATTGAGGATAAGGCGGCGCCAAGTAGTGTCATACGCCTTATTAATGTCAAAGAATATACATATACAGTGCTGGTTACGTAGGAAGGCCTGCTGGATGGCCGCCTCAAGCAGGGTCAAGTTGTCTATAGTTGAACGACCTCTCCGAAAGTCACACTGAGAGTGGCTAAGGAGCTGCCTGGTCTCGAGCAGCCAAACCAAGCGACGGTTGACCATGCGTTCCACCGTCTTCCCGACACAGCTCGTCAAAGCAATAATACGATAACTACTGGGATGCGTTCGGTCCTTTCCCGGTTTGAGGAGGGGAATCAAAATCGCCTCCCTCCACGAGTCAGGCAGCGTGCTGGATAACCATATCATATTAAAACAATTCAGAAGAACTTCCTTGGATGGCAGCAACAAGTCCTACAGCATGCTGTACCAGATTTGATCACGACTGGGCGCAGTATCATGATCCACAGACAGCGCCGAATACAGTTCCCACATTGTGAAAGGGCAGTTGTGTGGTTCAGAATTTGGAGACCGGAATTCCAAGTGACCCCTCTAGATGGCAGTGCGGTGGCGGCAGAAATCTGGATCACAGTTAATAGTAGCGGCAGATTCCGCAAAATGTATGGCCACTGTCTGGGCAATGTCTCGCGGCGCCATGAGGAGACATCCCTGATGAAGCAATGCCGTGACAGGTAGTTGGTTGCGTTTCCCGAAAATCCTCCTGATGGCTTCCCATATTTTCCTAGAACTAGTGGAGCGGGAGATGGAGTTCAAGAACGATTGCCATGACTGTCGTTTGCTCTCTTTAATCTCTCGCCGCGCCTTGGCCCTTGCCACCCGAAAGGCCGCAAGATTGTCAGCTGAGGGACGGCACTTGAAGCGGCGCAGAGCTGCACGGCGGGCTCGGATGGCTGAGCGCACTCAGTGGTCCACCAAGGGACAGGACACCTCTTGGGATGACCTGAGGGCCGTGGAATCGACAATTCAGCCAATTCAGCAGCATGGGAGATCACGACTGTAACATGGTCCACCCATTCGTGGACGCTGGCGCGGTGTTCCAAAACAGCCAAATGGCTGAAAAGTGTCCAGTCAGCTCTGCAGAGGTGCCACCTGAACGGCACCGGTAATGCCACAGCCTCATCCAGGAGGCGACTCCAAAGGGGGAAGTGGTCACTAGAATGGAGGTCAGCAGCAACCTCCCACAGAGCAAAATCCGCGAGTGCTGGAGAGCCAAAGGAAAGGTCAATAGCTGACGACGACCCAGAAGCAGTACAGAAATGAGTGGGAGCACCAGAGTTGAGGATGCACAGTTCTTCGGACGCGACCCCTGGGGCAAGTAGTCGTAGAGCACCATAAGACATTATGAGCATTAAAGTCCCCCAGATGAAGAAATGGGCGGGGGAGTTGGCTAATAAGGTCTGTGAGAGCCTCAGAGTCTATTGCATCCTGAGGCGGTAACTAAACGGAACAGATTGTGAGCCTCTGCCCCACAAGAAGGTCAACTACAACTGCTTGCAAGTCCGTAACGAGAGGGAGCTCAGATGAGTGGTGCATGTCACGCACAAAAACCGCAACACCACCCCTTGCCCTTTCCCTCATCAGATCATCTATTCGATACACTGTAGAGCCCTGTGGTCCGAAAATGCGTCTCTTGGAGGCATAAGCACAATGGGCGCTCTCGTACAAGGAGTTGTAATTCGGCCACATGCGTCCTGAACCCATTCAGGTTCCACTGTAATATGGGAGCCAGTGATCAGGGTGGCTGAACTTTCACCCTGCCTCTGTGCTTTAGAGGAGAGCCCGTACTGGCCGGAAATCAATGTCCATCAGCTTCGATGGCGACCCAAGGGATATGTCAGACAGTACGATGGCCTCGTCATCGGACTGACCCTGACTAGTCTCCTCAGGTGGCAAAACCTTCACCTTCGGCGTCTTTGTCTTGGGGGGCTTAGAATGGAGAACCACGTCAACAGTTGGAGCTTTACTCGCCTGGGCAGAAAGTGCCATATGGGGTGCGGCAGGAATTACCCGAATGTCAGCAACCACGGCCTTGTCCAACGTTGGGGGGAGAGCTGCAGGTTGCAAAACAATCGCAGCAGCACAAGTGCACTGGCAAACGCAGGTATTAGTGCTGACACTAGCAACCTCCGTTTGTGTTGCAACAGTGGCAACTGTACCGGTTTCTGCAGAGCGGAAGCGAAAAATGTTGTAAACACAGGAGGCTGCATGGCCTTAAAGTGCTTCTTGGCCTCACCATAGGGGATGCGCTTAGATGTTTTGATCTCCTGTATCATCCGTTCCTCGAGATAGATGAGGAGAACCGGCTCCAGACAGGGTGACTCACAGAGCAATTCACGCACTTCACAGGCGATGAACAATCGGCTCCTTAATGGGCAGGCTGACCATATTTACCACAAATGGATATGCCATTGCACCCCAACGCAGTACGCCCAATGCGCTGACATTTAAAACAACGAATTGGGTTGGGGAAATATGGCCGTACTGGCAAACGTAAGAAACCCACTTTAACATGCTCTGGGAGTCTCGGGCAACTGAACGTGAGAATAAACGAGTCGGATTTGACTAGGTCCCCATCGACTCGTTTCACAATATGCTGCACGTCAACAATACCTTCGTCAGCCCACTCGGATTTCAGCTCGTCTTTGTGGATATCCACCAAGTCCCTACATGTCACAAAACCCTTACTATAGTTCAAAGTGGAGTGGAGCTCGGTCTCGATAGCGTACTCTCCGAGACAGGTAGCTTTTCGAAGAGAAGCGACTTGACGGGAAGTAGAAGTCTCAAGTAACAGAGTGCCATTGCGCAGTCGCTTCACAGATATCAGTGTTCCCGCAATTCCCTCAAGACACTTGCAGATGTAAAAGGGAGAAACCCTCTCAAAGCTACCCTCCTTCCGTTTGACAATCAAAAACACATTCTGGTTATCAGCATGTGCTCTTTTAAGACAGTCTGATAAATCTCTAGTAACACCAGGCACTGGAGGACTCGCAGCATGAAGTCGCTTTTTCGATGGGGTGTGTTTTCCTACCAGTGGCCCACCCACTCCGGTGGTAGGGGGAAACGTAGAGGTCGGAGGGTCCATTGCGGTGCCACGAGCAGCTAGGGAACTAAAGGTCCGCTCAGACAGAGTAAGCCTTATACAACTGGGGTGCAGCAAGTGTCCCAGCGGTTTCCCGCTTGCGACTGTTCCACCCCAACAGCCATGCGCCTTACAGAGGTTGACCTTCGTCGCAATCAAGCCATGATTACCATTCCCCGCAGCACACAACATTCCACCGCCGCGCCATGTGGTGGTTGCTGAAACATGTCCGTAGGATACGGTGACAGGAGACTGGCGGCGCTGACCAGTCCCCAGCTCAGGACCCCGGGGTCACCAAGCCCGTACTCAGCAAATGAATGCAGAGCCGCTGGGGGCCTCTCGCAAACGTGGCGAGGAAAAAACTGCAATCGCGTTTACGAGGCTGCTGTATGCAAGAGTGGGCGCGCGAACATACTTCGCAGAATTTGTCGAAGTTAAGCGATGCGGCATCGCCTACGCCATCCACATGAGAACTTGCATACAGTGAGGAGGCTGGCAGATCTGCATGTGCACGGCCAAGCGCATGTCACGTGCTTGCATTCACATGCACACAGGCTGCGAATCTGCGCTGTGCGCATAACCGATGACCTTCGCTTAGCACCAGAGTTGGGCGAAATTTATTCGAAAGACGAGTAACGAGAACAGATAAAAATTATTACTCATGAATATTAAATGTTATTCGAAACGTATTTACTTGCACGAATAAAAATATTTGTTCGTCATCTGAAAATAAAATGTGTTACGAATAACAGGTATATTTGAAATCCTATGACATTTATTGCTGTAATTTTTCGTGATTTATTAAATGCATGTACTTTTTGTTGCTTTTCAGTTAATATTTAGAACAATTCTTTTTGTCAATCATCTCATCAGAAACATTATTTCATTTCCGGAGATTTGCAGTTGTGACAATAAAGAAAATACGTTCTGCACATTTGAAGAGGATATAGGTGCGTTGTATTTCCCTAATTCGTCTTTATTTCATGATAGGGAAACATGACTTTCAATTCGCAATCTTTTTTAGTAGCAAGTGACAAATTACCAGTTTGACTTCAGTTATTGGCAAATAGTTCGTAGTGACTCCGTGTTACCTTCATTTCAAAATTTAATTTCAAAATAAAATTTTCTTTTTGCCTCGTGACACCATTGATATCTTCGATACTTCTTTGACTACTTTGTCTGCATTTCGTTGTAACCCTCTCTTGGTCACAGAATTGTTTGTTTCTAAATCGCGTATAAGACATTGCTGTAATAGCTGAAGTTATGTAGAAAGGTGAAACATGTCTTCCCCAATCGTGTGTTGAAACTTTCTCGATATGAAATGAAATAAAATGAACTGATCGTATGACATTAATGGCTAGGAGAGCCTTCCGGGGAATTTAGATCGAGCTGCAAAACGGAGGCCAGATTATTTAGTTTGATTGAGTACAAAAGTTGTCCTTCATAAAACAAAAATTTTTCTTAAAACGTAAGTAAGTACACTTTCTTATTCCGAGCGAGAAGGCGTGCCGTTCTCTGCACGAATCCGGCCTGCGGTTTAGTGTCGAGGTCCGGTGTGCCGGCCAGTCCGCGGATGGTTTTTATGGCGGTTTTCCATCTGCCTCGGCGACTGCGGGCTGATTCCCTTATTCCGCCTCAGTTATCTCGGCGATTGCTGCGCAAACACTGTCTCCACGTACGCGTACAACCGCACAGTAACCTGGGTTCGGTGTGGGACGGCCATGGGGCGGGTGGATTGTTATGGCCTATTGTGGGGTTGTGAACCACTGAGGGCTACGACGGCAACGAAGCCTCTCCGTCGTTTCTGGGTCCCCAGTTCAATAGAACACAATGCAATACTTTTTCAACATCGTACTTCCGATTTTTTTTATAGGCAAAGAGGAGGCGGTAACAAATGATATTAGCAAATGAGCTAATGGAGCGGACACTTTCTCGGAAAAAAAATGTTGCCAGTGGGCTACACTATTATGAAGTCTTTCATGTACCGAAACATAGTACCGACTCCGAAATTTCGGCATCTCAACACACTAAGTAACTGCAGAGACGCATGTTGACTCGAAATACTGCCTCATAGTCTAACAGAAAGCTTACTAACAGTTAACCCTAAAACACTTTCGGATGGCTCTGGATGTCCAGCAGCAGTCCACAAACGTTCAACGAGATATTTAGTTTTGAAGTCTGTTGTTAATCGGTATCAATTTAGTTTTAACTTTGTAAATTCATTTTGTAGCAAGAAACACGTCCGCATGGTAAAAAGATGGAAACACGAAACATTGTAAACAATGTTCTCAACAGTATCATTGACTTGAGCCGGCCGCGGTGGACGAGCGGCTCTAAGCGCTTCAGTCCAGAACCGCGAGACTGCTACGGTCGCAGGTTCGAATCCTGCCTCGGGCATGGATGTGTGTAGTGTCCTTAGGTTAGTTACGTTTAAGTAGTTCTAAGTCCTAGGGGACTGATGATCTCAGATGTTATGTCCCATAGTGGTCAGAGCCATTTGAACCATATCATTGACTTGGTTTCTGCAAATAATTTCAAACTCAAATGAAGAAAGGTACAACATATTCAGTTCAGTTCATCTACATCTAAATCTGTATGGATACTCCGCAGAACACACTACGTGCCTGGCAGAGATGTAGAGGTACTGTTCGGTCATAATGAACAGGGCAGAAAGTTCAAAATTTTTGCTGTCCATATTAATGAAAATTTAAACTGGAGAAACGAACATGTTTTAACACCCGAAACAAATTAGTTCATCCGCATTTCCATTTAAAATAATTATATAGCGTGAGGACCAACAAATCAATGAGTGGAAATACAAATCAGTAAGTTGACATATTTTGCATATTTTCATTCAGTAATAGTTTATGGAAAAATCTTCTGAGGGACCTCATCATTAAGTAAGAAAGTCGTCATTGTTCAGAAACGTGGTGTAAGAATAATATGCTGTGCTTACCCACGATCATCTTGCAGGCAACTGATTAAGGAGTTGGGCATTCTAAGTGCTGTTTGACATTGTAATTATTCCCTTATGACGTTTCTTGTAAGTAATCCACTGCATTTCAAAAGGAACAGTGATGTACATAATTAAAACACCAGAAGGAAGAATGACATTTATTTCTCCACATTACGGTTGTTTTAGCACAAAAAGGGATGCACAACCCTGCAACAAAAGATTTTGATCATTTCTACAGTGATATAAAAAGTCTAACAGATAGCAAAGTAGATTCTGAAAATACAGCGAAAAGTTTTTCCCTGACAACTTCTATTCCGTAGAAGAAGCTCTGTTATTGTAATATGGAAAGATATTGGACAGAAACTACTAATTCACATCTGTATATTTAAAAGAAAAAAAGGAAAATCTTATAAATGGTCAGCATGTAGCCTTATTTACTAATTAATTAGCGATGTGAATGTAAAATGACCCTTTCCACATCATTACGATTTTCGTGCAGAATAATACATGGGACATGAAAATAACTAACCAAAAATTGCAACATGTCACCAAACCTAATACTTAATAAGATATGTTTTAGTCTGTAGACGATACCTTAGAGTCTAAGATGTATGTATTTCGAATATTGTGCTGGTCGCTGTTCCACCGACAGCATGTTGGGAATATGTCTCATGCGTAATAGGGTTTAGGAAACCAGCTAGCATTCAAAACAGCTTCCAGTCGCTTTCTTCTTATATACGGTGCATCGAAGTTGACAAATGAAATCCTCGCTCCGGAACATGAATCACCTTCGCTTTCCCTATCCAAAAAGTGTCTCAATATCAGTCTTACTTTAGTAGTAGACTGAACGCGAGCACTATTCATCAGGCATACTTTCACGCGAATTTACAGGTCCACAGCTAAATCGATGACCATTAGTAACATTTTTCGTTTGAATATCATTTCAATGTTTTATACATATGGTCATAGCAGTCACTGTGGTAATATTTAGTGACTTAAAGATGTACAGTAGAGAGTTTCTACATCTGCATTATTACTCTCCAATTGAAAATTAAGTACAACGAAAAAAACCAGCTAAAGATGCAATCTTCACATTTTTATTTACTCGATGACTATTTGTGGGCCGGGATCTATTTTCAAATCATCGTAAGAAGTAGGAAAAAATGTATTTCCGAAAATACAAAAATCAAGTCAAAAATATATATGCATTATGAAATTCATATCATTCATTTTCACTTCATAATATGTACATATTTCTGGCGTGGGTCTTGTATTTTCGGAAATATCTTTTTCACACAGCCCGAAAATAGTTATCGAGTAAAGAAAAAAAGGTGAAATTTGCAACGTGGGCTTGTTTTTCGTTGTACTGATAAACAAAAGTAGCTGACGTACAATTGTTACAGCATGCTGTAAGTTGTCACAATTAAGTTTCAGATGGAGGGTGCCTCGAAAATCGTTCAAGATGTTTTTCAACCCTTGTACACTCGAACAGCTTGCGGGAAAAACGAACACTTAAATCATTCTGTGCGACCTCTGATATCTCTTACTTTATTATGCTCCCTGTGTTAGTGGATGCAAACAAAATGTTTTCATTCTCTGAGGAGAAAGTTGGTGATTAAAATCTCATGAGAAGAGCCTACCACGGAGAAAAACGCCTTAGTTTTAATGAATGCCATTCCAATCCCTGTATCACATCAGTGGCACTCTCTCCCCTATTTCGCAACAATACAAAACAAGCTGCCCTTATTTGCACTTTTCTGATGTCCTCCGTCAATCCTGAGTGATGAGAACCCCACATCACACAAAATTCACAAGAAAAGGGCGGACAAACGTAGAGTAAGCAGTCTCTTTAGTAGCCTTGTTGCATTTTCTAAGTATTCTACATCTACATCCACACTCCGCAAGCCGCATGACGATGTGTGGCGGGCGTACCTTGAGTACCTCTATCGGTTCTCCCTTCTATTCCAGTCTCGTATTGTTCGTGGAAAGAAGGATTGTCGATATGCCTCTGTGTGGGCTCTAATCTCTCTGATTTTATCCTCATGGTCTCTTCGCGAGATATAAGTAGGAGGGAGCAATATACTGCTTGACTCCTCGGTGAACGTATGTTCTCGAAACATCAACAAAAGCCCGTACTGAGCTACTGAACGTCTCTCCCGCAGTCTTCCACTGGAGTTTATCTATCATCTGCGTAACGCTTTCGCGATTACTAAATGATCCTGTAACGAAGCGCGCTGCTCTCCGATCTTCTCTATCTCTTCTATCAACACTATCTGGTACGGATCCCACACTGTTGAGCAGTATTCAAGCAGTGGGCGAACAAGCGTACTGTATCCTACTTCCTTTGGCTTCGGATTGCATTTCCTTAGGAATCTTCCAATAAATCTCAGTCTGGCATCTGCTTTACCGACGAGCAACTTTATATGATCATTCCATTTTAAATCACTCCTAATGTCTACTCCCAGATAATTTACGGATTTTAATGCTCACAGTTGCTGACCTGCTAAATTGAAGCTAAATGATGAGGGATCTTTCTTTCTATGTATTCGCAGCACATTACACTTGTCTACATTGAGATTCAATTGCCATTCACTGCACCATGCGTCAATTCGCAGCAGATCCTCCTGCATTTCAGTACAATTTTCCATTGTTACAACCTCTCGATACACCACAGCATCATCCGCAAACAGCCCCAGTGAACTTCCGATGTCATCCACAAGGTCATTTTTGTATATTGTGAATACCAACGGTCCTACGACACTCCCCTGCGGCACACCTAAAAACACTCTTACTTCGGAAGACTTCTCTCCATTGAGAATGACATGCTGCGTTCTGTTATCTACTAACTCTTCAATCCAATCACACAATTGGTCTTATAACACTCCCGTCTGCTCCTACTGTACCATAACCTCAATTCTAGGAACAGGTTGTGACAAGAAACTATTTTGTAAAAGCAACTATGGCACAAAGCAACAGAGCAGTGTTACCCTCTGAGAGGAATTTTGTTATGTTGACCGTGTTGTACCTAACTGAGGTGGCTTATCGGAAATGAAAATCAGAATTACGTAAATATTCGAACGGTAACAAACAAGACTTTTGCCTATCTGCACTGTTTAACGTATAAAGAAAACGGTCGCCAGCCTAACTAGGCAAGAGAATGATTAACATTTTCGTTTAAGAAAGTAGGTATAAGTAAGTGTAACGGACAAACACAACCTAGACTTGGCCACACGCGAGTGCAATGAACTATGACACACATATGTTTTAAGATTGAAGCTAACAACTGGAGCAGCACAAACTATTTGCAAAATTATAAGAGATACCGAAACACCCTATTACTTTCAGGCTTACGTAAGGTGAATGGTCTTTATAACATTACTATTAATATGGACTTCTAATACACAAGATACACTAACACTTAGCAAACATGAGTATATAACGTTTCACAACTGCAGCTTTCTCACTTTTACTACAGCAAAACACAATACTGACCAAACTGCAAGAAACTGACTCACCTTTTAGAATTTACTACAGACAACAATGTGATCATTTGCTTTATAAGCCTCAGTCTTAAGACTTTTAATTTTGAAGTTAGCAACAGCATTTTAAATAGCAGTTTTAATAGGAAAATTATTTTCAGCAAATAACATTTACTTTAACTCACTCCTCACTCTCTTGCCACATTAACTTTAACTTTCTTTTTACTAATTTCAAGAGGCGTTAATTAGCAAAACTCTAGGCTTTAATTTCTTTTAGTAAGGACACTCGGATATCACTTTAATTCAAATGCGGAGGAACCTGAGAGGTGTTACGATAAGGAGAAAAATCAAGGTAGGTACATAAATTCAGATATAAATTACCTCATATTTGAGCACGATAACACTTCCATTAAGCTGATCCTTCACTGTACACCATAATAGCATTACGATGCAATGATTGCGCAATGTCGTGGCAACTGCACGTTGGTAGTTGGATTCGCAGGCAGAATTGCTGGACTCTGTCATTTCTTGGTGGCGATGATAGATACAAATTCCGGAATAGTTCCAGCTATTTATCCATCCATCCGAGGCATTGGAAAGTAGCAGGAAAAGCCTTTCTCGGAACCAGCACAATATGCATCTTTTACATGGCAGTGCACGGACTCGTAGCTCGTCTCCAACCGTTGGCTCGTCCCCGACTGACTAAGAGTTCCACCTTTTCCACCTAGGCCAACCACAGTTTGCGCGCGCTACGCAGTTCCGTTCCCGAGGGGAACCACTACACCATTTACATACAAACTAACTAAGAACCCTAAGTGAGTATCAGCAATTTACATGACAGCAACCAAATGAATTAAATAAAACAAAACATTTACACATATTGACATCTCTACAAAAAAATTATTCACACAAAATTAGAATTATATACAGTAAGTTTTGTTCCCTCCAAGTGGGTCAAAGCATTTAAACGTGAGATATACTACATCGCACAGAATCAGACCCTGACTCAAAGTTTTTGCTAAGACGGGAATATACAGTTTTGTTTTATCTATTCAAACAAACCCATTTACAGAAGCACAGCAATGTAACATTAAACGAAAAAAAAGCAAAATAAATTAGTACAGCATTAGAGCTATGGTGTTACACATGCCCCATGTTTTGTTGAAGGGTTACTTCAAGGAAACATTTATGATACCTGAGTGGTGTTGGGTACAAAAACAAAAATTTTACCATCTAACTTCATTTGGGACAAAAGAAATACATATTACAGAGATACAGTATAATACTAAGAAATTACATACATTTCTTCCAAAATCACTCTCAAAATAAGTCATTTACAATAATTTTCATTTTCACAGTGGTTCAAGGAAACCAATTTTGCATCGTTACACAATTTATCTTTAGGCATGTTCATTTCATACACAAACACTTCAAATAACAAACAGTACACAACCTAATCTACATATTAGTAGAATAGGTATGGCCTTCGAACAAAAAAATTATACACATATACAACACCACAGAACATTCTAACCCAACAAAACAGAAATTTGCGTTTCAATGTTTTTTAAAGAATGTAACTTTCAGAGACACACAAGTATACTCTTGATCACAGTACATTTTGCAAAGTTCAGCAATTAATGAAATATCGAAAAATTCAGTTTGCATCCACATATGTACTAATATTTACACAAAACAGCTATGAGAACTTTTTCCAACTGGTTCCTTAAAGACAACACAAAATTAACTTTTCAAGTTTTTCTCAAAACAATTAACTTTAAAGCTGCTACTCATTAATAGCAGTCCAAAATGTTTGTTGAACATAAACACATTAACCTATTCAGACCCTAACTTTAATCATCACTGCTGTATTTTTAAAACAAGGCAGTCCAAAACAAACATCTACATCCATTTGAATAAGAATGCATATATATTGTATAGCAGCTTTTCACTGACTTCAATAAGAATAGTCAGTTCATAACACACTGATCAAAAAACCTAACTTACTTCACTGCTTGCCTCAGTGCTAGCAGTCCATGTTACACATTCTGCCCACTATTGGTTTGGCAGTCTTTATCTATTAACATTTAGACACAAAAACACAATTTAGATTAAAAACACCAAGGAAAACACATTTTTAAATTGACACACTGCCCCATGTTCTAGGTTTGGCAGTTCATGACCACTTATCAGCTCCTTGCCCCACAATGGCAAGTCCTTTGGCTACAGCTCACATAGCATATTTGGTAGCCCTCAACTTCAGAACCACAACATTTTTATTCTTTTGTCTTGTTTCGTTGCCCAACAACATATTTTTGAGCAGTTCATTATCACCATCTCCAAGTTTTTCATCATTCTGTCACACTTTTGGTACAAATTGCATTAATGGTATAAAACATGATACCTGTAACTTTGAAACAGTAATTAGACACTGGTTACATTAAATCTATCTTTACACCGTGACAAAATCAGGTAATATACACATTAATCAAATAAATTTTAAATGACATTTTTGGTACAATGACAATGTTCAGGAGTTATTTGAGAGTCCCAGATTTATGGTTTTTCTCCCCACTTTCTTACTCAGTAACATTTCTTTCAAAGTCAGTATTTAGTTTAATAATTTTTTCACACAATTAGGTCATCAGATATGTCAAGATCAGAACAATAATTTTACATCCTATTGCAAGTGATTTCTGCCCACTTTTGGTGGCCCTAGACATATACCTCTCACATCTATTTTACATACATTAGTCACGTTTATCTCCTCAGTTTTAAACACACATATTTTTTCAATATCATATTTATCCCTACTTTCCAAAAACATTTATATTTCATTTACCTTGTTTTCAGTATTCTTCCCTTTTCTCATCCATATTCCTCTTTCCAATTACTTTTCCATTACATTTTTTCTTTTACAATACTCACTATTCAAATGTGGGCTGTTAAAAGCTTGCCCCTTCACAAATTTGTGGTAAAACCCACAAAGACCTAAAAACGCTTTCAACTGTTTCCTGTTCTTTGGAGGACGGCACTCTTCAATAGCATTAAGCTTTTCTGGGTCCTTGCCAATCCCAGAAGTAGTTATTATGTGTCCTAAAAACTTAATTTCTTGTCTCACAAATTCACACTTTTTTAACTTTAAAGTCATGCCCCCTGCTTGAAGAGCAATAAGGGCTCTGTTTAACAGGTCACAATGCTCCTCCCAGTTATCAGTAGCAACCAATAGGTCATCTACATATACAGTCAATCTGGCACAAAGCTCTTTTCCTAACACAGAATCCAAAGCCCTAATGAAAACAGAGACAGAAGTATTTAAACCAAATGGTACAACTTTGTATTGATAACATTTTCCTGAAAACAAAGAATCTGTATATTTCCTAGAATCTTTGTGTAATGGGATCTGCCAATATCCAGCAGTGAGGTCTAAACTGATTAGATATTTTACATTATGGAACTTTTGTAATAAATCATCTAAATTTTCAGGTCTATCTACTTCTCTCCTGACAATTTTATTCAATGTCTGTGCATCAATGACTACTCTTACACCTCCATCCTTTTTATTGACTATAATAAGTGGATTATTGTATTCACTATTGCTCCTTTCTATTACCCCCCCCCCCATTCCAACATTTTATCAATTTCAGCTTGTACTGCTTATTTCTTCGCTATAGGTATTGGATATGGTCTGACAAAGAACGGTTCAGGTTCCAGGATATCCATACGGTATTCAAAGCTATTTACGACACCTGGTTTATCAGAAAACACTTTCTTATTATTATTCAAGTTATTAAATAAATCACCTTTCTGTTCACATGATATTTCTTGGATAACATCAACAATTTCCCTAAAACTGTCAGTTTTTTGATCATCCTGCAATAAACCTCTCATATAGTATATTTCATATAGTTGTGATAAACCATCATTTTCAGATTCTATTTTTAACGAAATGGGTTCTACATTCACAGCTTTGACCTGGTTGTCACCTTCAAATTTAATTTCTATTGTTTTGGTTTCCCTATTAATCTTAACAGTTCCCCTACCACAATCTAAAATTACGTTTTCCTTGTCTAGCCAATCAATACCTAGAATCATTTCAGCACTTAGTTCAGGGACCACTGAAAAATCATGTTCAAATTTTTGCCTTCCTATTTCAAAGTCCATCAATACTTGTTTTTGAATGGGCTTAGTGGACCTACCAGTAGCTCCTATAATTTTCACTCCACTAACAGACATTATTACTAACCCTGGTTTACATGAAATATGATCAAAGAAAGATTCTGATATGGCACTGATTTGGGATGCTGTGTCTAAAAGTACTTGCAGCTCAGTGTTATAAACATTTACAGGTATTATAGTTTGTTTAATAATTCTCTGTTCCTTTTCCTCCTGTTCTTCCCATAAAAAATCCTGCTCAACCATAATGTCTTTCCAGGAAATATTACCTACTGATTTCTGTTGTATATCACGTGGCTTTTTGGGTTTGTTGACCTTTACATCTTTACAGATTTTCAACAATTCACGTTCTACTATATTTATATCTGGAGGTTCTTTAAGTTTCAGTAAATGTATTTCTTTCATTACATTAAGTAAAGCCTGCCCCAATATAGTGTCATCTGGCGGCTCTTTCGGTTTTGTTTCAGTTACGCATTCCGGATTTTGTTTCGAAAAGATGTCGTTAATTTTTTCGTAACCTCTTTCTGTAAAGGTATAAGTATGTTTGTCTACCTCCGAAAACTCATCTGTATCTGAATCTGTCGTCTCTCCTTCGTCTGAGCTATCACTAGGTTCTATTTCGTTATCAGATTCGAGCAGTAAGGCAACTTTTAAACAGTGAGGCAGATTATCACTATATGTTTCAGCCACTTCGTTTTTCGACTCATTTTCTACACAATTCACATCGTTTGGGCAGTCAGGCACTTCTGTTATATCACTTTGAACGATTTCAACCTTAACTTCATACTTAGTATAATCGTCTTATGCTTCGATAACTTTCATATCATTTTCCCCTTTGTTATCATTCTCAGGTAATCGTGCGGAATTCCTACTAGACCCTTCTGCATTAGAAACACTAAACACCTTTCCATCAACAACAATTTCGTCTGCACTGCTTATAATGCAATGTTTACTAACGTCCTCCTCTACGTCATTTTCACCTATTATTAATTGTGCACACGTCTTCTGCGTGGCGTATTCTACCTTCCTTTCCTCTTTATTCATCATAACCTCCCCCACATATACGTCTTTTACCTCATACAGATCATTAACAGTACAAATATTCCCCTTTTCGCTCGCGTTTTCTGTCTCCCTTTCTTTCTTTAATAAAGTCTTTTCGCACGATTCCGATACTAAGTTATCCTTATCATATGACATATCAACTTTATTTTCAGTTTTACATTCGTCTACTACTGAAGCCGGCCAACGGAAGTGTCCGATCCCGCCCCTTCTGTTTCTCTCTACGGCAGCAATCTTGTTCTGACGTCTGCCACTTGGGTGTGCTGCCAAGTGTAGTGTACGGTGCTCCAGCAAGCGCTGGCCCGAGCAGGAACGGTCACGTGACTTCGCACTGGGAACGCCACTATGTATCACTCCGCGCCCGTCTTCCATAGGCGCGTCCTTAACCTTCTCGCCCTGTAGTTTACATCTTTCTTTCTCGAATCTATGATTTGACATCTTTTCTTTGGGCCCAAAACTGGTTTCCGCGTGAATCCGGCCCGTAACACACGCGGTTTTCAGTTTTCCATTTCGCCTCTATTTTGGAAATTCCGCGCCATGTATCCTCTACTGCGCGTAGTATAATTTCCCCTGCCTCTCGCACGACCTCTTTGAATCGTGTTTACACGATATCTATCGTTTTCAGGTCGTTCGTTTTGGTCACTACTTTCTCGCAAATAATTGTTATTGTGGGGACGAGACTCGCGATTTCTCCGCCAGTGATCTTCATCCTCTACCCTTTCCAAAAACGCAGAAAAACTTCTGTGTGTACTCCCAACATGTCGTTTCGAATCCTCAGGCAGTTTCTGCCAAAGAACCCAGACGATCTCGGCTTCAGTTCTCCTAGCCTTCGGATGTATCAGTTTTCTATACCACGATTCGCAAAACTCTTTCATGGGTTGTCTACTCCTGATGTCATACAACCTGGCCATTAAAAACTCACGCCACATCTGATCCTGTTTTTGTTCTGACCAGTACTCGTCAATAAATTTCTGCTTAAAATTTTCAAAAGACATCTGGTTTGTATCCAGATTCAACCCCCACCTTTTTGCTTCTCCCGTTAATGCACTGATTACAATATTAATTTTTTCCTGGTCAGACAAATATTCAGGAAAATTTCTTTCGCAATTCTTTACAAAGTCTAGGAGGTGCCATCTGTTATGCCTCTTTGCAGGGTCGAATTTTTCCTCGCCCTCTAATATTTTACAGAAAGGGATCCTTTCTGTAAATTGTGTAGGTCCTGTTTGTATTTTTCTTTCCGAGTCATACATTTGGCCTTGGATTTGTGAAGTGTTATGGTCACACTTCTTTTCGCAATCAACAATCTGTTTGGTTAGTTCCCTACTTTTTTCTGTTACAGATTTTTTAATCTGTGCAAATTCCGCGTTGCGCTCTGTTTGTATTTCGGATTTAATACCGAATACCTTTTCGTCCACTTTGGTACTGACTAGAGGTTCTATTTGATCTTGAATTTTAATTATTTCAGTGACAAATCTTTCATTAATGTCATCAATCTGTCCTTGTACGTTGGCAATATTGCCATTGATGACAGCAATTTCGCTTTTAATACTTTTGATTTCATTACTCACTGTTCCTACCCTTGAGTTGACTTCTTCAATTTGTTTGCTAAGTCTGGTACCCTGCATTTCGATTTGTTTACTTTGTGCTGCATTTTGTTGCCCCAGTGCGTTAATATTGTCACTCTGTGCTGCAATTTGTGCAGACAACATTTTTAACAATTCTATCGTATCTGGATTCTTTTCACTTTTAGGTTCTGCTACATTTTTGTGTTCGAGTCCTACTTCCCTTTCAGGTTTTGGTAATTCTAACATATCCTGCGATTCATTGACATAGCCACTGTCTTTGACAACATCACCCATATTGTCTTGCTTAGTACGCGTGACATTTAAAGCTTCTATCTGTTTATTTACATCGGCGTGGTACCGTACGTAATTTAACTCGCGGGTAATGCCATCTGTTGGTGTGCTCCCTGAACTGGTCTCGATTGCTTTCTGTTATCGCGTGTCTAGATGTATGTCTAATTTCCTATCCATTTTAGTTGCTATGATGTATTGATACGTTTTATTTTCAATTTAAGCTGAACTTTCACTACCAGTTCTGCCAAATAAGTTACAGGTTAGTGCCGCTGGACGTTTTATGTTCACTCTATGTTTGTAAAATGCTGACTACTTATAATTTTTTCCCACTTGTAAGTGCAAATCGAACAAAGTCCTGTCAGGGTCGCCATGTACAACACTCCCGTCTGCTCCTACTGTACCATAACCTCAATGCTAGAAACAGGTTGTGACATGAAACTATTTTGTAAAAGCAACTGTGGCACAAAGCAACAGAGCAGTGTTACCCTCTGAGAGGAATTTTGTTATATTGACCGTGTTGTACCTAACTGAGGTGGCTTATCGGAAATGAAACTCAGAATTACGTAAATATTCGAACGGTAACAAACAAGATTTTTGCCTATCTGCACTGTTTAACGTGTAAAGAAAACGGTCGCCAGCCTAACTAGGCAAGAGAATGATTAACATTTTCGTTTAAGAAAGTAGGTATAAGTAAATGTAACGGACAAACACAACCTAGACTTGGCCACACGTGAGTGCAATGAACTCTGACACACATATGTTTTAAGATTGAAGCTAACAACTGGAGCAGCACAAACTATTTGCAAAATTATAAGAGATACCGAAACACCCTATTACTTTCAGGCTTACGTAAGGTGAATGGTCTTTATAACATTACTATTAATATGCACTTCTAATACACAAGATACACTAACACTTAGCAAACATGAGTATATAACGTTTCACAACTGCAGCTTTCTCACTTTTACTACAGCAAAACACAATACTGACCAAATTGCAAGAAACTGACTCACCTTTTAGAATTTACTACAGACAACAATGTGATCATTTGCTTTATAAGCCTCAGTCTTAAGACTTTTAATTTTGAAGTTAGCAACAGCACTTTAAATAGCAGTTTTAATAGGAAAATTATTTTCAGCAAATAACATTTACTTTAACTCACTCCTTACTCTCTTGCCACATTAACTTTAACTTTCTGTTTACTACGTTCAAGAGGCGTTAATTAGCAAAACTCTAGGCTTTAATTTCTTTTAGTAAGGACGCTCGGATATCACTTTAATTCAAACGGGGAGGAACCTGAGAGGTGTTACGATAAGGAGAAAAATCAAGGTAGGTACATAAATTCAGATATAAATTACCTTTTATTTGAGCACAATAACACTTCCATTAAGCTGATCCTTCAGTGTACATCATAATAGCATTACGATGCAATGATTGCGCAATGTCGTGGCAACTGCACGTTGGTAGGTGGATTCGCAGACAGAATTGCTGGACTCTGTCATTTCTTGGTGGCGATGATGGATACAAATTCCGGAATAGTTCCAGCTATTTATCCATCCATCCGAGGCATTGGAAAGTAGCAGGAAAAGCCTTTCTCGGAACCAGCACAATATGCATCATTTACATGGCAGTGCACGGACTCGTAGCTCGTCTCCAACCGTTGGCTCGTCCCCGACTGACTGACAGTTCCACCTTTTCCACCTAGGCTAACCACAGTTTGCGCGCGCTACACAGTTCCGTTCCCGAGGGGAACCACTACACCATTTACATACAAACTAACTAAGAACCCTAAGTGAGGATGAGCAATTTACATAACAGCAACCAAATGAATTAAATAAAACAAAACATTTACACGTATTGACATCTCTACAAAAAAATTATTCACACAAAATTACAATTATATACAGTAAGTTTTGTTCCCTCCAAGTGGGTCAAAGCATTTAAACGTGAGATATACTACATCGCATAGAATCAGACCCTGACTCAAAGTTTTTACAAAGAAGGGAATATACAGTTTTGTTTTATCTATTCAAACAAACACATTTACAGAAGCACAGCAATGTAACATTAAATGAAAAAAAAGCAAAATAAATCAGTACAGCATTACAGCTATGGTGTTACAGTCTGATAGTCTATATGCCCTTACTTTGCTCATTAAACGACTGTGGGGAACTCTATCGAACGCCTTGCGGAAGTTAAGAAACACGGCATCTACCTAGGAACCCGTTTCTATGGCACTCTGAGTCTCGTGGGCGAGTAGCGCGAGCTGGGTATCACACGATCGTCTTTTTCGAAACCCATGCTGATTCCTACAGAGTAGATTTCTAGTCTCCAGAAAGGTTCAAATAGTTCTGAGCACTATGGGATTTAACTTCTGAGGTCATCAGACCCCTAGAACTTAGAACTACTTAAACCTAACTAACCTAAAGACATCACAAACATTCATGCCCGAGGCAGGATTCGAACCTGCGACCGTTGCGTCTCCAGAAAGGTCATTACACTCCAACATAATATGTGTTGCAAAATTCTACAACTGATCGGCGTTAGAGATATTGGTCTATAGTTCTGCACATCTGTTCGACGTCCTTCCTTGAAAACGGGGTGACCTGTGCCCTTTTCCAATCCTTTGGAACGCTACGCTCTTCTAGAGACCTACGGTACACCACTGCAAGAAGGGGGGCAAGTTTCTTCGCGTACTCTGGGTAAAATCGAACTGGTATCCCATCAGGTCCAGCGGCCTTTCCTCTTTCGAGCGATTTTAATTGTTTCTCTATCCGTCTGTCGTCTATTTCGATATCTACCATTTTGTCATCTGTGCGACGATCTAGAGAAGGAACTACAGTGCAGTCTTCATCTGTGACACAGCTTTGGAAAAAGACATTTAGTATTTCGGTCTTTAGTCTGTCATCCTCTGTTTCAGTACCATTTTGGTCACAGAATGTCTGGACAGTTTGTTTTGATCCACCTACCGCTTTGACATAAGACCAAACTTTCTTACGATTTTCTGCCAAGTCAGTACATAGAACTTTACTCTCGAATTCATTGAACGCCTCTCGCATAGCCCTCATCACACTACATTTCGCTTCGCGTAATTTTGGTTTGTCTACAAGACCTTGTCGTTGTTTATGTTTGCTGTGAAGTTCCCATTGCTTCCGCAGCAGTTTCCTAACTCGGTCGTTGTACCGCTCTTTTCCATCTCTTACCATCTTGCTTGGCACATACTCATCTAACGCATATTGTACGATGGTTTTGAACTTTGCCCACTGATTCTCAATACTATCTGTACTTGAGGCAAAACTTTTGTGTTAAGCCGCCAGGTACTCTGAAATCTGCTTTTTGTCACTTTTTATAAACATAAAAATCTTACTACCTTTTTTTAATATTTCTATTTACCGCAGAAATCATCGATACAGTAACCGCTTTATGATATCCGACTCCGTGTTCTGCGTCAACTGTTTCAATACGCCGCAGTTTTTGGTTAGCATTGCTCAGAACATTACCTATATGATCGGTCCTGTTAAGGTTGTTCGTCATTGTTATCCCTTATTATTGAGTAGAACTGACAACTTCTACTTTTGTGTGATTTATCACCTAAGCGAAATTTAGTGGATTGCTTTTAGTAATCATGTGGATGACACCACACTTATAGTCAACTGCCACCTCTCGCATCATACTGATAACTTGTCTAAATCATTTTTCAATAGGTTTACTAATCGTTTGCAGAGATCAGGAACAGAACAAGTCCTATAACACCTCTTGGGCAACGCCGGACCTTTTTTCTCCAGTCATCGATCATCTGACTGGTTTGATGCACCCCACCACGAATTCTCCTCCTGTGTCAACCTTCCCAGCTCAGTGTTTCAGTTGCAACCCACGTCCTCAGTTATTTGCTGGACGTTATCCAATCTCTGCCTCCCTCTACGTTTTTGCGATCTACAGCTCCCTCTAGTAATATGGAATTTAGTGCCTGATGTCTTAACAGATGACATATTATACTGACCCTTCTTCTTGTAAGTGTTCACCGTATATTCCGTTTTTCGCCATTTCTGCGGAGAACCTGTTCATTTCTTATACACTGAAGCGCCAAAGAAACTGTTAGAGGCATGGGTGTTCAAATAGAGACATATGTAAACAGTCAGAATATGGAACTGCAGTCGGCAAAGCCTATACAGGGTGAGTCACCTAACATTAACGCTGGATATATTTCGTAAACCACATCAAATACTGACGAATCGATTCCACAGACCGAACGTGAGGAGAGGGGCTAGTGTAATTGGTTAATACAAACCATTAAAAATGCACGGAAGTATGTTTTTTAACAGAAACCTACGTTTTTTAAATGGAACCCCGTTAGTTTTGTTAGCACATCTGAACATATAAACAAATACGTAACCAGTGCCCTTTGTTGCATTGTAAAATGTTAATTACATCCGGAGATATTGTAGCCTAAAGTTGACGCTAGAGTACCACTCCTCCGCTGTTCGATCGTGTGAATCGGAGAGCACCGAATTGCGTAGGGATCCAAAGGGAACGGTGATGGACCTTAGGTACAGAAGAGACTGGAACAGCACATTACGTCCACATGCTAACACCTTTTTATTGGTCTTTTTCACTGACTCACATGTACATTACCATGAGGGGTGAGGTACACGTACACACGTAGTTTCCGTTTTCAATTACGGAGTGGAATAGAGTGTGTCCCGACATGTCAGGCCAATAGATGTTCAATGTGGTGGACATCTTTTGCTGCACACAATTGCAATCTCTGGCGTAATGAATGTCGTACACGCCACAGTACATCTGGTGTAATGTAGCCGCAGGCTGCCACAATACGTTGTTTCATATCCCCTGGGGTTGTGGGCACATCACGGTACACATTCTCCTTTAACGTACCCCACAGAAAGAAGTCCATAGGTGTAAGATCAGGAGAACGGGCTGGCCAGTTTATGCGTCCTCCATGTCCTATGTAACGCCCGTCGAACATCCTGTCAAGGGTCAGCCTAGTGTTAATTGCGGAATGTGCAGGTGCACCATCATAATGATACCACATACGTCGACGCGTTTCCAGTGGGACATTTTCGAGCAACTTTGGCAGATCATTCTGTAGAAACGCGATGTATGTTGCAGCTGTTTGGGCCCTTGCAATGAAGTGAGGGCCAATGAGGTGGTCGCCAATGATTCCGCACCATACATTTACAGTCCACGGTCACTGTCGCTCTACCTGTCTGAGCCAGCGAGGATTGTCCACGGACCAGTAATGCATGTTACGTAGATTCACTGCCCTGTGGTTTGTGAAACCCGTTTCATCGGTAAACAGGTAGAACTGCAACGCATTCTCTGTTAATGCCCATTGACAGAACTGCACTCGATGATTAAAGTCATCACCATGTAATTGCTGATGTAGCGACACATAAAACGGGTGAAAGCGGTGAAGATGCAGTATGCGCATGACACTACTTTCACTCAGTCCACCGGCTCTCGCAATGTACCGTGTGCTCGTGTGTGGGTTCATGGCAACAGCAGCTAACACACCACCTGCACCCGCTTTTCCTGTGACGGGCCTGTTACGGACCCGTTTGCGTGTTACGACCATACGTGTTGCATACAGTTGGCGGTAGATGTTTTACAATGTGCGGCACGTTGGATGCTCTCTGTCCGGGTACCGTTCTGCATACACCCTGCAGGCTTCAGCTGCATTTCGTCGGCACTCGCCATAGATGAGTATCATCTCCGCCTTTTCAGAGTTCGAATACACCACTGTCACAGTTCCTACAACACTACACTATCACAGACGTCTGGTAACACGGTGTACTACAGTTGGTCTGCGTGCGGAGACGAATGCAGAATAACTACACCAGCAAGCGCTACATGGGGACACTGCGACAGCTAGACCAAACCACAACAGTGCACTACAGCCACACTCGTAAACACGGTGGTTATCGTAAACATGTCCCTGCAGATGCTGCTCGCCGACCGTGACCCGTGTTTGTTACAACACGCAACTGAACGTCGGAGGTTTCAAGCGTCAACTTTAGGTTACAATATCTCCGGATGTAATGAACATTTTACAATGCAACAAACGGCACTGATTACGTATTTGTTTATATGTTCAGCTGTGCTAACAAAACTAACGTGGTTACATTTAAAAAAACCTAGGTTTGTGTTAAAAAACATACTTCCGTGCATTATTGTATGGTTTGTATTAAACAATTACACTAGCCCCTCTCCTCACGTTCGGTCTGTGGAATCGGTTCGTCAGTATTTGATGTGGTTTACGAAATATATCCAAAGGTAACGTTAGGTGACTCACCCTGTATAAGACAACAAGTCTGTGACGAGGTCTTTAAATTGCTTACTGCTGCTACAATGGCAGCTTATCAAGATTTAAGTGTGTTTGAAAGTGGTGTTGTAGCCGCTGCACGAGTTATGGGACACAACAGCTCCGATGAAGCTATGAAGTGAGGGATTTTCCCGTACAGCCATTTCACGAGTGTATCGTGAATATTAGGAATCCGGCAAAACATCAAAATCTGTTACATCGCTGCGCCCGGAAAAAGATCCCGGAAGATCGAAACCAACGACGATTGAAGAGAATCATTCAACGCAACAGAAGAGCAACCCTTCCGCTAATTGCTAGAGATTTAAATTCTGGGCTACCGACAACTTTCATCGTCCGAACCATTCAACGAAACATCTTCGATATGGGCTTTCGGAACCGAAGTCGCACTCGTGTACCGTTGATAACTACACGACACAAAGTTATACACCTCGCCTGGGCTCGTCAACACCAACATTGGACTGTTGATGACTGGAAACACGTTGCCCGGTTGGACGAGTCTCTTTTCATATTGTATCGAGTGGATGAACATGTATCGGTATGGAGACAGCCTTATGAATACATGGACCCGGCTTATCAGCAGGGGACTGTTGAAGCTGGTGGAGGCTCTGTAGTGGAGTGAGGGGTGTACAGTTGGATTGATATGGGGCCCTTGAAACGTCCAGATACGACTCTGACAGGTGACACGCACTTAAGCATCCTATCTGATCGCCTGCATCCATTCATTCCCATTGCGCATTCCGACCCACTTGGGCAATTCCAAGACGACACCACACACGACTGGAATTGCTTCATAGTGGCTTCAGGAACATCCTTCTATGTTTAAAACTTCCGCTGTCCACCAAACTCTCCAGGGATGAACATTATTGAGCAAACTTGAGATGCCTTGCAACGTGCTATAGAGAAAAGGTCGCCGTCCCCTCGTACTCTAACGGATTTATGGACAGCCCTGCAGGGTTCATGGCGTCAGTTCCCTCCATCACTACTTCCGACAATAGTCGCGTCCATGCAATGTCGTGTTGCGGCACTTCTGCATGGTTGCAGAGGCACTACACGATATTAGGCAGGTGTCCCAGATTCTTTGGCTCTTCAGTGTATTATCAGCCCACCTAATTTCCAACATTTTTCTGTTCCGGTTTTCCCACAGTCCATGTCTCACTGCCATACAATTCTATGGTTCAAACATACATTACCAGAAATATTACCCCTACATTAAGTTCTATGTTTAATCCCAGTGGACTCCATTTGCCAGGAATGCCATTTTTGCCAGTGCTAGCCCTGCTTTTTATGTCCTTCTTGCTCCGTCCGCTGTATGTTCTTTTGCTGGCCAGGTGGCACACTTCCTAAACATCTACTTTGTGATCAACTCTGATGTTAAGTCTCTCGCTCCTCTCATTTCTGTTATTTCTCATCACCTTCGTCTCGATCCATATTCTATAGTCATTAGACTCATCATTCCATTCAACACATCCTACAATTGTTCTTCACTTTTTCTGGGGATGGTAATCTCATCAGAGAATCTCAACAATCAAATTTTTGCCCCTGGAATTTTATTTCCTTCTTGTGTCAATTTTTTATTTCCGTCGTGGTTTCATTGATGTATGGATTAAAGAGCAGGGGAGGAAGACTGCATCCTCGTCTTACACCCTTTATAATTCCTACACTTCGGAAGTGGTCTCTTGGTTCTTGTACATATTGTTTATTACCCGACTTGCCCTATAGCTTACCCGTATTGTTCTCAGAAATTCGAACTCTTACACCTGCACCATTTTACAGTGTCGAAGGCTTTCTGTGGGACATCAAATCCTACGAAGGCGTCCTGCAGTTCTTTCGTCTTGCTGCCATTATGAACGGGAATGTTTAATCTGCCATAATGGTGCCTTTGCCTTTCCTAAAGCTAAGCTAAACTTTGCGCATTGTAGGAAGGAGACCCTGTTTTCAGTCGTTGTGTGCAACCCTCACTATTAACTGCTAGCAGCCAGTAAGATTCATTCTCTCTCCGAGCGGCTAGCCGTGGGTTACAAACTAGACTGCGAGACTCTCTCTCCCGCATGCTGCGCTGTTGCCGTATTTCGCGACAATGCAGTTTAATTCACCGAGCGACCGATTTATGAAATCTGATGTCATGTTACTTTCTTCTAACAGTATTGCTGTGGCTGGCGGATTTACAAATCAATATGTGAGGTGACGGCAACTTTGATTAAATTGCGTTCATGTGGAGTATCGTCTTAGTTGTGCGACTGGATGATTTCCTGTCAGAAACGTCACAGTATGCAGTATCCGACAGAAAATCGTCGAGGAAAACGGAAGTGATATCCGATGTTTGCAAGGAAGTGTTTTAGGCCTTCTGCTGTTCCTGAGCTCATAAACGATTTAGGAGACTATAAGAGCTGCCCTGTTAGACTGTTTGCAGATGATCCTGTGATTTACCGTCTCACAAAGCCATCAAATGACTAAACAAATCACAAAACGATTTAGACAAGATATCTGTATGGTGATAAAAGTAGCAATGGACTCTAAATAATAAAAAGTCTGAAGGCTTCCACATGAGTACTAAAAAGAATCCGCTAAATTGCGGTTTAAAGAATAAAACGCAGAAGTCTAAAGGCTGTAAATTCAACTAAATACTTTGGGATTACAACAATTACAAAAACCTTGAAACTGCAACGATCACATGGATAATGTTATGTGGAAAGCAATCAAAGACTGCAATTTGTTGGTAGAACACTTAGAAAATGCAACAGCTCTACTAAAGAGGCTACTTACACCACGCTTTTCCGCCATCTTCTGGAGTATTGCTGTCCGAAGTGAGATCCACAGTAGACAGGACAGATCGAAAAAATTCAAAGAAGAGCAATTCGTTTTGTACTGTTGCGAAATAGGGGAGAGACTGCCGTGACTGTGATACGCGAATTGGGGTGTCAATCAACAAAACAAATGCGTTTTTTTTTGTGGTCGGATATTATCGTGAAATTTCGTCGACATCCTTTTCTTCAGAGTGTGTCTTTGGCGCCAACCTACATAAGGAGGAATGATCATCATAGTAAAATACAAGAAATTAGACGTCTTACGGAGACATTAAAGTATTCGTGTTTCCCGCGCGCTGTTCAAGAGTGGAACGACACAGTGTTTCGTAGAATCCTGTGCCACGCACTTAATTGTGAATTGCATAGTAATCATGTAGATGTAGACGTAGATGCTTCACAAGCAATCGAGGAGGTTTATGTCCCGCGTTTATAACCTTTTGAAATGTGAATCTGGAAGCGAGACTTCTATTTTTGGTGTTTTGAAGACGCAAGAAACGAATTTCAGAAGGGTGTGTCAGCGAGAGAACTGTACAGAGAATAGCAAACAAAAGTGTTGGAGCTGTAGAAACCTCAGGAAAATTTTTTTTCGCACGAAACCTGTAACACAAACGGATGGTTTTAACTACGATATTTTAAAGCGCTTCATGTTCGAAATGTGTATAAGCGGGGAATACCCGACATAAAAAAAAACTTGTTATAATTATTCCTGAGCAAATTGGCTTTAAAGTACTTCGTCAATGCAAAGAATTTTAAAAGACATTGGATTCAAATATGTTAAGAAGACAGTTTTTAATTGAAAGAATCGATATAGAAGCAGCACGATACAAGATGGGGAGGTAGTTCTACAATGAATTGCACTAACGAAGCATGGATGAATCAGAATAATTCCACGAATACCTCCTGGATAACGTGGTACTGGTGGTTTTAAACTCCTCAGGAAAAAGTTCTCGGATACTTATTCTCCATGCTGGCATTTGTTCTGACTTGGTTTCTTAGAGTAAACTTGTATTTAGGTGACCACCATTCGGCAAGAATGGTGTCACTTTCAAGAAGCGATTCACTCAACAGTTCTGGCCATACGTTGTTTTGAAGTCGGTCATTGTAATTGCCATGACAATTATCATTCATCTGTTACAGAGAAAGACCGAGTACCAGCACCAGGAAAGGTAATATTGTGTTCTGGCTGAAAAATAAAAATATTCCTGGAAATATAAGCCAGACTCTTGCTTAACTCCTGCAGATCCTTAATTTATAAAAGTCACGTGACAGAACGTACAAATTTGTCTTTCTTGTTTACCCACAGTCCAATGTCTGTATAACACGATAGAATTAATTTGCGCACACATTACAAGCTAAGTGGGGGAAAAAAATAAAACATTTAAGGTAACATACACTGTAACGCTTCCGCATGAAGCAACAGACAGCATCACCCTTCAGCGTGCCCACACTGTATGCGGCACGCTGAACTGTTTCCGAAATAATACTGATAGGGAGGTGGAGGTGGACAAAAGCCTTGCAACTATCATCCTAAATATAGAATGAAATTGTTCGGGCATGGAATCGGATAGCAGATGATATTACGATGTTGACTTTGAAACAAAGTAATAATCTTTCTTGGTTTTAAGGTTCAAAAATGGCTCTGAGCACTATGGGACTTAACATCTATGGTCATCAGTCCCCTAGAACTTAGAACTACTTAAACCTAACTAACCTAAGGACAGCACACAACACCCAGTCATCACGAGGCAGAGAAAATCCCTAACCCCGCCGGGAATCGAACCCGGGAACCCGGGCGTGGGAAGCGAGAACGCTACCGCACGACCACGAGCTACGGACTTGGTTTCAATGACTCATGGCTTAAAAATATTTTTTTTTCATCATATCAACTGCATACACAGTACATGAGAACATCCTAGGTTTTATTGTTCAAGAACACGTAGCCTTTGAAGTATCCACATTATAATGTTCAACACATTGCCCAAGGAGAAGTTAAGTTTTCCTCAGATTGTTGTGTGCTGTAATTACTCATGAGAATGCGGACGGATATATTCGTCAAAAACTCCAATATTTCGACAAATACACGCCTGTCATTTTCAAGGCGTGAATAGGAAAATGCCTTAAAAGGAAGAGAGAATTACCTTTCGAGATATCTTTGGGATACCTGTCGAGATATCGGTGGTTTTCGACGTTATCGTCAATTGTTTCCTTGTTCAATGGATCATAAGTGAATTCTCACAATGTAATGTCGAAAGAATTAATTTACTCCCATAATTGTTCTTGTCACCGATATGACATACTAACATTTTTTACGATAGTCTTCTAAACTAGTCTTTGGTACCAATAATTATATTTTGCAAATAGTAATTTACATTGAACTGCAGTGAAACACACTCACATATACGCATTATAAGTATTTAAAAAATTATATGGAGTAGAAGGAGTTGTCAAACAAATCAATAACTTCGGTTTGAGTTTGAAGTTTATTTTGTTGTTTATTACATTTTTACTTATAATACAGTCCAAATCACAGTAAATGGCATTTACTGCCACCATTTATGATGGTCTTTTCGTTAGACAATGGTCCGTTCGAGAAAAAATGTACTTGACATCTTCATAAAGCTGGATGAACTGTTCTCTCCTACCGACGTAACACAGACAATTGATATGGAGCGGTGGAGCCAATTTCAAGACGTTAAGTAAGCGTTCCCTCACGCAGAGCCCCGCGTTGTAGCCGCGCGGCCTGAAGCTCCTTGTCACGGTGCGGCTCCCCATGTCAAAGGTTCGAGTCCTTCCTCGGACATGGGTGTGTGTGTTGCCCATAGCGTAAGTTAGTTTAAGTTAGATTTAGTAGTGTGTAGTCATAGGGACCGATGACCTCACCAGTTTGGTCCCATAATACTTTACCACAAATATCCCCAAAAAATTTTCTCATCTACATGAAATCGGTTTTAAAATGTATTACTCCCTCATGCATTTGAATGTATTGTGGGGTTCTGCCCACTTGTCATTTATAGGGTGCCTAAAGGATGCTACGTTCTCGAAATGCTACACAACAATTCAAGCAAATAACGTACGTAGTTTTATTTCAATAAAGCAGATTGACAATACTTAACCTGAATGTACCAGAGTGTCACTAGCGATGGGCGATTTGCAACATAAATCCGAGTTCTTGTTATAAACATTGTTAAACAGACAATAGATTTGGATCACTACAATCTGGTATCGTAGCACTCTCTCATAGGCTGCCCTAATACTCTGTGAATGCTGTCCACAAATGTCTGGCCGATGCTGGCAAAAGCGAAGCTTATATTCACTTCTTGCAGAGGTAGCTCCTGTCGTCACGTGGTCCTAGTCAGCACGCTACTGGCTGACGTCACCTCACCGCCTTCTCTAGTCTTGCGCTCTTCCTCTTCGTTCCGGCGCTTGTGGTTACGCCAGAACACATATGATACAAAGTACCAAAGGCAAATGAACGCGTTTGTTGTCCGCAGGAACCCTGTGCGTCAACATGGACGATGTTTGTCGGCTCTCTGCCGCCACGCATGCGCTGACCTCTTCCTCTCCCGGCTCCCGTATCGCCTCGCTTCTATGCACGGAAGTGCCGTCCTACGTGACGCGGGTTATGCTCGTTATCTAACACATCCTCAATTTCCTTTTCCACTTTTTTGTATATTATTCTTGTATGCAACCTGGATTCATGAGCTGTTAAGCTGACTGTGCTATAATTTGCACTTGTCGATTCTAACGATCTTGTGAACTGTGTGGGAGATGTTTCTCTGAAAGTCCGATGGTATATCGCCAGTCTTATAAATTCTGCAAATCAGCGAGAATAATCGTTTTGTTTGCACTTCCCCAAATGATTTCAGAAATCCCAATTGAATGTTAACTGTTCATTCTGTCGTATTTTATTTTAAGTCTTCCACAGCTCCTTTAAATCCTTAAACTTTTTTTCATTTACGGGCCACATAAATTACACTCTACGTGTCTTTAATGCACTGGTTTCCACTGCCTTTCGTATCCTCATGCCGTTGTTCACCGCTGATTCTTCTATATTATAGAGGTTGTTTCCCACCGCAAGGGAAATAGAGTGCCATTAATCTCTGTAAGGTCCTCCTCCACCTTTGACAAAGCCGTTGGCAGAATTAGGGTCACTTCCTACGACGGAAGTCTTCGGCCGCCATTACGATCAAAAATTTCAGCATTGGCTGGGTTCGAACACGCTACCAAGGATCAAATGACTGAGCACTCTGGGACTTGACTTCTGAGGGCATCAGTCCCCTAGAACTTAGAACTTAGTACATCACACACATCCATGCCCGAGGCAGGATTCTTACCTGCGACCGTAGCAGTCACGCGGTTCCAGACTGTAGCGCCTAGAACCGCTCGGCCACCCCGGCCGGCTACCAAGTTTATTTTGATTACTAATCAAGTATGCTACCTCTTTTTTTCAAGTTTGATCCTTGTTGTTCTCAGCGTTTCGCCTGGGCATACATCATACGACACCTGTTCAAAACACCCTAGACGACGGTAGCCTCTGCAGGGTATTATTTCTGCTGTACTCGAGGACTTTCCATCAGTTGCTATGACTGTGGTCTTTCTGACAGGAATTTACGAATGTAGTCGCACAACTGAGACGATACTCCATAGGCACATAATTTGATTAGATATCACTTGTGAGGAACGGCGTCAGAAGTCCTCTGGAAATCTAAAAATGTGGAATACATTTGACTTTCCACATCGACAGCGCTCCTTACTGCTTGAGAGTAAAGAACTATTTCTGTTTCATAAGTGCAACATTTTCTGATTCCGTTTTGGCTATTTGTCAATACACTGTTTTCTTCGAGGTAATACATAATGGCCGCGCGGGATTAGCCGAGCGGTCTCAGGCGCTACAGTCATGGATAGTGCGGCTGGTCCCGGCGGTGGTTCGAGTCCTTCCTCGGGCATGGGTGTGTGTGATGTCCTTAGGTTAGTTAGGCTGAAGTAGTTCTAAGTTCTAGGGGACTGATGACCACAGTAGTTAAGTCCCATAGTGCTCAGAGCCATTTGAACCATTTGAACATAATGCTGGAGCTCAATATATATGTTCCAAAATTCTATCGCAAATGCACATTAGCGAGATGTGTCTCTAATTCAGAGGATTATTCCTATTCTCTCTCACTGGCATTGGTGTGACTTGTGCAGTTTTCCAACCATTAGGTACAGATATTTCGAGCAGTATATGACTGCTAACTATGGAGCTATTGTGTAAGTATTCTCCGAGGGGAACGTGACTAGAAAACAATCTTGACCGGAGTCGTTACATTTATTAAGTGATTCAAGCTGCTTCTCTGCACAGACGATATCCATTTCTAAGTTACTAATATTGACAATTGTTCTGGATTCGAATTCTGAATAATTATTTCGTCTTCTTTTGTGAAGGAATTTCAGAAAAGTGTGTTTAGTAACTTTGCTTTAGTGGCACTATCATCAGCAACATCATCCTTGTTGCCGCACGGTGAAGAAGGTATTGATTAGGGCTTTCCGCTGGTGTCTTTGCATACGAACAGAATCTCTTTCTCTAGAGAAAACACGAAAAATTGACAGTTAAAGAGAACTTGTAGTTCTAAAAGCATTCCACTAGTGCCACTTCGTTGTTACGGAGCTGTATAACGTCTGTGTTCTCTTATTAGCAACAGGGTGAGGTGGCGCAGTGGTTAGCACACTGGACTCGCATTCGGGAGGACGATGGTTCAATCCCGCGTCTGCCCATGCTGACTTAGCTTTTCCTTGATTTCCCAAAATCGCTTCAGACAAATGCCAGATTGGTTCTTTTTTTCAAAGGAAAGGGCACGGCCGACTTCCTTCCCCATCCTTCCCTAATCCGATGAGACCGATGACCTCGCAGTTTAGTCTCCTCCCCCCAAATAAACCCAACCCTTATCAGCATGGCAAAGCCACTCTGTGGGTGCACATCTGCCGGCTGCCTGCTCCCGGAAAGCGTGCGAAGCGCATAATGGGCAGCAAGCAGTGTTCGCGCGGTCCAGCCATGCAAATGTATTTTAGTTAGTAGAGTACCATATCTATACATACATGTATCAAGCATCTAAGTAATACACCAATACTGAGCTCCAATCTTAGGAATTACTTCGAAGAAAACAGTGAATTAACAAATAGCCAACACGGACTCAGAAAATATCGTACTTATATATACACAAGTAGTTTCTTGTTCTCACTCAGTAAGGACCGCTGCCGACAACGATTTCCAGAGAACTTTTAACTACGTTCCTCACAAGTGATTTCTAATCAAATTGTATTCCTATGGAGTATTGTCTCAGTTGTGCAAATAAATTCACGAATTCCTGTCAGAAAGACCACAGTTCATAGTCAAGTCCTCATTACTCTGGTCTATAAGTCGCCGTATGGGCCCCAAATTTCTTTCATGTTTGCTACCTTTACGGGCTGTATACGTTGACGACAAACGAACTGTTCTGCGGTCAGCTGGAAACACGTGTTCTCTAAACATCCACAACAGTGCTTTGCAAAAGAAAAAAAAGACAGTCGTCCTCATTCCGGCGATTCTCATTTGAGGCCTCAGTACCACTCGCTCGTTGAACGAAACTACCAGGAACGAATTTAGCTAAATGCTGTAAGATTTCTATAAAAAGCTATTTACAAATAAAAATGCCGCACATATTTTTTTCGAAACTTCCTCCTCGAATAACTTGTGCTTAGGTACTGTATTCGACTGCTGAGCAGCACTGAGTGTCGGTTGGCCTTGTGTTGCGATTGCGACCAGTGTTGTGAAACAAAACTTTAAACTTAGTGACACAGTGAACTTGAAATAATGAAAACTAATCCAATTAGCCCGCCTAGCTATCCGCGCGGTCTAAAGCGCTGCTTACCGAACGGGAAGGCGTGCCGGTCCCCGGCACGAATACGCCGGGCCGTTTAGTGTCGAGGTCCAGTGTGCCGGCCAGTCTGTGGATGGTTTTAAGGCAGTTTTCCATCTACCTCGGCGAATGCGGGCTGGTTGCCCTTATTCCGCCTCAGTTACGTTGTGTTGTTGATTGCTGCGCAAATACAGTTTCCACATACGCGTACATCATAATTATTCTACCTCGCAAACATTTGGGGTTACACTCGTCTGGTATGAGACGTTCCTGGGGGTTCACTGGGGCGCCGAAACGCATAATAACTTTGGGTTCGGTTTGGGGCGGCGGTGGGGTGGGTGACTGCTGTAGCCTGTTGTGGGGTTCAAAACAACTGAGGGCTATGGCGGGACGAAGCCTCTCCATTGTTTCTAGGTCCCCGGTTTTATACATATATACAGTCTAATTAAATGCCAAAAGTAACTGTGTACTGAATGAAAACTATTTAACTCAAACACATTACTGAAGTACATTATGAAAATCGCATGATATGAAGTGTAATTTCTGACTAGAAATGTCCATAAAAAAAATAACTGTTCTACACAGGAGAAAAATAACTGTTTGACATTACCTACACTGGTCACTATGAATTAATCTGCTCAACATCTGATAATTGTGGCAATGAACTGTTTCCTCATAAGAACGCAAAATGAGACATGCACTGCAATGAAAGTAGCTTACCTTATGCTCAGCATGCTTTTTGACTGTTGTACTGACGTTCTAGGAAGCAAATAGATATCATCAGTTGCAGCAGCTAAAGAAAACAGACTATTCACCACATTTTATTCCTTTTTTGCTTGTCAGAATCATTTTGTGGCTTCGTGTGGCGCAAGGTGCCATACAGACACTACAAAATACTCAAAACTTTACTACGAATAATGGAGGAGGCATTGTACTTTAAAGAATGTCGTTTTTGGACCATTAATTCTTGTTATTCTTAAAACAGATCGGACAACGTAAATTTGTTGTTGTTGCGGTCTTCAGTCCAAAGACTGGTTTGATGCAGTGCAGGTCTCCATTCTACTCTATCGTGTACGAGCTGCTTCATCTCCAAATACCTACCGCGCCGGTCGGAGTGGCCGTGCGGTTCTAGGCGCTACAGTCGAACTGAGCAACCGCTGCGGTCGCAGGTTCGAATCCTGCCTCGGGCATGGATGTGGGTGATGTCCTTAGGTTAGTTAGGTTTAATTAGTTCTAAGTTCTAGGTGACTGATGGCCTCAGAAGTTAAGTCGCATAGTGCTAAGAGCCATTTGAACCATTTTTAATACCTACCGCAACCTACATCCTTCTGAATCTCCTTAGTGTATTCATCTCTAGGTCTCCCTCTATGACTTTTACCCTCCACGCTGCCCTTCAGTACTAGATTGGTTATCCCTTGATACCTCTGAACATGTCCTATCAGCCGATCCCTTCTTCTAGTCAAGTTTTGTCTCAAATTCCTCTTCTCTCAATTCTATTCAGTACCTCCTCATTAATTACATGATCTATGCATCTCATCGTCAGCATTCTTCTGTAGCACCACATTTCAAATGCCTCTATTCTCTTCTTGTCTAAACTATTTATGGTCCATGTTTCACTTCCATACGTGGATACACTCCCTACAAATACTTTCAGAAAACATTTCCTGACACTTTAATCTATGCTCCATTTTAATAACTTCCTCTTGTTCGAAAACGCTTTCCTTGCCACTGCCAGTTCACATTTTGCATCCTTTCTACTTCTACCATCATCAGTTATTTTGCTCTCCAAAAAGCAAAACTCCTTTATTACTTTAAATGTCTCATTTCCTAATCTAATTTCCTCAGCATCATCCGATTTAACTCGACCACATTCCATTATCCTTGTTCTGCTTCTGTTGATGGACGGTGAGGGCTTGATAATTCGAGTTATTCTGATTTTCCACGAAAGAAAGTAACAGGCAGTGTTACAGGCAAAACAAAACCTTTAATTTTCATGGAAGGACCCAGTATGCGAACGTTACGTGATTGTCTTTTTCGCGCTTAACTGTGTTAATTTTTTCTACATTTGGTGCAATCTACCATTCATCGCACAAAACAGAAATTTTGTCTAACTCATCATGTATCTTTCGTTCACTGAACCAAAGAGCCACAGATTGTTGCTAGCCCTATCCGCCAGATAATTTATGTGTTTAGAGAATTCGAGCCGCCCTGTCAGACTTCTCTGGGCCACTCCTTACGATACGCTCGTCTCTGATGTACACTCACGGTCGAAGACAACATACCGAAGAAAACGTACTGGTTTCTGTTACTTAATAAATCTTCGAGCCACTAAGATACCTCGGACCTATTCCATACGCTCAGATCTTCGTTCACAGTCTGCATCGGCTCAACAAGTAAAACCGTTTCTGGATATCTAAGAAATCAACCTTTTGCCCTTCATCTATGATTCGCAGGACATCGTGCTAGAAAAGGCAATATGAGTTCCGCACGAGTAGTGCTTTCTAAATCCGTGGTAATTTCTCGACAGGAGCTTTTATGTCTCAAGGAAATTTATTATATTCGAACTTCGAATGTCTTCAAGAATTCTGTGGCATACTGATGTTAGGATATAATTTTGTGGGCTAAAATTGACGGATGCTATTCCTTTGAACAAAAAAAGCCTGCCAGCTGCTATGTTGCGTAAAGAAGGGAGGCAATCAACATCTTGGAAAATTTCCGAAGTAAATTCAAGGACATTCTGGAGGCCCTGTTTATTTGCATTAATAAGGTAGCATGGTTCAAAGTTCCATTCCAAAACGCGGTTATTTTTACTCAACGTGCAAAGTACATTACTTTACTGAACTATTCTCCACCACCACTGCTAACATAAAAATTCTACTTTATTCCAAAAATTTCCTATCGTAGAGGTAGTGCGGAACAATTACAGCTGAAGTAGGGAAAGTAGGGAGCTTCTTGCAGTGGACTCGCTAAAGCAGTGCCGTCGAAAAGTAAGTGAGTTTAACACTTCCGTATCGTATTGTGACTAGCTGGAGCAGTAAGACGTTACAACATCAACGGCGGATGTTGTTTTTACTGAATTATCTTAGTCACTATAATAATGTTAAACACTACATGAACACACTCAATTCCTTGTTTTCTATAGACGTTAACTACTAACCTCAGTACACACTTTTTAATATCTTTATTCCCATATTGCTTTGGCTCGTCTTCTTCCGAAATGTCGAGAATCGCCTTCCAGTAATTGTTGAAAGTGTCGCATTCAGTACTTAGGTTAATCTGAAGTAGTGATAGGAATGTAACAAGTTTTATTTGTGAAGAGTCGATTTTATGCGTAACAGATAAACGTGAGGACGAGACTTCTGCGGTTCTACGATTTTACTTTTTAGTTACTTATCTGACTGTGGGGCCTTAAACCACATTAAACAAGCGTCTTTGTCGTCACGGAGATTCAGTAATTTCATGCTATATAATAAATGCTTCACTTGCTTTCCCGTCAATTAAATTGAATGTCTGCGTCAGATCGGTAAAGAATGTATGTTCGTAAAAGAGTCAAAAGAACCATCCGTAATAAACTTCTTTCCAGCCTTGAAAATATTATGTTATCCATTTTCTAACTTCGAGGTAGGAAAAAACAAACTTCTCGTCGTATTTGTTACGCGTTACATCTAAATACATAGAAGTACGAGTATATATCGCCAAATTGGGTTCGGTTTTAACCTTTATTTAAATCCGTGACATTGCGGCCACTGACCGCTTCCATGGCAGTTACCTAACGTTTTCAGTGCTTACTGTGGCACTGCGATGAAAGAATCAGATGAAGAATGAGAATGAATGAAGTGTGATCTCTCGTTTCACATTGAAAACATCATAATTCCAAATTTCTATGTACGCTTATTGGGTGTCATCACCTTGCTTTATACATTGCTACGAGTTTTTAGTGGACAACTTTGAGGGTCGTAACTGTAATGACAAAGGCTTGCTTAAACGATTTACAAGATTTGCTGGAACTGTTATGGAAACCCATTATCTGGAAACTTACCATTTTATAGTTACTCTAAAGTTTGGTCATTACTATTACCATTAAAGAGAATGTTATACACAGGAGATGTTTAATTGCCCCAATATTCTGTTGACACTAATTTATTAACACCTTTCCCAGCTGCTAAGCAGTCTCTGCGATTCCGTGCTTCTCTCCGTCCCCTCCATTGCTCTACAAATTTCACATTCACGACCGGTTTTTACATAGTTTGTCAGCTCCCGCATTTACATGCTAATGGCAGTACGACATGGAAGCTCTCGACCATCTTTAGGGAATTGCGCCAGAACCATTAGAGGACGACGCCCCCACACACTGCACGTACGCCACAGTTAGACGGTCGGTCCGAATATTGCTTCTAAATCTCGTCTATGCTGCTAGTGTCACTTTTAAGCTCCTGGACAGTTTTGTATGCTTCAGTGACAGACAAGAATAGTAGCATTAAGACGAAGAGAATGTTACGTACAGTGTAGTTAACACTACAAAAATGAGCAAAAGGTCTCTTGGAAAGAAATCTTTGTTTCCAATATATTTAAATTACAAGGAAATCTTGATGTTCCTGTCTGATAACTATTCAGAGGATAATAGAGTAATCTGACTGTACAATTTAGAACTAATCGATCGATAGAGCGTCAGCTTTCTAGTTACAGTGCTATAGTACTGTGCACCACCAGGCTGAAATGTAGATGACAACTCACATTAAAGAAAACAGTTTAAAGCTGCACTTTTGACAGGACCCGTATAAAAAAAAAAAAAAAAAAAAACGTTTACAGCAAACAGATGCTTAATATTACGCAATGATCTACCTCCTCTCTATCTATAAATTTACTGTCTAGGATTTGGTGCGTACAACGTCACGTTTCTTGCGAATATTTTCATTTACAGAGTGGCTACAATATTAAACCTTCGCGAGAACCAATATACACGCAAAACTATTCACCGTATGAATACCAAGCTCTATAAAGTTCAGATTGTGCACTGCAGGTTTTGCGTTGTTTGTAGTACTACTCTCACTACTTCTTGCTAGGTATCAGTACTGCTTCGGTGACGTAGGGCTCAAATACAAGCATTAAAGTCCGTCAATGTTACAGACTGTCTACATAGTTCCGGACAAGGTGAACACAGGTTCACTTGTTAAGCTGTTTTATCACAACAACGGCAATAGTGCTGCTTCTCTTCGCGAGGATCGATGCATTGAGGGAATACGAAGAGGTCCTCCTTCCGTCCATGGATTAATGAACATGATTCGGATGTTCGAATAAACAGGCAATGTGGGAATCATCCTGGTACATGCTGACGTCCAATTGCGGCACAGACTGTTGAAGTTACTGCTGCCATGTCTGAGAATTCTGGATGGTACACCATTCGAAATATGCTGCGAACAACTATGAAATGGCATCTCTGGTGCTGTACCACGCCGTCGAGGATGCAGATGGCAGTCACATAGAGCAACGTTTGTAACTTGGAATGTAAACTGGGTGCGCAGTTAACAGATGCTACCTTCTCATATGCAAATAAAATGTGTTTCTTTTGCTAGTTTATTAGCTATTTCTCTTCCGTAAGATCCTACAAACGTTTACGCTATTGTCCTGTGATCACTCTTATATCATGTGGACACTCTCAAGAAGTGAAACTTTAATAGTAAACATCCTGTATGTTCGTCCTTACGCCGTTGTACATTTAACCTGAGGCTCTAAATTCTTTCGATGTTAGATGTCAGCCCCATTTGGGAAGTCTTCCACACGCCACACTAAAGTAGTGGAATTGCTTGGAGCAGTTGCATACCATTCCAGGCAGTTACTAGCATCAGTAATACGAGTATCGAGTGAGCAAATGGAATACCACAGACTAACACAAGAATGTCTAAAGGCATGTCATACCTTCCCACCGTGAGACAGACGCAGTTCCGAGGGGAGAAACCAGAACAGAAGCCAAGAGCAGAACCGTGTTAAGCGAGAAGGCCCTACGATAAGGGACAGACACCCACGTCGCCAGCTAACTACTGGGACCACACCACCCACAAGTTTTTTAGCGTGAGACTTTTCCGCATCTCTGTTACGTTGCTAACTTTAAAAACATTGCCCCACCACGAAAAGTATAACGTTTCTCATTGGATAGACAGAATTTTTGTAGGCGGAGCTTAAGGTTAACATAGAGACCCTGATTGGTCAGATGAAAACACAGCCAGATAGTTTTTTTAAACCAACTTCAGTAAATTGTAGTAAGGAGAAGTTAGAAGAGAGTTGCTTCCGAGAGGGCGAGCTGGACGGAGCTGCGCTGGCTGCCGCCCCCTGACGAACACCGACAAGGTAATGAACGCACACGATGCCACATTTGTGAGCACATAAGGCTTCACTCAGAACTGCAGAAGTATCATCTGTTACATCCCCTTTACGTAATACTAGTGTCGATCGTCAATTAAAGCTCATGGTGTTCACATTTGCCACTTGAAGTAAAAATCTGAAACGCGATGATTTTTCCGTTATATAGTTATTGAGGAGCTACTTCAGCCACTGTAATTTACAACAAGTTAGATAAGGAATTAAAGATAGTTGAGGGTCACTGTAGATCATTTTGATAGTTTTCTCTCTTGTGAAACTTAATTTAAACCTAGATTATAGATGTGATATGGCATAGGTCATCCTTCAATCCATTGTAGAACTTGGAAACCCTTTCAGGGAATATTCGTTCACATTTTTGTTGAACGCAGTTGGTTTTTACCATCCTGTATTAAAACATTTCCTTTTATCAATTGTGCAATTTATAAACGATGTTTTGTGAGTAGAATAAAAATTCCAATGGTAAACTTAACTGCTTTTTCGACGTTATTTCACCAGCTAACTAAAAATAGGAAAGCCTTGACTCCTCCCACTAAATTTAGTTAGTAATAAGATTCCTTTACAGGGATTGCAGTGGAGCTGACGCTGAAATCATTAAGTATTTGGTTATATCATCGCTAGTCTCGCTGAACTCTTCTGAATTCTACATGTCATGTGTGGTCTGACGTCTCCTTACCAGCAACAGGTCCCAGGTCCAAACTAGCCAATTCCCTAAAAAACACGCTCAGAGCATCGTTGCGTGAAAGTGGTAGGGAGACACGATATAGAACAAACAGACACCACGCAGAATGTTTTGAAAATGGCGACCCTGCCAGGATGGTAAAACACAATGATTGAAGGTCGACCAAATGCCTAACTGGGTCAGAAAAATCTCCTGTTGAAAAATTTTCGTAGTAAAAAAATATTTTTTCCTGAAGTTTTAAATACTTGAAAACAGTAGCTGCAGCGATAGATAGTAAGATAGTGTCAGAGACAGTAGCATAATTAAGTTGTGAATTTTAATATTGTTAGAATTAAGTTTTCTCCTCAATACAAGCGCACAGGTGGTGGATACATCGTTGACAAGTTGGTTCTGACCCAACAAGTAAGTGAATGGATTGTCAGTCTTCGTAGTGTCAAGTCGTGTGAACAAAAATTTATGAAACGCGTGAGATCGTATGAGCGCATGTTGACTCGAGGTAGGACGCGTGAATTGCTTTTAAAACAGAAAATATTGGATTCGGAAAGATTAGCAATTGCAAACCGAGACCTTGACAGAATTATGGTAGAGACTCAGTATGAAAAGGGACAGAGAATAGAGGGCAGTACAACAGACGATGCAGTATCGCGAGAAATAGGACATATAACGCACCATAACGAGGATAAAGTACGTCAAGGCATAGAAAACTTAAGTCAGCATACGACAGGAGCACGAAAGTAGAGAGACACTCGATGAGGATTCTAACTTGCGTCTTGAATACGTAGAACGCATAGTACAAGTAATCAGAGCTCCCTCACCACAGAGTACAAGAAATGCGAGCAGAAACGTGTCACAGCACAGTTCAATGCAATCGGTTGCAAACCAACAATTGGGCGAAAACACAGAGCGTAGGTCGTCGGAAGAAAACGTAATAGGACCCACCAATGTGGCAGAATTACTACAACAAATAACGGAAACCATGACAAGGCAAAATAAAGACATAGCGAACCAAATTCAAATTCAAATTGCACAAACAACGAGACAAATGCGTGAGATTAAAGAACAAAACAAAAAAAATTCAGTTACACTTAAGTCATATTGAAGACGAGGCAAAAGAATCTCGAGAAGTGATAGGAAACTTAATAACATGTTACAATCAATTGAGAACAGACATTGACAAGTGGATGTACCAACATTGTGTAATGACACTCAGGACGAGATCAAAACATTACGTAACAACACCCACGGAGAAGTCAAGAAACTAGAGAAACGGATAAACGTAACTACTAGACAAGCAGCCGGTACAGCGCGTAAAGGTGTTGAAAACAGTGTGTTACACAAACGTATCACAAAAGCAGCGCTGAAAAGATATGATAACCGCATAGTCAAAATAGAAGCGCAAACGAAGCGACAATTTCAGAAATTGCGAACAGAGTTGTTGCAAACCATTGACGAACGTAGTGAACAGGATAGAACAAGCACAGAGTCTGCAACCACATCCGTATCTGTAACAGCACCGGAAAAAGAAGCAATTAACGAAGATATTACGCATTTGCGATTCCATTCACATGCGGAAAGTAACATACGTGACAATGGAAAGCCAGGTCGCGAAGAGTACAGTGCAATGCATTCAGCTACACGTTCACACCCGGTGGAAGAAAATTATTGCGTACCACTCCGACGATACTACGCAAGAGTAGGCGAAAGTTACAGTGGACAATATCCAATGGATCTACCACAACCGGAAAGAAAGACGGGAGAAATGATCAGAAACAAAGGTGGCGAAGAATCGCGAATTTCATATGGAACTATGACGAAGTACGACAACGATCATTTCCTCACAGTCAGAAAATTTCAGCACTTTCGAGAAGGAAACTCATTACATCCACGAACTTTTATTGATCAATTCCGAGTAGGATTACCAGAACACTGGACGCTAGCACACAAATTAGACTTTATATGTGCACACATGTCAAGAACAGTCGCAGAAACCATGTTGAATGTTGCAGCGACATGGCGATCGTACGAAGATTTCAGAGAGAAGTTTCTCTCACGATATTGGTCCAGCGAAGCACAGAACAGACCCCATATTTTGAAAATTCAGGAGAGAAGGGTCCAGTGAAATTTTTCTAATTAATGGCAAAGAAAAATCAATGCTTAGATGTACCATACAGTGACGGAGAGTTGATTAAATTATGCGCGATGAAGCTACCATTGAAATACCAGAAATCATTAGTAAGTCGCGGAGGCAATGACGTCGAAGCATTTAAAAGTATTCTAAGGGAACTAGAGTTCATATTTTCGGAAGATGACGCAAGAAACAGACGAAGCGCACGTGAAAACGAAATCAAAAAGCAGTGGAATCCACAAGACGCAGTACGAAGAAACAATAATTACGCACCATGTGATAACTTCGCACCAAGAAACGACAATAGATTTCAACAAAGAACCGGTTATGGATTTAGAAGAGAATATGGCAATAACTATAATTCACCCAGGAACGACAACTACTATTACAGAGGGAATAACGACAACCGGAACGGGTACTGGAGAACCAATAGACCGACAAGTTATCAACAAAGAAACCACAATCAACAAGCTGAACAAGAAAAGAGAATGCAGGTAGAAGAGGTGGAGGTAAGACCACCAAACCCCGATAAACGTTCGAATTGACAGCTAAGCGCCCATGCCAAAGAGAATGACGCACCGACCCAGGACAATTGCAGCACATTGAACAGAGAAGTAAATACCTTATGACGAGAAGGAAGAAGGAAGAAACAAAACCGCAGGGACAAGATGAAAACGAAGAAAGGAAAATAACAATATCGTGTTAGGACGAAATTAATTGGGAGAATACTGACGGGGAAGATGAATTACCAGAGGCATGCACAACGAATGTAGGAGGAAAGGACTAAGTAATGAGTATTGCAGAGCTGTTTGAGATGGAAACCAGGGAAAGCGAATTCAATGAGGATAATGCGCAGTCGACAGAAGTTGAAAATAAGTTACGAGTGGGCACACAACCCAACGTATATTATGAAGGAAGTTATGAAGCGATAATAAGAGCATTTAGATGCGATTATGTGGAAGTAGCGACGAAGAAGGAGAAGATAGACGAGGATGAGGAAAAAGTAGAGGATGTTGAAGAAAGCGTAAATGAAGGAAGAAATAGAGAAGAGGAAATAAAAGAGAGAGAAGTAGCAGTCGAAGCTTATCCTTCAGAAAGTTCGAATTCACAAGGGAAATTCCTAAAAATACTCATGTATGATTCAGTGGAGGATTCGTTGATGCAACAAGAAGAAGAACAGGACCAACCCTTTCAAATTCAACCAATGGTGAAGGCCATGGTGAAGCATATCCCAGTCAATATTGTAATTGATAGCGGAAGTGAACTGACTGCGATCTCAGAAAATTTATTTATGCAGTGTAATGCCAATGAGGAATTGCCAGTTCTGAAAACACGTAAGATTAAAGTAAGAGGTCCTATTAGAAACAATGCTGCGGAAGTTACGAGACAAACAAGGTTAACTCTTTCGTGCCAAGGTCAAAAGGTCGAAACCAACTTCGTGATTGTACCTAAACTAACTGTAGATTTGATTATAGGTGCAGATTTTTTAAATGAGAGACGAGCGATAATAGATATGGGGAAAGGTAGCGTAACATTGGGGAATGTCACACTTCTCTTTGAGCAAAAGCTAAAATTAGAAGAAATACCAGTTATAAACAAACAATTAAGAATGACGCGAGATAAAGAGGATGAAGAACTAGAATGGTATCCACAAAAGGGGGAATCGCCTCAACTCATGTTAGAAGTCCATAAAGAAATCGACGAAAAATTGCAACAGGTGCAACGTATTTCTGAATACAGTAAAAGAGAATTAGAGGGTATTTTACGAGATAAAGCAGAGATATTTTTACCTAAGACTGGCAGTATTAAACACTTTTGGTACAGGTTTGAAGATTAATTTTATTACTGGTAAATAATCAGCACAATATTTCAAGATTATGTTGCAGAATAGATCGTCAGGAGAAAGAAGAATGAAGAGAGAGAACGGTGGGAAAAAGAAAGTAGTTTCGATAATAACACCAATAGTACCATAGTTTAAGGTGAAGGGATAAAGTTTAGATAATCTAACAGCATGAAATACTAAAATGCTATACACCACGACACTACACAAAAATAAAAAACGAATTTGAGGATTCTTCTAGAAGTTGAGACTCAAAATATCTTAGAATTGTAACATGGAAAGGGCGCCGAAATTTGTAAAGCTTTTAAGAAGGCATAAAATACTGTAGGTACTAGACATATGTTAGATGATTATAAGTAAAACTTTTTGTAAGAACCCTTGTAAAAACTCCAGCAAGGACCAGATGCAACGACCCACAACTTGCAACATGAGAAGTATCAAGAAAGAAAAGGACATAATTAGGAAGACACGATTCCTACAAGGCAGAAGGGTCGAGAGAAGGGTAAGGACAGTGAGACCAACAGAAGGCCCTCGTAGAGTGGGGAATAAATTTGACCGCTAGGCGGAACCCTGCTGGGACGGAACACCCTGCAGTGACATGACGCAATGCCGAACGCCGGAAGGGTCTCCGAGCGCCCCCACTCAGCGGAGTGAGCAAAAACGGCCCGACGAGAAGACCGCTTGGGCAAGCCACCACTGGCCAAAAGTATGTGTAAAAGTCACACTACTGCTATTAAACAGCACACTGATGCACGAAACTGAAGAAAACGTCCACAAAAGTAGATATGACATGTCCAAACCATTTATCAACCTGTTACTATGAGGAGAACTTCAAAGCGACTAGTTATCAATAAATATTTCCATATCCTACCCAGAGAAGAACCAAGAAGCAAGTAAGAAGCTGAGGAAAAGCAGGAAGAACAGAAGTTGAAGATTCGCAAGATTGAGACCAAGAAAGAAGATAGGTGAAGAATAGACGACATACCTTCCCAAATCCCTATCCTATTGTAAACTAGTCGTCTGCGAAGTATTACAACGAAAATCGACTGCTTTCAGTGACACATAACGATGACTTTCACGCATACAAAGCCAGTAAACCATGAGATTCGGCACTCACAGCTCCATTCCATCATGGGACCTCCACAACAGCAATACACACTTGCAAAGCCAACAAGGAACGATGAACGAAGCTGTACATCAAATACTTCTCCACATCCATCTCGATCAAGTCCATCACCTTCATGCAAAAATATTCGCCAACCTCATGCTTAAACATTCATAGGATTGTGTGAAATCAATTTATGTGATGTAGGAATTGTGCAAAAGAATCATGTGAAAAACTAAATAAGTTAAGCACACTAGACAGCTAATATACTACAAAATAACAGTCATTGACTATGGACTTAAGTAAAAAATAAACTATCGATAAAAATAAGTCATTAGTTCTGAAATGGACAGTATATAAAGAACAAAAGTAAGGCATAATAAACACTAAAACTATATGCCACTTATTTTCTCCTCATAAAATTAAAAGAACAACTATATTTTACTTATTTTCTCATTATAAAAACAAAGAATAAAAAATTAATTTGTTGGATGTTATCCCCTATTTTTAACATTTGTACCATTTGTTAGGATAATATCTCCATACTTGTGTATGTATATTTCTTTGTCAAAGCAATTCTTGGAAATAATTCTTATTTGGTAGTGTAACAACGTTGAAATGAGTGTCTACAAACAAAAACATTTTACTTGTACATGGTATTCAGAAAATGTGTTAGGAATAGATTTTACTGAATTACTACATTTATAAAAAGAATATATATCTAAGAAAATCGATGTGAAAGACTCCTCACTATCGATAACAAACTTCACACTTAAATAAAGAAAGAAAATAATTAAAAATTAATAATAGCATAAAAATAGTCTTTTCTTGTCAGTTTTAAGAATAATGTGGAAGAATATAAAAAATAAATTAGTAATACAAACTAGCATAGAACCAGAATAACATGGCTGAACAGTAGGCAACAAAATTAAAGATAAAGCAATAATTTTTGACTGACTTAGACAACGATTCAATCATTGCCTAACTTCAGTGCAAAAATTAAGTTTGAAGGGTTGTGATATGTAAGGTGTCAGGCAAATCCAACACCTTCCACGAAAACCCTGACATGATAAGCAAATTCAGTAGTATGACACATAGCTCGGAATAAATCGTGACACTAAATTGACCAAAGTAATACGAGTAACGAGTGAGCAAATGGAATACCACAGACTAACAAGAATGCCTAAAGGCATGCCATACCGTCCCACCGTGAGACAGACGCAGCTCCGAGGGGAGAAACGAGAACAGAAGCCGAGAGCAGAACCGTGTTAAGCGAGAAGGCCCTACGATAAGGGACGGACACCCACGTCGCCAGCTAACTACTGGGACCACACCACCCACAAGTTTTTTAGCGTGAGACTTTTTCGCGTCTCTGTTACGTTGTAAACTTTAAAAACATTGCCCCACCACGAAAAGTATAACGTTTCTCATTGGATAGACAGAATTTTTGTAGGCGGAGCATAAGGTTAACATAGAGACCCTGATTGGTCAGATGAAAACACAGCCAGATAGTTTTTTTAAACCAACTTTGGTAAATTGTAGTAAGGAGAAGTTAGAAGAGAGTTGCTTCCGAGAGGGCGAGGTGAGCGGAGCTGTGCTTCCCGCCACCCCCTGACGAACACCGACAAGGTAATGAATGCACACGATGCCACATTTGTGAGCACATATGGCTTCACTCGGGACTGCAGAAGTATCATCTGTTACATCCCCTTTACATAATACTATTAAAGCTCATGGTGTTCACATTTGCCACTTGAAGTAAAAATCTGAAATGCGATGATTTTTCTGTTATATAGTTATTGAGAAGCTACTTCAGCCACTGTAATTTACAACAAGTTAGATAAGGAATTAAAGATAACTGAGGGTCACTGTAGACCATTTTGATAGTTTTCTCTCTTGTGAAACTTAATTTAAACCTAGATTATAGATGTGATATGGCATAGGCCATCCTTCGATCAATTGTAGAACTTTGAAACCCATTCAGGGAATATTCGTTCACATTTTTGTTGAACGCAGTTGGTTTTTACCATCCTGTATTAAAACATTTCCTTTTATCAACTGTGCAATTTATAAACGATGTTTTGTGAGTAGAATAAAAATTCCAATGGTAAACTTAACTGCTTTTTCGACGTTATTTTACCAGCTAACTAATAATAGGAAAGCCTTGAACCCTTCCCACTAAATTTAGTTAGTATTAAGATTCCTTTACAGGGAGTGCAGTGGAGCTGACGCTGAAATCATTAAGTATTTGGTTATATCATCGTTAGTCTCACTGAACTCTTCTGAACTCTACATGTCATGTGTGGTCTGACGTCTCCTTACCAGCAACAGGTCCCAGGTTCAAACTAGTCAATTCCCTAAAAAACACGCTCAGAGCGTCGTTGCACGAAAGTGGTAGGGAGACACGATATAGAACAAACAGACACCACGCAGAATGTTTAGAATTTCCCATCGAAAATGCAGCAGGAGCGTCCTCATTTCTCCTGAGGTTTAAGATCGATAGTTGTCATGAAGAAGGATGGGAAAGAATGTTTAGTTATGTGGAGTAGCATGAAATCAGGCGAAACTTCTTACCGCGTACCGATACTTGGCTGAAGGCACTACTTTTCTAGGAACTTTTATATGTTCACCGTGTACTGAGAACTGAAAAAAGTGACGTGACGCTATCGACAGGCATACTAGAGACTGACCAACATGTCTGTGCGAAGCTTCATCGGATTTTCACTGTCGTTTCTTTTTCGCGACCTATCCGGTCTTACTTTCCGAACAGCCGTTGTATTCACGTAATTGCTCCATCATCGCAGCGTGGTCAGTAATAGCAAACAAAGCGCATATGACGACTCATTTTATTAGTACAATTTCTACGAATTTCTGATGAAACATCTGAACAAGCTTGAAACCCTTATTCTGCTCTACTGCGGATGCACACATATTGCCGGCTGAGGTGGCCGCGCGGTTCTAGGCGCTGCAGTCCGGAACCGCGGGACTGCTACGGTCGCAGGTTCGAATCCTGCCTCGGGCATGGATGTGTGTGATGTCCTTAGGTTAGTTAGGTTTAAGTAGTTCTAAGTTCTAGGAGACTGATGACCTAAGACGTTAAGTCTCATAGTGCTCAGAGGCATTTGAACCATTTTTTTGCACACATATTACCCGAACTCTTGCGGAACTTTGTAAGAATGTCTTCCACGAGTGTGTTGGGTAGGGACACTACGAATTTTGTGTGTGGACATACAAGGTGAGAATGTGGGTCTCGCGGGAGGCGTGCGGTCGCCCTATCCTCTGTCCCGTCCGTGGTTCAGATTGATGCTATGTAAGCAGGAGATCCCGGGTTCGAGTCTCGGTCGAGGCACACATTTTCACTTGTCGCCGTTGATATATATCAACGCCCGTCAGAAGCTGAAGGTATGAATCTATAATTCTAATTTCTAAATCTGTTAAGTCATTCAATCCGTCTGCTGCCTGTCGCGACTCGAGAAGGATGGGAGGTCCCACGCCAACTTAAAGGGACGTGCAAACCTGCATGTGAAAAACGTACAGGTATATAATAAAGGAATTACGTGTGATTTCACATCCGTCTTTTCGAAGATGAAATTGGAATTACAGGTACTTGTAAGAACTTACAAGAACGCAAAGTAGATTAATATACGATTATCTTCTAGGGAAGGCAGCGTGCTGCCGATGAGAACGCGTGCGGAGTAATTTAAAACTGATTTGCTGGATACTTTCATTAAAATACCCACGATCTCTCGTCCATATGAAACATGGAATCTTCGTCAAACAGGCATTGCTAAGGAACCGTGTTCTGGACTGCAGAAAATTTCGATGACATTTATGGAAAGTGATTTATAGTCACTTAACTATTCGCCATCGTGGCCACAGCATTTGAAATTTAGTAATAGGACGTATGAGCTTCGTCTTTCTTGGTGCCTACACTGTACGTACAGCAACTTGTTGCCTACTTGTGGTTTAAACGCCATTCAACTACTTCTCAAACACATTCATGACTGTAAAAAACATGACCAGCTAAAAACCTCGTTTCAGCGCCGGCCATAATAATCTGCAAAGTTAGATACAAAAACACTTTCAGTTCCTGCATCAACATCCTTTATAACTAAATGAAACAATCAAATATGTTATTCGATGCAACAAGTGCAACGGCTGTAAGATTCGTCTTTCATTTAGTTGACGAGTAGTTTCGTGCTACCTTAATCCATTTTAAGTCATCCTACGAGACGAAAAGTTAAAATCACAATTGATCCAATAACCTTACAAAAATTATTTCTTGCATATAACAAAATACAGATCGTATCGTACGAGGAGGTTCATACCAGACAGACCAAACATTGTTTTCCGAAATAGCATATACACCATGTCAAGATTATGCATACACATGTAGCATATTTAAGTGTAACCATTAGCAGTGATGGAACAGACGTACAACTAATAGTCTACTTCCTACGCTGATACAAGGAAACCTCACGTAGGTCGTTTGGCAGCGGACGAAGCAGAGTAGTAGCTAAATGAAAGTTTCTGGTAGATTAAAACTTTGTACACAACCGAGATTCGAACTCTGGACCTTTGCTTATCGGGGCCAAGGGCTCAACCATCTCAGCAACCCAAGCACGTGCCGACCCCTCTTCAAACCTTCAATTCCCACAGTAACCCTTCTCCTATCTTCTCACTTTACAGAAGCTCTCCTGCAAATCATGCAGAACTAGCACTCCTGGGAGAACGGATACTGCAGAGATATGTTTGTTGTGTCACTTTTGATGATTAAACTTTACTTTGTTATACGTATGCGTTTAATCAAGAGGTGGCTTATATGAAATTTTGAAACAATTACTCCAGACAAATTGACCGAGGTTTGGGAAGAACTCGTCTATTGGCTTCGATGTGTGACATATGCTGGTCGAACAGAACTCTTTTAAGAATTTGCCGTATTCACAATGAAATATTCACTCTACAGTGGAGTGTGTGCCGATCTGAAACTTCCTATCACATAAATACTGTGTGGCGGACAGAGAGTCAAACTCGAGACTTAAGCTTTTCGTAGGTAATTGCTCTACCGACTGAGCTACCCAAGAACGAGTCATGACTCTTCTTCACAAGTTTGCTTCCGCCAGTACCTTGTCTCCTACTTTCAAAACTTCACAGAAGGTGCTACTTGCAAGACTAGCACTCCTGAGTGGAAGGAAGTTTAGAAGGTAGCGTGACGGTAATACCGACCACCTTAAACGGCAATCGATGTTAACGTTAAACTTCTCCTAGGAATTTTTGAGAAAGTTGTGACCTGAGATAATCTAATGGGAACAGAACCATGAAGGTGGGATTCGTTTCCGAAACGCTCTAGCAGAGTACAACCAACAGTAAACAGGTGGATCAGAAACAGACGTCCTCCAAGCACAAAAGCAAGTGGTAACATTACATATTAATATTGGTCGCCAGCCTAATTAGGCAACGTCAAGCAACGTCAAAGCAGAAAGCAGTGCTAAGGCTAACCTAACCATCCATGACACACACACACACACACACAAAAATTCATTATTTATATCTGTTCACACTACAACACAGTAACCTAACCTTGCAGATAAATGTGCTACTAAATGGGAAATCAGACAAACAAATGGTCAATACGACAGCAAACAGTAACATACGGCTCTCAACAACACGTACGTTAAATGAACGAGATGCAGCGGTTTATAGAACCAAACACACATGGAACTAATAGCAATACCAAAAAGGGAAGTGCATGAAATGATTCAGACTTAAATCAGGGGATCTATTAATGATCGTAGAGGGTCTAAGCCTGTGTCCTAACCAGGTTGCAGTAGAATAGCTAACACAGTACATATTTCTTTCTTAAGCTCAGTTTGAAGAAATTAAACAGAATGCAAATCTAACTATACTGACTGAAGGAACGTTTCCCTTACTTCATGAACTTACTAGCCTAGCACATGAGGGCCCTCTAACTTTTATGGTTTGAAGAAACATGTGAGACGCCCTGCTTAACCCACAGGACAGGACACGTAAATTATGGAAAGGAGCCAATATAAGGGGCTGTCAGCTACACTGGAACATACAACTTTATTATTTAATCAAACATTACAAAAGCCCAAAAACATTTTTTAAACACACAGCTATAATCTTTGGGACTTAATTACCGGCCACTTTAAATTAAAAACGGTTGAAGGCCAATAACTTAAACGCCACCTTAATCAGAAGGTTAAAAGGCAAGCCTTATCTTAAAGCAGTTCTTTAGTTAGGCTGAAGTAAGTAAGTAAGTAGGTTAAATTAAAATCGACTGAAGGCCGAACACTTCAAAATTCCAAAAATTTTTTAAATGCCAAAGGGCTTACGTGAAACAGTATTTAAAACTAGGCTGAAGGCCTTAAGAGTAAAACAGCTCTAATTTGAAACACAAAACCGGCTAGAAGCCATCCATACAAGTACCAACAACAAGAATAAATTTAAAAAAATTAAGGCAGTACACACAAGGGCGCCCAGATGTTCGAGGGTCGGCCTGTAATTCAAACACTAACGCTCGATCAGGTGAGACAGGCAGTCGGGCCAAACATTCACGATCTGATGACAACCCAACCGACCGACAGTCATCGGACCCACCGACAAAATAACTACCACTTCAACTGACCAGGGCACAAAAGGGAGTTCAACGGAACAACGTAGAAGATGTTGGCGCTCACAACCAATCATAAACAGAGCTGTCAAACTACACACGGTGCTGGACAGCAACAACACGGTGAGCAAACTACACTGCCTGAAATTTACGTCAACGCCCAGAGCAGGTAACCGGAACGTTAAAGGCCACAAGGCACAAGATACCTCTGGTGCACTTCAATTCAAATAACCAAATATAGTGAAACTCCACTGGAGGGTGCCTAGAATTTTCCAACTTCAAAACCACGTTGTCACTTGCAACGGCCGACAATGAACTCCAAAAGACCCAATGTGAACAGTCTTGATTTGCTGGTAGGTTAAATAAAAACTCAACTTTCGTGTCCACAGTCACGAGCCACGGACCTCGTAGCAGTGGCAACAGCGCCACTCTCTCAGACACCGTGTAGAGGCCGCCAGCAGGGCCCGGCCAAACTAGGCCCCACCGAGAATTCCTCACTGCTCCACGACAACCGACTGACTTCTCAGAGTCAGTACGTTGAGAAAATTTAAAACAAGTTGTCAATCAGAATCTCTCACACTACACACAGTTACATGAACAGTTGCATGAAGAATCGGACAATGCTAATTGTTGTGACTTGGTAAGACAGCCAAGCCACTAGGAGATAGCCGAAAGGCACGCGTTTAAGCTCACGCAGGCTGGCGTGAGGTGTGGAATAGTTAAAGGAATTGAGTCTAGTAAAAAAAAGTTCGGAGCTTCTGGAATACTTAACTTTAATCCATAATTGGTGAACATCGGTCTGATGGTACATGCATCACAAGATAAATAGCAAATGATAATGACGCCTTGCTACGTCGTAGCAAATGACGTAGCTGAAGGCTATGCTAACTATCTTCTCGGCAAATGAGAGCGTAATTTGTCAGTGAACCATCGCTAGCAAAGTCGGCTGTACAACTGGGGCGAGTGCTAGGACGTCTCTCTAGACCTGCCGTGTGGCGGCGCTCGGTCTGCAATCACTGATAGTGGCGACACGCGGGTCCGAAGTATAATAGCGGACCGCGGCCGATGTAAAGGCTACCACCTAGCAAGTGTGGTGTCTGGCGGTGACACCACACTAATGGCAGTGACTGAACAATAACAGGGACGAATCACTAGTCAGCACACACAGCCAACTCATAAGCGATCGCCAGCCAAATACACGTGGTCCGACAAAACGACCAAACGACGACCAACCAAATTCGTCCCGACTCAAATCGTGTGTGTCGGCAGCCGTCGGGCAAATCATGGCGGTCCGGACCTCCGTGCTGCCGCGCCCCGACTGAACTTGTGCCGCGTGCCAACTCAAACACTGCCAGGTCCCAACTAACTGCTGGCGCATTCCAACTCACTGCCAGATACGAACTATCTCGGAACACACGACAACCGGGAAGTAATAGCAGTCAGCGACGATAATACGCCAGGGCTTATATCGATAAGAGCCGCTGCTGCCGCTTACGGGCAGGCGAGGTGGCAACTCAGTGGCACCAGTAATTCAATTTGACATAACAAGGTGGCAGTACAGTAAAAACAGGATGTCAAATGAGACATGGCACGAACACGAGCCACACACGGCTCACCATGCTCACCAACAAAACTTCACAATTACGTATGAGATATATTCTCTTCAATAGTTGTTAATTAAGTAAAGCACCAGATGCTGTAGCACTTTAAATAACAAATATACTTTTATAAGCACTCTTTTAGCCTCCTCAAAATATAGTTGGCTGTGGAAATGCCAACACAGCATTACATTTAATTTCAAACTCTTTATCATGAAACGAACACTGAAAAATATTTGTAATTCTGATGAAAGTGCATAAATGCAGCAGTTAATAAGCTATGTCACTTCAGATCATTTTTACAACTTTCAGGCAGCTTTTCAAGTAAGGCAAACTACTTAGAAAATGACTAATTTAAAAATCCGCTAGAAGTGGAGTATTTTTGGAACTGTGAAACTGAACTTTAAACATTATAGCTATACGCATTTTAGTCAATGACAACTATTTTTTACAGCTGCCGAATAAGTGTTTCCATAGTAAATTAGGACACTTGGAATTAAATTCACGAGGATAGGATTCCTGTCCAGGTTTGTGACTTGGGGTAATCACGAGAGTAAGACAGAGTTCTTAGCAACAAAACTATTAGTATTAAAATCAACCAAGTCGATTTACAGAGTGCCAAATATAAACAATTTAGTGCAAGGCTGATGGAACTGGTGCCGTAATTTGGAGTGGCTGTTAACATGGCGGCGATGCAGTCATGGCAGTACTGATTCCCTCGCCTTGTTACAGATCTTCTTTATAGGACCAAAAATCATGCCGTGGTAATACTACATCCAAATGCAGTACACGACGCCCATAAATACTGCTCCGAAGCTCCTCTGGCCTCAAAACTCCAAGAATATGTGCCACAATGATCCGCTACTGTTAACGATATGTGAACCACAGCACTGCTCAGCCCAGACTCCGTACCCGTCACAAAGGAAGAGTGGCCACTTTCGGGCCAGCCACTTCTTTTCCACTCCGCCAGGCTACTTCCGTAGCTGCGGGGATTCACCTCATCTTTTAAAAAACTCTACGTTTCCTAAACATTCATTTATGGTACACTATATAACAATGACTCCAGTAGTTTCTTAAATCTACAAATATATTTTAAACAACATCGTTCAAAAAGTTCACATAACTGAAATATATATAGTCAAAGAATTTCCATGATAGATACAAAACTCTACATGTGCAATACTACAAATTGACGGGTAGCTCAGGTTGTAGAGCTCTTGTCCGCGAGAGGGGAAAGTCCGACGTTCAAGTCTCGGTCCAGCGCACAGTTGTAATCTGCCACGATGTTTCATTTGATATACCGGGTGATCAAAAAGTCAGTATAAATTTGAAAACTCAATAAACCACGGAATAATGTAGATAGAGAGGTAAAACTTGACACACATGCTTGGAATGACATGGGGTCTTATTAGAATCAAAAATAAAACAAATTATTGCTAGACTCGTGAAAGATCTCTTGCACGCGTGGTTTGGTGATGATCATGTGTTCAGCCGCCACTTTTGTCATGCTTGGCCTCCCCAGTCCCCAGACCTCAGTCCGTGCGTTTATTGGCCTTGGGGTCGCAAGTGTAACGTGATCGACCGACATCTCTAGGGATGCTGAAGTAGAACATCCGACGCCAATGCCTCACCATAACTCCGGACATGCTTTACAGTGCTGTACACAACATTATTCCTCGACTACAGCTATTGTTGAGAAATGATGGTGGACATTTTGAGCATTTCCTGTAAAGAACATCATCTTTGCTTTGTTTTACTTTCTTATGGTAACTGTTGCTATTCTGATCAGATGAAGCGCCATCTATCGGACATTTTTTGAACGTTAGTAATTTTTTGGTTCTAATAAACCCCATGTCATTCCAAGCATGTGTGTAAATTTGTACCTCTCTATCTACATTATTCCGTATTTATTCAGTTTTCAAATTTATACCGACTTTTTGATCGCCCGGTACTATTCATAACTGTAAGTTTAATGTAATAAGTGCTACAAAGGCTTAAAACCTGTATATTCGTCTTGAAAATTCCTATATTATCTCACTCAGTTATAATAGTGTAGCTAACGGCAGTGTGGTTGAACGCCAGTGTTCATTGGCGTCGCTGCGACACATAAACCTGCACCTACCGCAGCTCTGGTACTATGGGAGCCCGAGTTCAGGATTCTGCGGTGCGGGGCAGGGTTGCACGGGCCGCTGTAGGTACGCATTGTCTTTGCGCGGAATTAACTGCGCGGGGTGCGGCGGGCTGTGATTGCGTGCGGCGGCGCGCTGCCGGCCCAATTTCCCAGTCAATGGCCGCCCGCGGGCCCCAAATTGCTGGCGGCCGGTGCGCTCATTACGAGGTGTTGCGTGTCGCAGAAACTGGCCGCAAATTGCGGGCCTAAACTGATTATGCATCTATCACGATGCACCGCCCGCGGGCTCTGCCGGACCCCCGCCCCGCTGCAAACCGACCTCCGTCTGCTCTGCTACCCCCAGCGCCGCCCTCAATCTGCTTCGTGTCGCGCGGGTGTGCCTCGAGCTGCCCTGGAACTTCGCTGCGTGGTCAAGCAACCCTAAGACAAACATTACATTAGTCACTGGTACAGTTGTGGAACAAGTGCAGACACTTGGTTACCACTCAACTGGCAGATCTATTCTTGGTCATGAATTGAATATAAACGGAAGTAGCTCTAATCTGTAATTTCCCTGGTGATCTCAATTTTTTTTCCAAGTGTAGTACATAGAAACTTTGCTATGCTATGCATGATTGTCATACTTCTTTGATGCTGAGAAACCGTTAACCGGCTTTACTATATACACATTTCTTGTGCTTTCTTGAGTATTTAAATTGTGATTAGTTATATAATTAATAGAAACGGGCTTTTGTATACTATTAGGGTCCTTATAGACGATTATTGAAGATCATGTTTATTACTTGTCTTAATCGAAAACGCATTTCTGGAAAGCTCCCCCTATTCAAAGGGTAACCTTACACGCACTTATACTTACAAGGGGAGGCCGCCAATTGCGAAATTCAGATTCGATTCATACTGCGCATAATAAAAGCTCATGGCCAGAGGTGTAATGTGGCAAAGCACCAAGATGCACTTCTCAGCCGTTGTCGAGAAAATCGACAGTTAAAAGAAACCGTTGCAGTGAAATACTCTCTACGATTAATAGTTCTCTGCAGCGTCGTCGCGCAGCGGTGAGCGCTCTGGTTCGTAATCCGAAGGTCGCCGGATCGAATCTCGCGCTATGCAACCTTTTTTTTTTTAGTATTTCTTTTTTATAATTCAAATATATATATATATATATATATATATATGTATATATATATATAATTCCCGGCAATCAATTGCAACAATTATGCATATAATAAGTTGTTGATAGTCGTTTGTCGTGGAAAAACTGGCGACTTCGAACATCATTCTGTTTTCCGCAAAGAAAGTTGTATTTCACAAATGTTATTAATTGTCTTCATAATGTTAACCACGCATAGTTAACGGAAGACGTAGAAACGACATTCCGAAACAAATACGTATAGCGTAAGTCAAACGTTCGAATTAGAATAGAGACCCCACGAACACAAATTTGCTGTGGCAGGTATGAAATATAAACTCCGTTACTCGCTCGTTACACTTGAATGTGTAAGGAGTCCGCAGGCCCTTACTACTAAGTTTGCACTCACACAGGTGGACAGGGCAACTATCGATTAGTGTGTCGGGTCGCGAGAGCGAGAATTGAGTCAAGTCAGTGCGTGTTGTAGGTTCCCGCGAGGCGGGCAGAGCTGAGCAGAAGCCAGCAATTGATAGAAATTACCGACAAAGGGAGTGGCCATCGCCGCGGTTCAACCCCTTTTGTGTTAGAAATGTACGGGAAAGTGCAAAAGTATAGTTACTAGTGTGATTCAGTGATATTTATGTGCCGTTATTGAGATTCCGCGTCTACCGCGCCGGCATTATTTGGATTACAGTGTTGGATTACAGTGATTGCATGTTGCGTGTGACGATTATGAATAGCGAGGAAGCCTGTGCTGAGATTAGCCGTTATATATATATATATATATATATATATATATATATATATATATATATATATACAAAAAGCTAATAATAAAAAAATTGCATGGCGCGAGATGCGAGCCGGCGACCTACGGATTACGAACCCGAGCGCTTACCGCTGCGCCACGACGCTGTAGAAAATTACTAATCGTCGAGAGTATTTCACCGCAACGGTTTCCTTTAACTGTCGATTTTCTCAACAACGGCTGAGAAGTGCATCTTGGTGCTTTGCCACATTACACTTCTGGCCATGAGCTTTTATTATGCGCAGTATGAATCGAATCTGAATTTCGCAATTGGCGGCCTCCCCTTGTTGGTGAGCCATGGCGGCTCCGGTTTAATCTATCGAACGTACCGCGTATAATATTATCGCTGTATCGCGGAGGAAAGAGAGAAGTGGTGCCCCCTCGTGGGGGGAAGTCGGCGAGGCACCTGTGACATTCGAGTTGTTGGATTTTGGAGGGCGAGCAGAAACAGTGAGATAGGCAGTAGTGCGCGGAGCGTGAACTCGTGTCTGCCGTCGCTGCGTGTGGTGGCAAGAGGAAAGTTTGCCACGTTACCTGATTCTGTTTGGGCATTTGAGGCGGACTTGGTGGGTAGAGGCGCCGATGCTGTCGGGAACATGCTGCTTCCTTGTTTATGATGGATTTACCGTTTGCTTCTAGTGACTACATTCTCGTGTCTATGACTCTGTGACTGATTTCATGCAATTGCGAGCGCAGTTCGTTTGGATATAAGCAGCATTTGTTCCCAGTGACCATCGTTCTGGCGACTACTGAGTGTGCTTTCCATTGTGGTGTATTTATTGAGCAGTGTGTTTTGGACGCTTGGCATTACTATTGGGAGTCCATTGCGTAAGGCCGCGTTTATCCTGTGAGGACTTGTGTCAATTGCATTCATACTTCTCTGCTTAAGTGTTATTGTTTTACGCCCCTCTGAATGGGAAAATGGTAAAGGGCCTTACTATTACTGACCTTCTCGTGTGCCACTGACTTTGTTGTGTTTTTCAGCCACCTAATTTGTGCGTTTATTGTAGCGAACCGATGTCTGTTTCTGATTAATGTTTCCCGGTGACATTGAGTGTTTACCTTGTAACGAACACTGTTTCAGATATTTTAATCAGAGTGTTGCGGACATATCCTATTTTTGCCTCGCAAACGGAGAGCGGAGGCGGTTTATTGGCCATGATGATGTATTGGTAGATCCATTTCACGAGTCCAGGCCAGTCACCCGGAGATTTAGAAGTTGTATGTTGTGTTAAGTTAATACTCCTTATTTTAACCGTAGTGCGCTCATGCAGTAAGCTTATGTGGTTATGCACAGATTGCGCGGTATGTTTAGATCACTGAATTCAGTGTGTCAGGTCAATACTCCTTATCTTAAGCGTAGTGTGCTCATGCAAAGGAAGTGTATGTGGTTTTGCGCAGATTGCGCGGTATGTTTAGATGACTCTGAATTCACTGTCTTAAGTGGTGTCCTCTGAGGTGCTGGAAGTTGTGGATGGACAGCTGTTTTGGACACGCTCTATATGCAAATAATTTATGTCCTTATTACGTTGGTGAGTTGCTTGCCCTTTGTGTCACAGGTGGTGCCAATTTCATTAATTTCGCCACCGGTCTTCGCAGAGGCTGCGGGAGGAACCGACCCACTGTGGCAAGCAGTTACGTAGTCGCGCCCGCCCACCGTAACGGGCGTTGTTTACCACCCCGACGCCTTCCTGCACTTGGTGGCGGGAGCGTGTTGACTGGTTTCTTACGGCTTGCAGTCTGGGAAACCGTGCCTTTGGTGTACACGTGGAAGACTTAAGTTTTGCTTCCAGTACCTCGGAGTGGCTCTATGTGGATAATGAGAACGACTTACGTTGTTGGTGGCTCAGGCAGAAAGTGGTTCATTTGCTAAACAGAAGGTGTATATGCATTTCTATCCCATAATTCTGTAAACATGTTTAGGTGGTTGTTTTTTTTTTTGGTCAATTGAATTTTTGTTCAGAGGTTACTATGTATGGCCATTAATTTATGCAAACATTTAATAGCAAGGAACTGTATTGAATTCTAGTTTCAAGTTGTGTTGATTATGTGGGGAAATTTCTTTGAACATACATTTAATTAATTACGAAGCAACTGAATGCTATTTGTAAGTTGAAGTTTGTGTTCTTAAACATATTAACGATTGTTTTTAGTAGTTCACTTCTGCAGTTAGACAATTTACAATGTCTGTTGTGTTGTTTCCTTTTAAAAGTATTTTCAATGTTATTAACAAAGAAGTGTGTTGTTTTGTTGTTGTTGTGGTCTTCAGTCCTGAGACTGGTTTGATGCAGCTCTCCATGCTACTCTATCCTGTGCAAGCTTCATCTCCCAGTACCTACTGCAACCTACATCCTTCTGAATCTACTTGGTATATTCATCTCTTGGTCTCCCTCTACGATTTTTACCCTCCACGCTGCCCTCTAATACTAAATTGGTGATCCCTTGATACCTCAGAACATGTCCTACCAACCGATCCCTTCTTCTGGTCATGTTGTGCCACAAACTTCTCTTCTCCCCAATCCTATTCAATACTTCCTCATTAGTTATGTGATCTACCCACCTAATCTTCAGCATTCTTCTGTAGCACCACATTTCGAAAGCTTCTATTCTCTTCTTTTCCAAACTATTTATCGTCCACGTTTCACTTCCATACATGGCTACACTCCACACAAATACTTTCAGAAATGACTTCCCGACACTTAAATCTATACTCGATGTTAATAAATTTCTCTTCTTCAGAAATGCTTTCCTTGCCATTGCCAGTCTACATTTTATATCCTCTCTACTTCGACCATCATCAGTTATTTTGCTCCCGAAATAGCGAAACTCCTTTATTACTTTAAGTGTGTTGTAAAAAAAAAATAAACACTGAATGAAGTGCCTCAAATCCCTTTGGTCCACACATTCCGTCATTCACCCTTGGGTGGTATTAACAAACCGTGGAAGCCTAATTCACTTAGTAAGATATTGCACAATACTGTTGCGTAATCAGTACCTTCACACACTTCTGAAAATTTTAAATGAAAAGAAAGCAGAAATCTGGACTGACGGGACGCTTTTCATAGCCTTATTGAATTAGCCGGCCGGAGTGGCCGAGCGGTTCTGACGCTACAGTCTGGAACCGCGAGACCGCTACGGTCGCAGGTTCGAATCCTGCCTCCGGCATGGATGTGTGTGATGTCCTTAGATCAGTTAGGTTTAAGTAGTTCTAAGTTCTAGGGGACTGATGACCTCAGGAGTTAAGTCCCATAGTGCTCAGAGACATTTGAACTATTTTTAGACCTTCTTGTCTAAACTGCTTGCCGTCCATATTTCACTTCCATACATGGCGGCACTCCATACAAATGCTTTCAGAGAAACCTTTCTGGCATCTATATCTATACTGGATGTCAATTTTTCTTCAGAAACGCTTTCCTTTCCATTGCAAGACTAGATTTTAATTCCTTTCTACTTCGGCCATCATTAGTTATTTTTCTGCCCATATAGCAAAACTCATCTACTTTGTCTAATTTCTTGGTCTAATTTCCTCAGCATTACCTCATTTAATTTGACTACATTCCTATACCTTCATTTTGTTTTTTTGATGTGTATCTTATATCCTCGCTTGAAAACTGTCTTTGGCTGCCCATATAGCAAAACTCATCTACTTTAAGTGTCTAATTTCTTGGTCTAATTTCCTCAGCATTACCTCATTTAATTTGACTACATTCCCATACCTTCATTTTGTTTTTTTGATGTGTATCTTATATCCTCGTTTGAAAACTGTCTATTCCGTTCAATTGCTTTTCCAAGTCCTATTCTGTCTCTGACAGAATTACAATGTAATCGGAAAGCCTCAAAGTTTTTATAAGTATAGAAGCTGAAGTAATGAGTTAAAATTTGTGCCACGGCCTACTACGATCTACTACTTACTAGGAATACTTGCAAACCACTGGGATACAGGCAGAATTTCTCCCTTACGTACAAAGCTGGGTTGCTGTTCCAATACAGAATTAATAAACGTTTTTTCTATGTCCAGAGGGCGACCTTCTCAGTCTTCGCTTTTATAGCTCTTCTACTGCAGCGTGAGGCACAACTGACCCTCATTCCACTTTAGTAAAGACTGAATACTTGTGTAAGTGACTGCAATACCCTATGCTCGTCAAGTAGGCCCTCAATGTCCCGGTAATTAATATCAGATTCATCTTCTGTAAGACGCCGGGCAAATGTGTGAATTCCTAGGGGACCAAACAGCGGAGTGTGCGCTGATATGAAACTTCCAGGCAGATTAAAACTGTGTGCCGGACCGAGACTCGCACTCGGGACGTTTGCATTTGACGGGCTAGTGCTCTACCAACTGAGATATCCAAGCACGACTCATGCCCCGTCCCCACTTAAACTAACTTACGCTAATAACAAGACACACACACACACACATGCCCGAGGGAGGACTCGAACCTCCGGCGAGAGGAGCGGTGTAGTCCGTGACATTGTGCAGCAAACCGCGCGGCCACTCAACGCGGTAATATGTGTGTTCAGAAGCCTGACACCTTCACGAACTTAACATTTCTCTCATCAAAAGATATCAGTTTGTCTATTTGTTCAATGCAGATCTTAGTTTTCTTCTTTTGTGCTTTGGTTTGTATATAACAGCCTATGTAAAGTTGCCCCACCTAAGCGTGAGTAGTACCTTCTCAGTTGTTTTCGACTTTCTGATAGCATGCCTCAACAAAAAAACCAATTTCTGTTTTTGCTCGACCTCTTGAGGTCCTATTAAAGCACATTTCATAGAAATAAGGATGGCAACTACAGCATAGCTGTGACGTGGCAATGAAAGTTTCGAGGCAACGTACATTACGTAAAGATCAGACGTCTTATCCGAAACGGGCCACGTTCGGCGCTCGATAGAATTTAATGGTAGGCGTGTGAAGTATTCAGGGATCTGTAAACTAACACCATTTCACTGTACAGCATGTAAACGAGACGGGGGATAGGACAAGGTGTCATTGCTATAACGCTCCCGGAACCAGTGCAGGGAATTGTGACTGAAAGACTGTGAAATGTGATTTTTATATATTGTGAATCAATGTGTAAATTTTATTACAGAGTTACAGATTTTTCAGAGCAAGTAAGGAGCTCGAAAATTATCTTAACTGAGAAATACTGAAGTACGAACCGTGGAAGCCAGAGAACAACCTATACATCGAAGCTGGCTTGTAAACGACATATACTATTGGATCAAAAGTATCCGTGGCTCGGAGGTATTGGGGAATTAACTACTAGATTATAAAAGGAGGCGGTGATTGTTGTGTGGTCAGTAGAGAAGCAGAAACAACAGAATGACTCGGTCAAGAGAACTCACCGACTTCGAAAGTGGGCTAGTCGTGGGATGTCACCTGAGAAACAGCTCCATCGGGGGATTTCAATCCTCCCGAAGCTGCCAAACGCGACTGGTGGTGATGAGTTGGCCAGGAGAGCCCATTCACTTCAAACGTGGACCAGCCATTGGGTTTCACGTGACTGTCATTCCATCGGGGACGTTTCAAACCTTCGAAACCTGCCCAAGGTGACTGTTGGTGATGTGACTGTAAAATGGATACGTGAGAGAACAACTGCGTCTATTCCAACATAGGGCGGAGATGGAATCACACGTGGGTTTCGGAGAGCTAGCATCTGTCCATCTAGCACAATGACTGTGAGTGGGGAGTTAAAAAGAATGGTAGAGCAGGTTCTCATAAACCACAAATTTCTATAGTCAACACTTGAGGTGGTCGAAAGAGGGATGCCTATGGACAGCTGGTGACTGGTGACGATTTATTTGGTTATGAATCACGTTACGTGGCAATTAGATGGAACGGTTTGGATTTGGTGAACGTCTGGAGAAGATTGCTTGCCATCACATGTCATGCCCACAGTGAAGTGCGGTGGAGATGTAGTTGCCGTGGGGGTTCGTCCTTTGTTGTTAGGGTCAGGTTCCCTTACTGTACTTTAGAAAACACTGAATGCGGACGGATGTGAGCACTGTTTAACATATTATGTATTGCACGTAGTGGCTGAACGGTTCGGAGAATGTGACATTGAATTAGCATGGGAATGCACTCTCGTCATTAGGCAGCACTTATGAGGCAATGGGTTGTTAACAACAATGTTCCTGAATTGGGCTGTCCTGTTCATACTCTCCACCAGATACAGCACCTTGCGATGGATTAGAATGTGCTCTTTGCTAAGTATCCTGGAGTTTTACATTACTATTTCCTCTCGTTTCGAATCTTGAGGAGGAATGTGCTGCTGTTCCTCCACAGACATTGACACCTCACTGGAAGTGTCCCCAGTAGAGCTGAACGCCTTGCAAAGGAGGAGGGTGGGAACATGCCGTATTAATACCATCGGAGTCTACCGCGGTGGCATGCTTCAATTTAATCCTCTTGGTTTATAAGCTGTGTCACTTCGAATAACACACTGGAGAGTCCGATAGCTGTCTCTTAACGTCGTCATTAGGAGCTACGATTACTTACTGATTTCCAGGCATAGCACAGTGTGACAAGGATGCAATGACAGCGTCTCGAGCTCTCCATAAACGGGCAGACACGCACGAAGTATCAAACAGAGAAACTTAGAAGCAGACAGTGGTTGAGCATTGCCAAGAAAATGGGCATGCAATACAATTTGGGAAGATGAGGATTTGGCCTCAGACCTCAACAAACAGGGGTTCTGTGAGACAAGAAGCGGCCGAACTGGAAAAAAAAACAGCAACAGGTTTGAGACAGTGGGTACACACTTATTATGGCATTGGGCGTGCTTTGCACATTGAACGAAAGGAAAGTCGGAGGTAAGAGCGATCAACAGTTTCAAACGTGACGCCAGCCGCTCTAGCTATCTGACATCTCTCGGTCCCCCGGCGGGACAGGGCTGCAAAGAACCCCAACTTGCCTTCCGCGTATCCGTCGCTGCGGTCCTCTCTGGATCTTCCTAGACTCTGCCACTGCATCTACACTGAAGAGCCAAAGAAACTGGTAAAGGCACGCGTATTCAAATACAGAGATACGTAAACAGGCAGAATGCGGCGCTGCAGTCGGCAACGCCTACGTAAGAATGTTCAAATGTAGGTGAAATCTTATGGGAGTTAACTGCTAAGGTCATCACTCCCTAAGCTTACACACTACTTAACCTAAATTATCCTAAGGACAAACACACAGACCCATGCCCGAGGAAGGACTCGAACCTCCGCCGGGACGAGCCCCACTGTCCATGACTGCAGCGCCCGAGACCGCTCGGATAATCCCGCGCAGCGCCTACGTAAGGCAACAAGTGTCTAGGGTGAGGCAGTTGTTAGATCGATTACTGCAGCTACAATGGCAGGTTATCAAGATTTAAATGTTTGAACGCGGTGTTATAGTCTGCGCACGAACGATGGGACACAGCGTCTCCACTACATGTTGTAATCAGTTATTCGGGAATATTTGTGAGCAGTGAGATGCCATTGCTTGACATGGAAGTTTCTCTTATTATTATTATCCTGCGTCTAAGAAATACGCTAAAAGTGGGGGTGTAAAATACAATTTCTTTCAGGAATTGCATCGATTAGTACAAGGTGTGAAATGCTGTGGTACTGGAAGACAGAGTGCCTATTTACTACAAGAAGGAACTAAAATGAATACTTATTACAGCATAGAAGACTATTTACTATGTATCCCAAATAGCAGAAGTGCCATTAAAAAATGGTTGAAATGGCCCTAAGCACTATGGGACTTAACATCTATGGTCATCAGTCCCCTTGAACTTAGAACTACTTAAACCTAACTAACCTAAGGACAGCACACAACACCCAGTCATCACGAGGCAGAGAAAATCCCTGACCCCGCCGGGAATCGAACCAGGGAACTCGGGCGCTGGAAGCGAGAACGCTACCGCACGATGAAGTGCCATTAGATTAACGTAAGAACAGAAAAAAATAGAATAATACTATATTTTCGAAAGATTCCATAGTACATATCTAAATGAGATTGTAGGAGGAATGATTTGATTCCAGTACTATGGAAAAATTAAAATTGCTATCAGATATACAATTAAAATCACAATGGAAAAGAATTCCATTGATAAGAAAAAGAAAATTATATGTTAACAAAAAAATTATTGATCATAACTTGGTATAATGAGTGATAACTCGGAATGATATTACTTGGTTGGCTTATTTGCAAAAAGAAGTCTGATAGGCGAGAATACGAATTTTCTCCATGGCTCATGGAAGAATAAAATTTAATCGGTAGATTCATTAATTTTAAAATAACTAGTACTAGAGATATTCTTTAGATCCCGAGTATACGATCGAATTAACCAGAATTTTTTTTTCATGCTTATTAAGAGATACGCTAAAGATATTAGTACATCCAGGTGATAACTTAACGCTGATAAAACCATAGCATTTGCGCAACGCTTGGTTTTATCAACTATTGAGTAGGAGTATTATTATTGTTATTTTTAGGAAGTTGTATATTAATGGACTGTTGGCGTGATTGCTAAAATACACTCACTTCTATATGTACAGTGGTGTCATAATTAATGTCGTAAAAGCGTACAATTGAGAGTACTCGATACTGCAAGCAAAACGTCTCAGTAAACATCGTCTCTAAAACACGTAACCTAAGAGTTGTGAACAGTTGTTCATCTTTTCTACTGTGAAACACATCTCCTGAAGAAGTACTTATAACTCTTGAGCTATGTAGAGTCCATGTTTAGTGGACATCTCTTTTTGTGTTTTATCCATGCTACTTCCTTCCCAAAACCCGGGAAGCAAAGAGCTTGCTGGAGAAGATGAAGAAGTGATCATAGCTGTTACAGTATAGTTCAGCCCGACTTTTCTGCTTCCGGCATCGAGTACTTTCAACTTTATGCTTTTAAGCCTTTTTTTATGATACACCCAGTATATTTTTTAACGGTTTACGGTTTTTTTTGGGTGCACGGGTCGTAATGACAAATTCATTATTCCTCATATAATCTGCTTGCGTTAATTTCTTAGCTGGTCTATGAAGCATGACACTGTACATTACCACACTTCTGGCTGATCACTTTAATGTATGAACCCCTGCTCCTCGCTCTTCCTATAATTCGATGGTTATTGGTAGTTACAAGTTTAATGGCAGCGAGTCAAATATTCCTGGGGGTGAAGAATTCAGATACGTGTCAATAATGGAGGGTTAAGTATGAAAGGCATCGCTTCGTCGTGTAAACCTCAGACATATTTGTTATGGTAATGTCATGTCTTTGCTCACATTTTCATCTACTTTAGAACTCATGTGGATCAGTATCCGCTACTAATTTAATCACCCAAGGTTTAAACTACCTTAACTCATTTTCCTTAAACTCGTAAGACAGTGCCTATGGAGCTAATAATTATATTTAGTGTTTTTCGTTGGTCTGTTATATGCGGTGAGAATGTAAAGGAATGGTCTGTTTAACAGAGTTTATCTACGAAGCAAGTAATACTGTGTATGTACTTTGATCATTATATTGCATTTCAGGACCGTTGGCATTTTACGGAGTGATTACTGATCTCAATGGTCTTTGTTCAGTGAATCTTTCCTCGTATTCCATTCCTCCAAATGTGTTCACGCAACTACAACAATTTCGAATTGTACCCCATTCACTGTAGTTTTTTTTTTTTTTTTTGGGTCGTTAGTCTTCTGACTGGTTTGATGCGGCCAGCTACGTATTCCACTCCTGTGTCAACCTCTCCATCTAGAGTAGCACTTGCAACCTACATTGTCAATTATCTGCTGGATGTATTCCAATTTCTGTCTTCCTCTACACATTTTGCCTTCTACAGTCCCCTCTAGTATCATGGATGTAATTTCCTGATGTCTTAACAGACGTCCTATCATCCTGTCCCTTCTCCTTCTCAGTGTTTTCTACGTACTCCCTTCCTCTCCGATTCTGCGCAGAACCTCCTCATTCCTTACCTTACCATTCTACCTGATTATTAACATTCGCCTGTAGCACCACATCTAAAATGCTTTGATTCTATACTGTTCAGGTTTTCACACGGTTCATGTTTCATTATCATACGATGCAGTGCTCCAGACGTACAATCTCAGAAATTTCTTCCTCAAATTGTGTCCTACGTTCGATACTAGCAGACTTCTCTTGGAGGCTACAACCCTGTCGTACTCCCTTCCCAACCACTGCTTCCCTTTCATGCCCCTCGACTCTTATAACTGCTATCTGGTTTCTGTACAAATTGTAAATAGCCTTCCGCTCCCTGTATTTTACCCCTGCCACCTTTAGAATTTGAACGAGAGTATTCCAGTGAACATTGTCAAAAGCTTTCTCTAAGTCTACAAATGCTAGAAACGTAGGTTTGCCCTTCATTAATCTAGTTTCTAAGATAAGTCGTAGGGTCGGTATTGCCTCAGGTGTTCCAACATTTCTACGGAATCCCCAACTGATCTTCCACGAGGTCGGCTTCTACTAGTTTTCCCATTCGTCTGTAAAGAATTCGTGTTAGTATTTTGCAACTGTGGCTTATTAAACTGATTGTTCGGTAATTTTCACATCTGTCAACATCTGCTTTCTTTGGGATTGGAATTATAATATTCTTCTTGAAGTCTGAGGGTATTTCGCCTGTTTCATACATCTTACTCACCAGATGGTCGAGTTTTGTCAGGACTGGCTCTCCCAAGGCCGTCAGTAGTTCCAATGGAATGTTGTCTACCCCAGGGGCCTTGTTTCGACTCAGGTCTTTCAGTGCTCTGTCAAACTCTTCACGCAGTATCGTATCTCCCATTTAATCTTCATCTACATCCTCTTCCATTTCCATAATATTGTCCTCAAGTACATCGCCCTTGTATAGATCCTCTATATACTCCTTCCACCTTTCTGTTTTCCCTTCTTTGCTTAGAACTGGGTTTCCATCTGAGCTCTTGATGTTCATACAAGTGGTTCTCTTGTCTCCAAAGGTCTCTTTAATTTTCCTGTACGCAGTATCTATCTTACCCCTAGTGAGACAAGGCTCTACATCCTTACATTTGTCCTCCAGCCATCCCTGCTTGGCCATTTTGTACTTCCTGTCGGTCTCATTTTTGAGACGATTGTATTCCTTTTTGCCTGCTTCATTTATTGCATTTTTATACTTTCTCCTTTCATCAATTCAATATTTCTTGTGTTACCCAAGGATTTCTACTAGCCATCGTCGTTTTACCTACTTGATCCTCTGCTGCCTTCACTACTTCATCCCTCAAAGCTACCCATTCTTCTTCTACTGTATTTCTTTCCCCCATTCCTGTCAATTGTTCCCTTATGCTGTCCCTCAAACTCTGAACAACCTCTGGTTCTTTCAGTTTATCCAGGTTCCATCTCCCTAAATTCCCACCTTTTTGCAGTTTCTTCAGTTTTAATCTACAGGTCATAACCAACAGATTGTGGTCAGAGTCCACATCTGCCCTTGGAAATGTCTTTCAATTTAAAATCTGGTTCCTAAATCTCTGTCTTACCATTATATAATCTATCTGATACCTTTTAGTATCTCCAGGATTCTTCCATGTATACAACCTTCTTTCTGGATAAGCTACCTGTTCTAAATCGACTCATGTTTCTTGTTCTATCACATCAGACAAATCTTTCCCCCTCACAGAGGCTTACAGTGGACTCTTTCCATCTATCCGCTCTCTCCTCTTCAATTAGCAGTGGAATTCCCGCTACACTCTTAATGTTGCCATCTTGGCTTTAATGTCGCCGAAGACAGTTTTGACTTTCTTGTAGGCTGAGTCAGTCCTTGCGACAATCATTTCTTTTTCTATTTTCTTCACATTTTTCATGCAGTCATCTCCTCTTAGCTTCCCTGAACTTCCTATTTATTTAATTCTTCAGCGATTTGTGTTACTGTATTCCTGTATTTACCTGAACATTTTTGTTCTCTCTTCTTTCATCAATCAACTTAAATGTCGAGTCCCTTACGCATTGTTTCTTAGCAGTTACAGCTCTGCACCGGTGGTCCAAGGGCAGAGTCTCTGATTAGTAATCAATTCACCCTCCGTCCCGGTTTCGAAACTCATCAAAGCCTAAAATTTGATTAATAATCACCATTGGCCGCCGAAGTCTTCCAGCATAAGAAAGCACTCTCATTCAGCCAACGGAGGAGTGGAGAGGGGTCTAGGGCACTGTCTTGCCGTTGGGGTAGGGAACTTCTCCTGAAGGCGGAAAACCCCAGCAGTAGAATGAGATTTTCACTCTGCAGCGGAGTGTGCGCCGATATGAAACTTTCCTGGCAGATTAAAACTGTGTGCCGGACCGAGACTCGAACTCGGGACCTATTGCATTTCGTGGGCAAGTGCTCTACCAACTGAGCTACCCAAGCACGACTCACGCCCCGTCCTCACACCTTTACTTCCGCCAGTCCCGAGTTCGAGTCTCGGACTGGCACACTGTTTCAATCTGCCACGAAAGTTTCAACGCCAGCAGTGGTCAACGGGATGGAAATGGAAACCACTGCAGACACATGACGTGTGTCCACATGACGTCTGACCAGTAATTCTAAAATTGTCCTCTCCATTATCAAAAAATTTCGGAATATTCGCTCTTTCGGATCTCTGGGAGGGGACAGCGATGGGGCAGGTGACCATGAGAAACGATGACGAAAGGACAACTTTCTATGAGTCAGGGTGTGGATTGTCAGAAGCATGAATGTGGTAAGGAAGCTAGAAAATTTGAAAAAGGAAATGGAAAGGCTCAATCAAGATATAGCAGGGGTCAGTGAAGTGAAATGGGAAGAAGTAAAGTATTTCTGGTGAGATGAGTATAGGGTAATATCAACAGCAGCAGAAAATGGTATAATGGGAGTAGGATTCGTTATAAATAGGAAAGTATGGCAAAGAGTCTGTTACACTGAGCAATTCATTGATAGTGTTGATCTTGTCAGATTCTACAGTAGACCTACACTGACAATGATAGTTCAGGTATACATGCCGACGTCGCAAGCTGAAGATGAAGAGATAGAGAAAGCATATGACATAGGGACTGATGAGCAGTTAAGTCCCATAAGATTTTACACACACACACACACACACACACACACACACACACACACACACACAGAAAGCATACGACATTACTGAAAGGTGTAATATAGTACATAAAGGGAGATAAGAGTCTAATAGTCATGGGGGATAGGAATGTAGTTGTAGGGGAAGAAGTAGAAGAAAAGATTATAGAAGAATATGGGCTTGGGACAAGGAATGAGAGAGGGGGAAGACTAATTTAGTTATCTAATAAATTTCAGCTAGTAACAGTGATTGCTCTGTTCAAGAATCACAAAAGGAGGAGGATTACTTGGAAAAGGAGGAGGATTACTTGGAAAAGGTCGGCCGAATGATACGGGAAGATTTCTACTAGATAACATCACGGTCAGACAGAGATTCCGAAATCAGATACTGGATTGTAAGGCGCGCTAAGGGGCAGAGTTGATTCAGATCACGATGAGTGGTGACGACGAGTAGGCTCAAGTTCAGAAGATTAGTTAGGAAGAATCAATAGGCAAAAAGTACTAAGGGATGACGAGACACGCTTGGAGTTCTCTAAGGCTATAGGTAAGGCAAGAAGGATTAGCTCAGCAGACACTATAGTTGTGTGGACATCTGTAAGAAGGGCAATCACAGATGTTGAAAGAACAAAGTAGGTACAAAGAAGGTAACTGCGAAGGAGCCTAGTGACTATAACTAACTGTATATAAAGTTGGGGTGAAGAAAAATGAATTAAGCTGTACGAATTTCAGGTATATAGCAAATTAGTAGAAGTTAGAGGGACGTGTTGGTGAAGACAAGCTACCTCGCAAGGTCTAGGTTGATTCAGATTGTTAGAAAGTGCACGGCACAGATGTAAAACGCTCTTGTCCTGCACAGTTGTATCTGTATGACACAATTTATTTACAAGCGCAGTCATGAGATGCATGTGGAATACAGTAGGCAACCTAACTTCACTTTGGTCTTGGTTAACTCTGGTTAACTCCCCCGTTTTCCGTTGCGTTTAGTGAAAGTCGATGCCCCTCAGATACTTTAAGAAACTGTAGTCGTTACAGACAGATTGCGTTTTCTTGCATGTGGTTCAAATTGATATAATGCCAGTGTTATAATATGACACCCGAGGTTATTGTTAAATAATGGACGGTAGGTTTTCAAGAGTCTTGACTGTGTGCAGGTATTAATTAAGTATCCTTATTTTCATATTAGTACAACATGGTTTTATTACAGTTTAAAAAATGAAAGGCTACACTTGCTTGATATCAAACAACTCTGTTGAAAAACACAGGTGATCAACTCACCGTTTATTACACAACATTTTTAATCAAACTGTACTTCAGTGCTCATTCACTCTAACCACCTCCTTTCCGTTACTGTTTCACTCTGGTTAAAATAATTCCGGAAATTTCGCATGCAAATGTTGGATTCTCGTATTGGCCAATTGCCTTTTTTGTCATACGTCCTTGTTAATTTCAAACACTTTAACTACTTAATTCCGTTTGCATTTCCTTAGTGATTTCTTATTACAACTCATCCAGTTAAATGTTTAAATAATATTCTCCATCTTATCATACTTATCCATCTAACACCTGTCCACATTTATCTCGCCTTTAATGTAAAGTCAATGTTCTCCTTATCTTACTTCGTCATGCGACCTACTGGCTCACTCAAAAACCACCACTGAACTGAAATAAGCATGCGTGCTCCAGTCTAAAAACTCATCTTGTTTGTGGGACAATGTCCAACACATGTCCGTCTACGAAAGAGCTTCACCCACCCCTATCCTCCCCATCCTCCGTCGTGGTAGTTGTGGTACGTATACGCAGGTTAAAAATATATTCTTAATATTTGTAAAACAGGTGCGGACATCTGTAACTGACTGTACGCGAAGGTGTACTTTTCGGCACGATTTACTCTTGCGACCTCTTTTTATCTACTATAGTAGTGAAGCAATAGGCGTTATTGGGTATTGAATCATGTGTTTACTTGAGCGATATTCGATAGTTTGTGACAAGTGAATCACAGCAATAAACACTAATCAGTGTTCTGCAGGGGAATGGTACTCAGTAGTAACCGGAAATATTTGGAATGCGAGAATAACATTTGCAGCAGAAAATCATTATGCAAGCGACTGCACGTTAAATGGGCCTGGAACTGTGGTATGTGGGCAGAGATTGAATGCCATTCTGTACGTTTCCTGAGCTATTTTCGCGTATCATTTCATTGCAAACATTGGCTGGGGTCCTGTTTCATTTCTCTTTACTACAGTTGATTTATAATAATCAGAATGGTCCTTTTTTTTTTCTCTTCATAGAATACAAATATTAACCGTAGAACAAACTACTCACCCTCATTTTCCACGCTCCGATCGACATCTCGAGCTGTTTTTTTAAACAGATTGCAAGTGGAAGTTGCACGAGAGACTGAATCCCAGTTTTCACTATGGATAACGTAGCTCGTGCTATAGCAACGTAGTACAGTATTTGTTGTCACATGGCACAGTGCATGCCCGACACTGGAAAAGATTGGTATCTGAGATGAACCATGCAAACATACTGCAGAGTAGCGACTCAGTGTGTGTCAACACCAAGTGAGGACGTCTCTATTCTGATCTGAATAGTTGTAATACACAATCATCTAGCGGAATAGTGACTCGAGATATAAATTTACCAGCATTGTTCTGCCAATGACGTCCCTTTCGACAGGTCTGCTCACTGGAACTGACCGTGAATTAACTCTCCTGATTAATTATCTAACAAGACTTACTTGTGCTGGGGCTTTGCACCCAACAAGCAAGAATCAACTGCAGGAATTGTAAATAATGTCTTCCAGAAAACTATTAATTGGTTCTCTACCAATGGACTCTCACTAAATTTTGATAAAGCACAGTTTATACAATTCTGTACAGTAAATGGCATAACACCGTTGGTAAATATAGACTATGGACAGAAGTCTGTCCCTAAGGCAGAATACTCAAAATTTCAAGGTGTTTGCATTGATGAGAAATTTAATTGGAAGAAACACATCGACGATCTGCTGAAACGGTTAGGTTCAGCTACTTATGCTATTAGAGTTATAGCAAATGTTGGTGATAAACATGTGAGTAAATTAGCCTACTATGCCTATTGTCATTCACTGCTTTCATATGGCATCATATTTTAGGACAACTCGTCATTAAGAGAGAAAGTATTCATTGTACAAAAGGGTGTAATAAGAGTAATCGCTGGAGCCCACCCATGATCACCTTGCAGACATTTGTGTAAGGAACTCGGCATATTCATAGTATCTTCGCAATACATATATTCACTTACGAAATTTGTCATTAATAGCCCATCCCAATTCAAAAACAATGGCGAAGTGCATAGCTACAACACTAGAAGAAAGGATTAAATCTCACTTTGGCATAGAAAGGGGTGAACTACGCTGCCACAAAAATCTTTGGTCATTTGCCAAATAGTATTAAAAGTCTGACAGATAGCCAAGTAACATTTAAAAGCAAATTAAAAGAATTTGTGGATGACAACTCCTTCAACTCTGTAGATGAATTCTTAGGTATGAAGCAGTAACTGTAAAAAATAAAAAAAATAATTAATTGCTTTGTGTAAAGAATACTTACGTTGAAGTGACACGTCCCACATCATTACGAAATGTCGTATTCATGATCTGCGGAACAAGGATTAATGCATGTACTTTTTCATGTATGGGCTTTGAACTGAGTATCATCACACAGCTGAAGACTCTTAACTCGCGCCATAGTGTCATATTGACTACACATCTGTTTGTAATAGGTTAATTCAGATATCGTGTCCACACTTGCTGCATACACTACATTTAATCGCAAAATTTGGGCGCAATACATGGCACATCTTGAAATGCGACCTGTTTGGGCATATATGTCATCCTTCCCCCGGGTTTCATTGTGAGAAAATTGTGGCTGCATTGGGTCTCAAAGCTACCCAATTGAAACTACGACCTTATGAGAGCAAGACGTAACGGAGTTATTAGAGCAAGGGTTGAACAAATAGGGAAGTACTTGATAACAGATTTTAAACCTGTAACGAGTGTATGATTTTAACCCCAATATACTACAAATTAATAACGTTAGCCCATATTGTATTAATAAATTCAATTGCTCCTTGTACAAGAAATGAAAATTCGCGATATTTGCCAGCTAAATCTGCAATGTTAAAGCCCCTTTTGCCCACAAAAAAAAACGGAGCGTGAAGAACATTGGTTTCGTAATAGGGCTCGGAAAGCCAAAGTGTTTGGCGGAAAATAGCCCGTGGCACAGGGGTGGGTAGAGTGGGAGGGGGGTGATGGGGGCGGCTTATGGAGATGCCGCGTTCGATACCGGCAGCAGGAAATTGTGCCGCGCGCAATATATTCCGCGGCGAGCTGTAAAACGGGGTCCGGTGCGCCAGAGGAAATCCAGCGGGCTGCCTGCCCCTACGCGCTATACCTGCCTCACAACGCAAACTCGGCTCGGAAGCGGATAACTGCACTGTTTTCCGTCCGGCAATCCTACGGGATGAAGAAAATGACCAGCGCTCTCGTAATAAAGACGGGAACAGAACAGTGCAGCCTGGCCGTGCGTGGCAATTAACGTATTCACCACCGCTAGCGTCGGACAGATGAACCTCATACATCTGTAACTAGAAAATGACCTTAGTTTATCATCGCTCCTTCTATCAGCGTAAAGATTTTTAGCATTTTAATCTCTAATTAAGCATCAGATACAAGTTTCATCAACACAGTTGATGACAATATTTTTGGCCTGTCACTTCCTTATAAGAATTACGTATTTATCTGTCCATGTTACACAAATTCTGAAATATCTTTAGTTTTTCTTTAGCCTGAAAGAATAGGCGGTGGAGTGAAGCCAAACAGGTCCTCTGTTGGAATAGAATAAAATTTTCCGACGACCCTTGAATTTTACGATTTACCATTACTTTCATATTATACGGATTGTGCTAACGCTATATCATTGTGATTAGAAATATTTCGAATAAGTTACTTTTTTTTCGTTGGGATATTACAGGACTGTACTCTGGACAACAAACTTATATTAGAACTGAAGAACCACTTGCTCCAGTTGTCCATGTTCCGCAAAAGATGAAATGTCAAATAAGTAACAGAGTTTCCTGAAGAATATACTGAAAAGGGCCTCAAAGCTATTGATCCACTCATGAAGAAAGCTATTAAAAAGTTTCGAGAAATGTGTAATCCAGACCCCTACGATAGCCATACGAAGATTCCTTGATTATTACTCTTTCCTGAAACTTAGTAAGTAGGCTGTAAAGAATAGTTGCTATCTTTCTTCAGGAAGTTGCAAATTCAGGTTTTTCAGCATGCCCGTGACGCTGCCCCGTAAGTAAGACAAACCAACGACCATTCGTACTCCCTTTTTTTGTATACGCTCAATGTCTCCGATTAACCCTATTTGCTATGGTTCCCACATACTTACGAAATGTTCTAGGACTGGTTACAAGAGTTTTTTTTAGTAATATTATTTGTGGACTACTAAATTTTCGCTTTATCTTACAAGTGAAGCCTAGTCTACCAGATGATTTGTCTACGACTGAACCTGTGTGATCATTCCTTTTCATATTCAAACAAATAGTTATATCCAAGTGTACATGTAAGTGAATTGACTGATTCCTACTAAGACTTGTTCTGTGATAAGTCTTGAATACTGGTATTATAGAGGGAGAAAAGCCCGACACCGAACAAAGAATTTGATGTTCATTGCAAAGGAACTGCAAAACACTGGTGAAAACGTTTTCCTATGTTTCTTCGTCAATTACTCAACAGCTCGGAGGCGTACAGCAGATTACAGTTCAATATCATTTTTTTCTAGGATGTGAGTATTGAATTTAATGTAATTATGCTTCCGAAAATGTGAGGTCACTTACGCTTAAAAGCCTGAGTAAATTCAGTATCATAAGTAAAAAAGAGTGTAGTTGAGTAACTTCGACAAAACATGCCGTTACATAATTGTAGAACATTAATAGAGCGTGAATTTTTCTTCTGCCTGTTCCGTACTTAATACAACGTTTAAACATGCTTTGTACATCACATGAATGTGCACATTCTGAAATGTGTTGATAACGTATGTGAGCAGCATTGACTATGCAACACTGTAATTATGAGAAAAAACATCTATCAATTACGTAAAATAAAATTAACATAACTGACGGTTGTCATTACTTAATCACATAAAAACATGTTTTACTTTGAGCAAAATAAGACCGAAAATTAAGTGAGAAGTAATAAAGTAACCATAGGACGAGCAGCTATACTCCGCAACCCATCTTACGGTGTGTGACGCAGGACAACTTTGCAGTGTGTTGAGCAAACTTAGCGGAAATTATAACCCAAACAAATATGTAGAGAAAAAGGCAACAAAGGAAAATATGAAGAAAAAATTAAAAAATGCCATAATAAATGGCAACTGGGAGAAGCTGAAAAACAATATAAGCTTGAACCACCCAAGAAAAGATTATACAGGGATAAAACGCAATAGAATTGAAAGAGTAAATGGCAGATAATATTTCTAAACATTGAGTAATGTTTCTTCATTACTAAATACTTCATACTACAGATGTATAAATGTTAAAAACAAGGATTTGAAGAAAACGTTTGAGAAAAATTGAGAAGAAAAGGAAAAAAAGACGTCAGTGGGCCCTCCATTGTTCCAAGTCTTCGTGCCCATTTCTCTCATCTTTTAAATCTGATGTAACGGTAAAAGTGCGGATTCATTTAATGAGGAAAAATATGAGTTTCAAGAATGTCTGTAAAATTAGAGTGTAAGTTATTGGCACATGGGAAGCTTCGTTTGGTCACTGCGTTCTTAGATTAGCGCTGAGGCCGCGTTGCAATAGTTTTACGTTGCTTTGTGGAAAAAGTGCTGCAGTCTTCGTATAGGTAAGTGTTGTAATTCGTTTGTTGATGTCTATTATAATTTATCTCGCTATATCTGAATACTATAAATGTTGATTTTCGTAATAATCACTTACGTGCTCATATGAGGGCATTATGAATCAAGATACTTTCAGTTACTGTCTTTAATACATACAGAATTGTTTTCTTTCATTTTATGTTTTTTAATCTGTATGTATTGAGTGTATCACTCAATAATTTCTGAAATAAACTTAACGACTACGTGCATTCGTGGAAAGGACCACATGATTCATGCTGAAAATATTTTCAGTAACATTTCGTTGGTACTGAAACTTGGTGAGCTGAACAGTGAATGTTGGTCCCATTGACAATGACAGACTGCAGGGAGAAGAAAGAAAACGGGAGTTTGGGAAACAATTACAGAAGTAATGACATGGCAGCTCTTCAGTGACAACATCAACGGTGGGAGTTATTGTCACAAGATGGACTGAGAGTTCACTTGTAATTAATGTAATATCATTTGCAAGAAATGAACCAGAAGGAGTCGTTAACTAGTTTGGATGAAAGGTTAAGAAGTTTATAGAGATCAAAAGATCCCTGCTACACTGAAATTTGTAATAATCACATGGGAGGGTTTGACGGTTTAACTTGATGAATTCTCTAGTTACCCTTTACATAAAGGACTCTAGAGACCTCAGGCGATACATGAGGGTTTTCTACTACATGCTGAACGTAACTGAAGGTAATGCCTGAATACGCTGGAAGATGAACGGAGAAGAATTGAAGGATCTCTTGGCGTTCAAAAGTAGTGGCCTCAGTACTGAAATGCTGTACAAGAGGAAAAAAATAATTACAAGGAAGAACAGAGATCGACCTTCAGTTGAACAGACATTGTTGTAGGGATATATAAAGAGGAAATATCTCATTCCATTTGCAATGAATTAAGATTCGATGGTGGATCGCTATGGCCGGCCTAGGCACGCGGTCCAAATGTCAACAGTTTTCGTGATGGGGATCGTTGCTTAAAGACATGTTAGATCTGTGAGGCGTGTAATGTTTATCTGTCCTGAGTGTAAGAAACCATTTCATTCCACACCATAAAATTCAAAATAGTATGTATACATTTTGATGTGTTGTTTTATATTAATAATAAAAGTTCAATACAAGACGAAGTCATTTTGGTTCCCATTGTCTTCATATGGGGACGCTATTACTAAAAACTGCAAGATGTAATCGTTTTCTTTCTCACTGTCCTCATATAATTGATCTACATAAATATTTTTAGGCTTAAGCGCAAAGAATTCTGCATAACATAGGTCTTATAGAATTCAAAAAGTATTTCAGATGTTTTTCTCAACTTCGGCTTGGTAATTCGTGTATGAGAGGATTAAGAAAATCATTTCTATATACATAAAAATATCAGCTCTAACATTTTAAGATTTTTCTTACGTGTTTACGTTAAGGACAAATATTTGAAGAAATAGGCTTAGAACGATTTACGCTAAATAGGAAATAGTAAATGTATCAATCAAAAATGCAGCTAATTATATCGCAACAAACTTGAAGTGGAAAAGTTCATCAATTCTGGGTGTCTTTACAACGTAGATATAGACAAATTGAACAAAGATATTCTTGAGTTTTCATGTGAAAGTACGTACCGGAATAGGAATAGAATCTGGAAATAAACAATACAGAGGAAAGACAAATGACATGGAGAACATCCTTAGAAAGTAATGCGCTTAGTATAATACCGAAGTAGAAAAAATAAAAAGTCCTGAGTGTGCCAATAGCCCTCACAATTGTAAGAACACTGCGCTGTTGAAGTATTGTACAGCAGGTTCAAAACAATAAATTAATCAGCAAATATCAGTATAGAGTCCCTTTTGTGTACATTGCTCACGAACAACAATACTTTAAGATACGTTTTAAGTATAGTGTTACCCTATGTGCGTAACTGACAACGACGCAAATGAAACCTGTCAACTTTTGAAGGGTATTGTTATCGTGAAACTCTTGAGAAAGGCAACGGGCTCGTGCAAACTTCGTTTCCCCCCGTGCTTTCTTTGATGGTCCCCGAGTATAATTTTCACCGGGTTAAGCTCTAAGTTGCCATTCTTGATTAAGTTTATCAAAGTTCCGTAATGTACTTAGCACCTATTAAGCCGCACACAGTTACGTCGGATTTACGAGCAGCGTGGATTCATCCCAGAGGTGAAAGCGGCAGTATCTGCAGCGTAACGGTTCTACGGGCTCATAGCAACGCTAAGTAGTGTTTAAGTCGTATTTTGGTTAAGACTTTTAAGACGTGCGAAGACTCGAGTTTACGAATCAGCGAAAATGCGGGTAATTATAAGCTTCCTGTAATACTCTGATGTATGGTCCACGTGAATGACACAGTAGCTCATATTTACCATATATCGTGAAGTGTACACACTCGAGAAACTGAAAACGAACACAGGTCATCCTATTTACAAAATGGTAAATCGATTGTAGAAAATTACAAACAAATGCCACTATGTCCTCTCATGAGCTATGGACCTTACCGAGCTGGGTTGTACAGTAGGCGCAACCATAATAGTATGTGGTGCTGTAGGAAAATGCTAAAGATCGCACAGCGATCCTGCAGTCGTAACTAAAAATGAGGAGAGTCCGTCATCATTGCGGTCCCCTTCTCTGCGTTACCACCGATGGGACGAAACTGTCCCTATTTGTGCCAAAGCAGTGGGTGTAAGGGACCTAGTTGTGTTCTGTCACGTCACAGCAAAACACGGCATTTCTAATCTATCTGTGGCCGTGACTTCTTCAAATGTTATCGTTCCAGCACAGAGTGATCACGTAGACCTGAAAGTACCGCTTCAGCTGTAAAGCTTCAATGGAACTACCAGGAAAGAGGCTGAGGTTTCTTCTTACTACAATAATGAGTTCCTTAGTTTATAGGGACACAAGCACTCTGTATTATTGTAAACTTCTCCGCATTAATTAGTAAAGTTACTAATCATTCTTTTTGTTCATTACAATTCCTTCTCACTTTGAAACTGAGTATCAAATCCATGTTAGTAAAATTGTGAACGTTGGTTTGTTAAAAATCGACTGTCTCCGAAATGTCTTAACCGATTGCTATGAAATTTGGCACAACACTATACACGAATAAGGATGTGTATTTAAATACCTAATGAGGCACGACATGGTATATATAAGACGATACATTGTTAGCAGGAACCTTAAATCTCTCAACACCGACTACACTGAAATTCTGACACAACATTGCATTAAAATAGGAGCGTGTTTTTATACATCTAAGGGACAACAACATCTTACATAAAAATGTTATACATCTAATATATAATTTATATACAACATGAAACTCCCGTAGATACCTAAAAATCTACGTCTATTGGAACGCAAAGCTAACTCAAAATTTAAAACGATTTGGTTAAGAACTTTCGGAGACTTAAGATTCTGAACAAACGACCTTGAGGTGTTTTTGATAACAACGTATCCACATTATACACATATGCTTGAGAACCACATTATATATGTGGCTCTCCAGCACGTATATAAAAACTCGTGTAGTCTAAGGTAATATGTCAAATTTTGAAGGAATCGTTGCAGATCTTTCGGAGATTTAAGATTTTGAAGACATGAATATATACGGCTGTGTCAATAAAAGTGTATGTCCGTTATTTAAAATAGTAAATCTTCGAAAATTCTTCATCTACTGCTTTAAATTTTGAAGCAAAGTTGCATTTGTACACGTGGAGGTTTTGAAACAACTACTGCAGTGCCACATGTGATATATATATATATATATATATATATATATATATATATGTCTGAGTGTGTGTGTGTGTGTGTGTGTGTGTGTGTGTGTGTGTGTGTGTGTGTGTGTGTGTGTGTGATTACAGTAGTGCTATATAATTTAAATCTGCAAAAACAATAAACAAGTCTCAAGGTCACAGAAAGAGAGGGGGGTAGAGGATATGAAGAGATGGGTGACAGGAAAAAAGGGGAAGATGCGCAGAGATAAGGAGAGGTAGAAACGGAGAGAGACAAGGTGGACAAGATGGATAAAGAAAGCGGGCAGAAGATGATGAGTAGTGAGAGGGTTTGCGAGAGAAGGCTGCGAAGGGGATGGTGAGCATGAGGAAAAAAAACTGAATAACCAAAGAAAGACTGTCGTTCTACGAGTTGTGACAGGTATTGTCAGACGTTTGAACTTAGTACGGAAACTATCAAATCCGAAAGGGAAAATGTTAGGGCTCAGTCTAGATACATTGGAGGTCAGTGAAGTGAAATGGAAAGGAAACAAGAATTTATGTTCAGATGAGTGTAGGGTAATATCAGTAGCAGCAGGAAATGGTATAATGGGAGTAGATTCGATATGAATAAGAAGGTAAGGCGGAGAGAGAGTTACTGTGAACAGTTCAGTGATAGTGTTCTTCTCATCAGAATCGACAGCAAACTAACACCGACAAAAATGTTTCAGGTATACATGCAGAAGTCACAAACCGAAGACGATGAGACAGTGAAAGCATATGAAGATATATTACTTCAGTACGTGAAGGGAGATCTAATACTCATATGGTATCGGGATGCAATTGTACGGAAGAAGTATAAGAAAGGGTAATGAGAATGTATGAGCTTGGTACTACGAATGAGAAAGGAGAAAGACTCATTAAGATCAGCAATGTATTTAAGCTAGTAATAGCCAACACTCTGTTCAATAATCAGACGAGGACGTGGTTTAGTTTGAAAAGACAGGAAGATATGTGGAAAATCCAGATTACATCATGGTCAGGTAATGATTCTCAATTCTAAATTGTAAAGCGTACCCAGGAGCAGTTATAGACTCCGATCACATTTTAGCAGTGACGAAGAGTAGGCTGAAATGTAAGAGACTAGTCAGGAAAATCAATGCGCAAAGAAAAGGGATACGAGAGTACAAAGAAAAGAGGGGATACGTTTGAAGTTCTCTGAGACTACAGATACTACGGTAAAGAATAGCTCAGTAGACACTACAGTTTAAGCGGAATGGATAACTCTAAAAAAGAGCAAGCAAAGACATGGAAAGAAATACATAGGTACAAGAAAGGCAACTGCGAAGAAACCATGGGTAACACAAGAAATGCTTCACCGTCCAGAAGCTCCTCCAAAAAATACTTCAGTTGATCGATAAAAGAAGGACCTACAGAAAAGTTCAGGGAAATTCAAGAATACAGAAATACAAGTCACTTACGAATGAGATAAATAGGATATGCAGCGAAGCTAACACGAAATGGCTGCATGTCGGAAAGAGTGACTCACTGTACAGAAAAGTCGAAACAACCTTCAATGAAATTAAATGCAAGGGTGGTAACATTAAGAGTGAAGTGAAAATTGTTCTGTTAAATGCAGAGGAGAGAGAGCAGATAGGTGGAAAGAGTACATTGAGAGCCTCTATGAGGGGGAAGACTAATCTCAAGACGTGATAGCAGAAGAAATAGGAGTCTTTATAGAAGAGGCAGGGGGTCAAGTGTCAGAATTAGAAATTAAAGAGCTAAAGAAGACTTAAGATCAGATAATTGGTGATCACGAAGGTTAAATTTAGGAATCCTTCTACCTAGGTAGCAAAATAACCCATGACAGACTGGTTGTGGCAAAAAGGCCATCCTGCCCTAAGTTAAATCTGTTAGTATCATACATAGCCCGTCATTTGAGGAAGGAATATCAGAGAATGTACGTTGGGAGCACAGCATTGTATGGTAGTAAATCACGTACCGGGTGATCCAGAAAGAAGCATTTGAGATGTGGTGTTATTGATGAATACTGAAAATTAGAAGTACTGACAGGGTAAGGAATTGGAAGGTTTTCCACAGATTGGGAGAGGAAAGGAATTTATGGACAACAGTGACAGGAAGATGGGACAATATTGTAGGACATCCGTTACGACACCACGGAATAACTTCCATGCTACTACAGGGAGATGTAGAGGATAGACTCTATAGAGAGAAACAGAGGTTTCAATGCATTTTGCAAATAATTGAGGTAGTAGTTTGCAAGTGTTACTCTGAGATAAAGTGCATGGCAAAAGTCAGAAGACTGATGTTTAAAAAGAGAAATATACGTATTACAAAAGTTTCCTTTCTCTTTCGTTCTTTTCCATTTAAACAGACTGAGCCATAGCAACACGTGGCCGGGAATAATTAATATTACTAATAATTCACAAACTGAATTATAAGACATTGTCAAACGAAAAATAGACTGAGGAAAAAAATAGCAAGTAAACTATTTGCTATTTCAAGGGGAATCGCTTTAACTGTTGATACGTTTGTATCAGTCAGACAAGACGGTTAATGACATCGATGAAAAATGTTTACATATGGCCACGGAACCGTGGTTGTACCCAGGGGTTCCTTATTTGTGGGGGGAAAATCGACGCCCTCATATGTTTTGCATCAGGACTCCTAAAATATGGAAATCGCGTGGTGAAAGATTGGGATTAATATGGAAGATGTGTTAGGACTTCCTAGTCTGATGTGTAGTCAAAACAACCATCAAAATATGTGGCCGGCAGTATCCCGCAACAGAAAGATGCCGTCTGTTAACGTTCCCGGGCGTCTAAATTTTATGGAGCAAGGTGTCCGCGTTCACCTGTGAGTTAACTGTCTTGTTCTGTTTCAGAAAGTCCATGTGCAGCGGACCTACGCAGTCAAAGAATCGCAGAACTGGCATGCAAGGCTTTGGATTGTTTACAGTTGGGATGAATTTACCTGGCTCCATTGTTGGCCCTGACTCTTAGTCTCCTGCTCAGAGTGCAATCAACTACGTGCCTCCGTCGCACACAGATTTTCGGGGACTTGAGATGATCTGTCATGATGACGTGGGCGGCACCACGAGTGGTGCCCAGTTTGAGCTGGAAGCCTCCCAACGCCTTCCCTAGGTCATTTCTTAAGGCAACAACCACCGCATCAATGTCAGATGGGGTAATGACCTGAAGAGTCTGGCCTGCCGACTGCTGTTCTTCAGTGACACCCGACCTCCCCTAAATCGTTTAATCCATACAAACGAACTGCAGTCACTCGAGCACGAATTTCACGTCCTGACACTCCTTCCACAATCAAAAGCCGCACTACACATCCATGTTACTTTTTCTCGGTAACCATTGTGAAGGCGGACGCACACACGACTCACTGACATCACGTCGAGCACGTCTAACAGACAAAAGGCACAGCGGTGAACTGTATGTAAATTGAAGGTGGATGAGGGAGAAAGGAAAGGAATGAGAAGTGTTCAATGATAGCAGCTGCATCAGGACATAACACCAGCGGTGACGAATCAGCAGACACGTCCGAAAGAACAGGAACCACGCACCCACATAATCGATTCGCGCAGATGGGCAATGGACCAACCATCTTCAGAGCTAATGCACAAGCACGTCTGACCATCTGAGGGGAATCTCAGAGTAGTGATCAAGGAGGAAATGGACAGGGATTGCATATAGGCGGCGCTTGGTTGGAATGTGGGTCGGCCATGAGGAGTGCTGAAATAGTCCAGACAGTTCCGATGACATTGTGTTCCGAGTGGTGCAGTGGGTAAACCACCTACCTACTAAGCATGAGGATTGAATGCTGGTCCGGTTTACGTTTTTCACTTGTCGCCGGTGATTCCGTGTAATGTAGATAACATCACTAATTCCTCTTCTTTACTTTCTGCCCCATCCACCTTCAATTTACACACAGTATATCACAACTGTAGAGGTGTCCAAAAGAACAAACGCCACACATCATATAACAGCGGTGAACGTTCACAATGTTCCCTCCCGATTCGCAATACACGCTACTTCTACATATACACCTACCATGTAGCCTGTGTCGTTTGCACTTGACTGGCCATTAAACATTTTCTTAAACTTAACAAATAATCTGCATTGCTCGCTGATTCCGGATCATATACACTCATACCTATCGGTCCAACTTAACTCCCAGCCTTCCCAACTGATTCTCAACTGTATGGCGCTTATCTCCTAACTGAAAAAATGTGGCTCTAATCATCTCACTAGTCGGACAATTGGCATGACGCCGATGACCCACAAAGTGGTTCGGCTCTTATTAGGTGCTCAGATGTCTTCCAGAAGTAAATAACGTTGTTACACATTAATACACACACCAAGAAAAGTTTGGCATCACCCCGGTTCCCATAACTCCTGAAGATAGACACTGACTGTGGGTATTGTACCACAGACACAGTACCTCTGATTGTTCAGAGATGTCGCTAATCCCGCCCAAAGATATAAACAATAATGCATGAGCGGCGCCTATTAGACGGAGGGGGTCTTACAGACGATCAGTTCCAGCCATTCCACCAGGAAGGAGGTACACGACTCCTGTTGACTGTAGGTCAATACCGCCGTCCGACCGCGTCCGCATTGTTACTTTGTGCCAGGAAGCGCTCTCATCAAGGGAGGTGTCCAGGCGTCTGGGAGTGAACCAAAGCGATGTTGTTCGGACAAGGAGGAGATACAGAGAGACAGAAATTGTCGAGGACTTGCCTCGCTCAGTCCGCCCAAGGGCTAATACTGTAGTGGATGACCGCTACCTACGGATTACTCGGAGGAATCCTGACAGCAACGCCACCATGTTGATTAATGCTTTTCGTGCAGCGCGGTACAGATGAGCCCAACAACATGCCGTTTGGACAGCTCAGGATTGGCATTACGTTTTTTTCACCGATGAGTGTCGCATATGCCTTCAACCAGACAATCACCGGATATGTGATTGGAGGCAACCCAGTCAGGCTGAACGCCTTAGACACACTGTCCAGGGATTGCAGCAAGGTGGAGGTTCGCCGACCCCTGTGGCCGAGTGGTTCTAGTCGCTTCAGTTCGGAACCACGCTGCTGCTACGGTTGCAAGTTCGAATTCTGCCTCGCACATGGATGCGTGTGATGTCCTTAGTTGGGTTAGGTTTAAGTAGTTCTATGTCTGTGGGACTGATGACCTCAGATGTTAAGTCCCATAGTGCATAGAGCCATTTGAACCATTCGGTGTGAAACGTCCCCTTTGAACAATTATACAAGACTGTGCTTAACCTGACACACAATATTTTTAGCGCAACGCAATCTGACTTTCAAAATTTCCTACTAAAGAATGGCCCTGACAAACATTAAACTATACCTTTCACAAATCACTTACCTCACAAAAATCTTTGCTGCTCAAGCTACTGCAATACAGCGAGCGCCACTACTGCCAGCTAAATAAAAGATTCAAACTACTGAAGGCACTAACTACTGATAGGGATAGTTAGCAAATGAAAAATATTAATAGAGAACAAACAATGTATTTACCTTAATATCATCACAAGTCATAATATATATATCAGTTCATGACAAATTGCAAAACTTCGCCATCTCTCTCCCCACATCCACCACTGCTGGCGGCTCACCTCCAACTGCGCAACGCTACGCGCTGTTCACATCCAGCTGCCGCTGCCCAACACTACAATGGCAGACAACAATGCAAACTAGCGACAGACTGCACACAGCACAGCCAGTGATTTTCATATTGAGCGCTACGTAACGTTGCCAATAAGAAAACATAAACAGCCTACTTACATAGCCCCCATGCTCCCCACAAAAATTTTTACAAATGGTGTTGGGCACTGGCCAATACAGATTTGACAAAAATTTTTCACAATTACAGTAACAAAGATATAAAATGCACACACTTATTAATATTATGTTGGTCAAAAGATCAAAATTTCTCACAGTCCATAAAGACAGTCCACATTGTTCATCACAGTAAAAATGCAGAGTTTTTCTCAAAGTCCGAGCAGTAAAAGAAAATGCACATAGAAGTAGTGGATTTCCATGCAGTCTTGAAGAAGTAGTGTTGACCTTCCAACGGAAAGACAGTGCTGACTCTCGACATGCAGACAGGTAATGGGCCACAACAGAGCAAACCCACAGCAGAGTCAGTCGAAATTTTGAAGAGTATTGGTAGGTAGGTCATCACAGAGCAGACCCACTGGAGTCCTGGTAGAGATTGTGGTATTGGTGGGCCACCAGAGGTGCAGACCCACTGCAGTCCTTGTAGAGATAATGGTATTGGTGGGCCACCAGAGGTGCAGACCCACTGCAGTCCTTGTAGAAATAGCCAGCAGCCATCTGTTGTGACTGTGCAGGTGCACAATCACCATTGAAGAGTCTTGCGGATAATATAGCAAGTCCATAAACCACCACTTGTGCACTCAGAAAGTTTTGAAATTGTCCTTAGAACCAGCAATGCTGTTATCCAGTCCCTTGCTGAGTTATAAACACACGTGCAAAACACTAACAGTCCCAACTTCTCACATATTGTCCATATACTATGACCAACAGAAACGTGTGCAGTGAAATGTAACTTACAAGTTAATAATAAGATGATCTGGTGTCAATTACAATTTTATAAATTTACAACATGAAAATACAATTACAAAGGTACAAAATACATCATTAAAGAACATAATAATACAGATAACATTTGTAGTACAGGCTTTACAAAAGAATAGAAATAAACATATACGTCAGTGTTACAAAAATAGTGACATAAGTACATACATAAAATAATGAGAATAGTTTTCGAAACATTAATTTCACACATGAACATTGAAACAGAACAGAATTGTAAACAACTTTACAAAGAAAATAACATATTATTAATGCAACTTATATTTGAGGATAACAGTATTCCTCCTCATAGTGAATATAGCTTAGTATTAGAAGAGAAAAAAATTCTATGAAACAGTACACAGAGACAGGAAGAAAACAAATACACAAGGGTACACAAACATATAGTGGGATAACACAAAAAGAAAGGACAGGGTTTGTTGTACTGCAGTATTTTGCATTATTTCTCGGAGATCTCCCTTCATTCGTCATTATTCCCAAAAAGTCCTATCTATACCTGCTTTCTGTATTCTATTCATATTTCTTTCAAAAATAGTTTTTCTCCACTATACACTACTTCTTTTATTTGGCCAAACCATTTTCCTATAGATTCTCAATGCACTTCTTCCAGTTCATCATAGTTAGTTTCTTATATAGTCTACCCCCTCTTAAGCTAACTTAAATCTACTGAGCTCAGATGCTAAACTAAGGGACGAGGCAATGCAGCAGCACAAAACATGTAACACAAACAGCAATGACCAAAAAAAAATGCAGAGTGCAAAGCAAGCAGCAGTAAATCTAATTTACAGATAAAATGCAAAATTACAACTAATATGAGCCAATGTGCAGCAACATGAAAAATCAATGAGTAGTAAAATTGGCTTAGCAGAGTAATGTAATGTGAAATTTAGTAGCACTATGCCTGGCAAACAGCAACAGCAAATGCAGTAACTTATATCTAAACATGACATAGCTCAAGCAGAAAAAATATTACACTAAAATGGCCATGTCTAATACCTATGTCACATCTTAACATTAGAGTGATGCATCACGAGAACTTACACTAGCATATAAGTTACCAAATCGTAAAGAAATTATTTATGCAATTCCTGTGAAGGGAAATGTCTATTTATGTGCCCTCGTTTTCTTGTAAGTAGATCATAAATTTCTTATTGACTGGATCTGTAGGCATAAAATAACTATATTAGTACATATATTAAATTTTATTTTAACCAATGCTGCAGTGCAGCTAGAAACTTGATATTAAACAAAATGTGTAAATAAATACATAAAGCAAGCCATCTGGCATTTTTCTTAACTAGCAAGACAATAGCTGTGAAATGTTTCTCATCGTTTCATTAGGCATTTCAGTAAAATATCATAAATTACGAGCTCCACAGTATGCTTTCAACAAGGAGATGTCAGTAGCGCGGACAATGGCCTTCCCTTTCTGTTTTTTTTTTTTTTTTTACCTGTGCTTCTGACGAGGCACTCACACTAATGGCTTGTTCTCCAGGTGTCTGACACACCTGGGTGCCCACGACGCATTATGTGCAGGTGGTCACTTAACTTTCGTACGGAAATATTTACGACAGCAGTTTCTGCTACCGTCTCACATAGAAATATTTCACAGGTCAAGAATTAGCGTTGCAAATCTGTAGAAACAAAATGCTATAGATATAACAGTGTCCAAAAAATGTTCAGTGGCATTGTGATACATTCACACATGATTCACACATGTCATAACTCTTAAAGTACGATTCTTGGTTTCCAACATCCTTTTTCACAAGTCAAGAGTCCCTACCCACTATTCATTACTCCTTACCTTATTACACATATACGTATCCATCGACACTCGTCAATATTTCGTCATTATAAATATGAAGCATATTCAGATAACTCATATAGCCTCAGCCTATTAATCATAAACATACCTCAGCAGCATAATACACATCGTCGTCGTAAAAATAACATCATAACACCTCAGTCAAATCTCAAAATCGTTGTAGCTTCCTCCAATAATTAAAAAAAATTCTCTGCTCATGTCAAAAGTGTCATCTGCCTCAAACGTACTTTAAAAATCATGAATCCATACCAAATACATCATTCAAAGCTCTCATAGTATCACAATGGTTCCGAAAAAATATGAACAGTTTACAATGCACAGACAAAATACAGTTTCATAAGTGTGAAGTTATCCAGCTGTGTAATTACGTAAACATCTGTCACTGACGTAGTAAAAAAAATGTTTATCTCTCAGTTAAATGATCAGATAGCTGTGTAATTTGTGTGTTAGAGAAATATGGTACCGATGTGTAAAGTTGTATAAGCAAATACCATATTAGCTAGGGTTCCTTGTGGTTGCCACACACATGGTACACAAAGTAGGCGTGTACCCCCCTGAGGATAAATGTAATTATACCCTCAGGTGTTACAAATTACAGCAATGGAATGAAATGTATCACTGAAAACTTTCTTTGTAATTCAAAAATCTTTAAAAATAAATGTTTTAAGTACAAAATTAATCACTGAAATGCGTGTCCTGTAGCGCTAAATGTGCATAATCTCTGTGAAAGTGTCGTAGTTATTTTCCTCCAAAAGCTAAGTTCTGCAGAAGCCAATGTACTTACCTCATGATAAACAAAAGTGAAATGCTTTGCGTAGAGATATCTTAGTTATTATGCTTATTGGCGTGATGAAGAAAGTACTGTACAGTAACGTAATGTTGTGCCACGAAAAAGGGTGTCTCATTGTTGCTATACCACAAAAGTTACTACTAAAACCTGTTTTACTTTCCAGAAGAATTCAGAAAAACTGTGCAGATATAAAACAGATACACCGCAAAAGCAACATTGTAAATTGTCACTCATTAGTAGCGTCGTGATAAAATCGTGTAGCTGTCACATAAACTAACCACTGTGTCCTCTGGTATCTCACAGAAAGTACTTTAAACCCAGAATGTATTTTCAAGTAAACCGAAATGTTGCATTAAAATCTCATTAACAGTACTGGTAAATGTTCTAATCGTGCAACTAACAAGCAAGAATGTACACACACAATAACACTGTGACGTCTGTTCACTATAACAATGCATTCGTCATTTCTGGTTGAATAAGTTGTCTTGGTTCTTGACTGGATATTTAACTTTAAACATTGTTGCATGGTAACAGTTTCTAAAGCATACTAGTAACGTGAAGTGAAACGTTTTATGGCAAAGACAAAGTTAAAAGGCAGATTATCTGTCAATAAACGGTTTTACATGTGAAATATGGTGTAAACCTTTACTCTTCCTAGTACGCAGAATTTCAACTTGAATGCAATTGTCATATGCTATACGTTGGTAAAGAATACTGGAGTTTTTCTCAAGGTTAGCGTCTGTGTTATTTTTCTCTGAGCCAGCGGCCGCACGCGGCTGCCTGCGGTGCGAGTCATTGTCTGTCCCTTTGTTGGCGCGCGTCGTTATTGGGATTAGGAGACCTAGCTTCTACAAATTCACGTTGTCGAAAGTGCCCCGCTCTGTTTGAATCCCGCCAGTTCTGATACAATTCAGGTCTGTCGTTACGAATATATCGTCTGTCGTCATGTCGGTAGATTCCATAGTTTCTTTCCTGTCGGTCACATGGTGGAGAATTTCTCCCTGAATCGCAACTGCGCGCTGGTCCGTTGCGTCTAAAGTTATTCTGTCTCCCTTGATAGTATTTATTTTGGTTCCCATATTGTCTGTTTCTCTTATTGTCTCTGTGATAGTCACTACCACGGAGAGGTGATCTTTCCCTGTAGTTATTACTACTCTGCCAACGGTTGTCATACGGGTGGTGTCTGTTTTGGTCACGATTTGTGTTGTGAGAATAGCCTTGTCGTGTCCAGTTATTACTGCTTTCATCGCGGATTTGCGACGGATGTGACCTGTAATTGTTGTGTTCCTGGTTTCGCGTTCCGCGATTGTCAGTGTCAATTTCTAATTCTTGTAACAGTCCCTGAAAAGCTTCAATGTCGTCTTTGCAACGTCCTGCTAAAATAATATGTCGTAAATGTTCAGGCAGTTTGATTAAGCAAATGCGGATGAGTTCTGAGGGGCTGTATGGGTTTGAAAGATACTGATTCTTATGCAACATGTCTTCAAAATATTTCATAAGACTGGAAAATTCAGATTGTTCGAAACGTTTCATCATTATGATGCTATGTTTTACACGGTCTTGTGTGGCTTGAGACCAATATGCTGAGAGGAAGGCATGGTAAAACTCTCCTTCACTGTGGCAATCGTGAATTACCGATCGCATTCTTACAGCTGGTTCATTCTCTAAGTAGCCACACATAAATTCTAATCTGTGTTCCAACGACCAGTTGGGAGGAAAACAATGAGAGAATTGATGGAGCCATGCTTGTGGATGAATGTCGTTGCCAGAATTCTTAAATGTTTTGAATTTACGTGTAGTAATGAACAGCTTATAGTCAAAATCATCATGTCGGCGAGTCGCATATCGGTCATTGTTAGGTCGTGTCGGCCGTTCCCTCTCAAAATTCGGTGCACATTCCCAATTTCTTTCATTACTTCCGAAATGCCCTGTGTTATTTTGTGTCTGTTCCGTATTTGTATGTCCCTCTTCCCGTATTGGGGCGCGAGTGTCCTCTGAAATACGTAATTCTTGTACTACTTGTGCCAACTGATCTTGCACTTCCCGGATTTCTCTTTTGTACTGTGTATTGATTTGATTTTGATTTTGTTTGAATTTTCTAATTTGTTCATACTCTTCAGTGTCCATGAAAGCTACAGGTGTTGTGTCATTCAGATCATCATCTACCTTTGTAGATAAGTTAGTGAACTGATCTGAAAGTTCGGCTACTTTATCCGATAGTGAAATCATTTCCTCTCTATGTTTTTCTGAACCAAGTTTCAGAGTGTCCATTTGTGTTGCAATCGTGTCTACTGCGACCTTTAAGTTTTCCTGAGTTTTTGCAAGTTGCATAACCGTATCGGTAGATGCAACTGAGTCAAATTTTGCTTGCAAGGTCTCATGATTTTCATGAACAATAGTGTGCAGTTCTTTTATAGCTGCTTCGTGATTCTGTAGTGCATTTTCATGACGCGAAAAAATAGGTTGGAAATGCTCACAAATTTGTGTTTTTACGTCGTTACAGACTTTTTGACATTTCGATTCAATGTTATATAACTCAGTAGTTAAATCTTCACGCGTTTGTTCAAGAGTTTGTTCCAATGAGTCTAACTTTTGAAGCTGTTGCTGTGTTTGTCTCTGATTTTGTTCCAGTGTGTCTAACTTTTTAAGATTTTGTTCCACTGTGTCTAACTTTTCAAGCTTTTGCTGTGTTTGTCTCTGATTTTGTTCCATTTGTTGCATTAATTGCAATAATAATGTATTAGTGTCTGGAATCTGTTTCTCTACGCTTTTCGGCAGTGCATTTGCACCGACAACATTCACATTTTGACAAGCAGAAAATGTGTCTTGACTTATTTGAGAAAACGGTGATGACCCAAAACCTGAATCTACAGTATTTGCGAAATTGTGTCCTGTCATTTCGGATTCCTGAGGCGAGCTGTTGCCGACCGATCGATCGATAATGCTTCCCTCTTCACTAATTGTTTCACTGTCCGTGCCATTGTTTGCCGCCCGCTCCATTTCCCTATGCACGATTACCAAATTACTACTTTGAACATCAGTTAATTCATTACTCGGTGGCGCTAACACACTGCTTTCATTTTCACTGTCATTTCTCAGTTTACTTTGGAGCCTAGTATTACGTTTTTCACACGCCATTATTGTCACAGTATTTCACACGACAACACAGAAAAACACAATTTGAAGATCAAAAACAAGAGAACACATTAACATAGCACTGAAAATAATATCTAGTTAATTGCAAGCGCAGCTGCGAAATACTTGGTGCAAATCTACATGCATGCCACAACTGTTTTACTGTACAACAATGAAAACTACAACTACAAAGGAGATTCTCTCTACAATTACGCGCTAGCAATAAACAAAAGCTACACTAAATACACAAACTACAAGAAAAAATCAGAAGATTCCAGTGAGGTATCCTAGGCTAAGGGTCGACATATGAAACGTCCCCTTTGAACAATTATACAAGACTGTGCTTAACCTGACACACAATATTTTTAGCGCAACGCAATCTGACTTTCAAAATTTCCTACTAAAGAATGGCCCTGACAAACATTAAACTATACCTTTCACAAATCACTTACCTCACAAAAATCTTTGCTGCTCAAGCTACTGCAATACAGCGAGCGCCACTACTGCCAGCTAAATAAAAGATTCAAACTACTGAAGGCACTAACTACTGATAGGGATAGTTAGCAAATGAAAAATATTAATAGAGAACAAACAATGTATTTACCTTAATATCATCACAAGTCATAATATATATATCAGTTCATGACAAATTGCAAAACTTCGCCATCTCTCTCCCCACATCCACCACTGCTGGCGGCTCACCTCCAACTGCGCAACGCTACGCGCTGTTCACATCCAGCTGCCGCTGCCCAACACTACAATGGCAGACAACAATGCAAACTAGCGACAGACTGCACACAGCACAGCCAGTGATTTTCATATTGAGCGCTACGTAACGTTGCCAATAAGAAAACATAAACAGCCTACTTACAGGTGGAGGTTCCCTTCTGTTTTGGGGTGGCGTTTGTGGGGCCAACGTAAGCCACTGGTAGTCACAGAAGGCGCCGTAACGGCTGTACGATACGTGAATGCCATCCTCCGACCGATAGTGCAACCATATCGGCAGCATTTGGGGAGGCGTTCGTTTTCATGGACAATTCACGGCCCCCATCCTGCACATGTTGTGACTGAGTTTCTTCAGGATAACGACATCGCACGACTAGAGTGGCCAGCATGTTCTCCAGACATGAACCCTATCGAAAATGCTTGGGTTAGATCCAAAAAGGCTGTTTATGGATGACGTCACCCACCAACCACTCTGAGGGATCTACGCCGAATCGCCGTTGAGGAGTGGTACAATCTGGATTAACAGTGCCTTGATGAACTTGTGGATGGTATGCCACATGCAGGCAAGCATCAGTGTAAGAGTACGTGCTACCGGGTATTAGAGGTACCGGTGTCTACAGCAATCTAGACGGGCACCTGTGAAGGTATCGCTGTGCGGTGGTATCATATGCAATGTGTGGTGTTCATGAGCAATAATAAGGTCGGATATGATGTTTATGTCGATCTCTATTCCATTTTTCTGTACAGGTTCTGAAACTCTCGGAGTCGACGTGGTTCAAAACTTTTTTTGATGTGTGTAAAAACTTGTATGTGGCTTTCGTAATAATTACTAAATGAAAATGTGAATTTGGCATGCAACCCAGAGAATAATCACTTCCTCTTTTATTCTGGCGGGCAATCAGAACACAAGGCGATGCTTTCGGCACAGATTCTCTTCACTACTGTGTCTTTACTTTATGACGTATATTAGCCACTGTGTCTTCACTCAACTGAGCTGTGATACATAGAAATAAAGCTATGGCTTAAAAATCCAGAAACATTACAAACAGATGGGAAGACCAGACAACAAGTCAGTAGATGCTAAATCGAATTTAGAAAGAAAAATATTTATGGTACTGCTTGACTAAGGCACCAGTTGATAATCGCTTATATTGAAACAAACAAAAATTTTTCAGTTTGATAAAGGAAGGAAGTGCGGGGCAGGGCAAAAACTAGAGACCAAGGCATGAATACAGTAAGCGTAAGTGGTCAGGTGTAACAAAGCACATTCTTTACAACTAAGTTCTCATACTGGGGAAACATGTCATTATCGGAATTTACAAGACCTGCTGTATCTTGTTGCCTTCTGTTTGCAGGAACCTCCGAAGTGGGGGGAAGAAACAAGCTTCCCCACTGGCTAGAGACACTAACGGTAACTCAGAGACGGAGTTCAATACACCGGACAGAGTAAAAAGGAGCGGGCCCGGCCAGCAAAATTCAGGGGCACGGGCAAGACGAAAGCACTCAAATGGACAGGTGGACTGAGCATCCATTTGAGAAAGCTCGTGACGGCAGGTTTGAGAATGTGGAGAGACGGAAAACTCTTGAATTCCTAACGTTCCCCTGGGGATTTGAGCGACCTATTTGCTGGAAATACCGTTTCATCCTGTTGCTGCACAGCAGTCCAAATTCTGATATACTACCACTGTTGCGCCAGAGAAAATTTGCAGTTCAGTTTCCCTTGGTAAGGAAATTCCTAGAAATTCCACATCATTTGTCTTGCCATCATAACGTGGTTTTGGGCTATTCCCAGGTGTGATAGCACGTTTCTGATTTGTGTTCTGGCACCTAAATTGTTGGTGGGAGACAGTGGACTTGATTCTAGTTCCATCAATGGACCGTTAGGCCTCTTTGGTGACTGGATAAACAAAGTATGCCGTTAGGAACATTGAGGATTGAACGGAAGTCAGAGGTGTTTCTGTAAGCAGACTCATGAAGACATCGCCTTGGACGCTATTACAAGGACTGGCACGACTTTCATAACCGATTTGGAGCTAGGCCTTATGCTATGTCACTGGAGTTTGACTTAACAATTCTCGGGTCAGATAAATTTCTCGCACTCGCACCTTAGAAGATGTGTGCATGTTGTGGCCATAGACACAGCAGGATGAGTACACCAGCAGCGCTCTGTTGTGGGGTCGGTGTGTCGAACCTGGGACTCCAGATTGCAGAGCTTAATCCGTGACCCACCGCGCCATATTTTATCAAGAGTCTGAGCAAGTCCAAGAGCGTCAAGGGGCAGTGCAGAGTGGTACACTGGTATTCAGTAACACTTGTTTATTCGGATAATTTACACTTCTCGATGGGTGAAGCGTAGTGTTGGCATGCCGTCCATGTGCAGTCCCGCGACTCCAGCTGGTTCAGCAGACTCCTGGTATGCCAATACTGCTGCTGCCATCATCGCCACCCCGCTGGAAGTCGGCCCAACCTCTCCTGGTCGGTGCCTGCCGATATGTTGCAACTTGCGACGTGCTGCTGCCATCGATTCCGGAGACTGCTACAGTCACTGGTCCTTGCAGCCCTCCACCCTGTTTGGCCTGCTCTTTCTGACCATGGGACGAAGGTGGGTGTACTGGTCACCCGTGGCCCTCGGGCTCCCGCTGCTCCCAGGACGGAACCAGACTCGAACCCGTGCCCTCCTTGATGCTATGCCACAAATTGCTGCTAGTGGTGGTTGCCAGATGGCAACACCTGGTGCCGTATCTGGTGCTGTTGCAGCGTTGCTACACCTCCCGCAGTGTACGCCTTGGCCGGCCGGGGTGGCCGAGCGGTTCTAGGCGCTACAGTCTAGAACCGCGCGACCGCTGTGCTCCCAGTTTCGAATCCTGCCTCGGGCATGGATGTGTGTGTTGTCCTTAGGTTAGTTAGGCTTAAGTAGTTCCAAGTACTAGGGGACTGATGACCTCAGAAGTTGAGTCCCATAGTGCTCTGTGCCATTTGAACCATTTTGTACTCCTTGCCCAGACACCAGTGCGCCAGGTGGGAAGCGAATGTGGCCTGTAGACTCGAGTGGAACGAAGCCCCTAGTGGACCAGCAGTAGACCGCTGTCACTGCCATCTTTCAGGCTGCCGTTAGCTCCCACCCCTGTGTTGTGTTCCTGGAGGTTGAATATGGCCCAAGTACATAGAAAACTCAATTCAAGTTTATGCGGAATGCTTATAAAATTGCTGCCAGCCTGGCCTCTATAAGCGAGGACCAGCAAAGGCCGACTGACCTGGCAGTCTCCGTCCCAAGCTAAAATTGTCCGTCTATTTATATCAGTTTTTTTCTGTTTATCTCTGACACTACATCAAGTGTCAGAGACAGACGGAAACCATGGCAATGATAAATTCCCACTCGTCAGCTACTTACAAATCGGCAGTCTTGGCTCCGGGCCAGCTGCGGTGGTCTAGCGGTTCTGGCGCTGCAGTCCGGAACCGCGGGACTGCTATCGCAATAACTTAAAGCATTGTTGCTCCACTCAAGACAAATGGTGTGTACACTGCCGTCACAGCTCTGGGCCCGTGAGTGCCACGTTTACCTTCTCTGGCCGGCTGGCTGTTGACTGTTACCACACTCTGCCAGCGGCCCCAGATTTCATCGCCCAACCGCGCCTTTGACAAAATTTGGCTTTCCTCCGACTATAAGTAATACTAGCGCAGCAGCTCGCAGCGGCGCAGTGTACCGCAACAGCAAGCTGACCTCATTGCAGACAGAAAATGGTTCAAATGGCTCTCAGCGCTATGGGACTTAACATCTGAGGTCATCAGTCCCCTAGAACTTAGAACTACTTAAACCTAACTAACCTAAGGAAGTCACAGACATCCATGCCCGAGGTCGGATTCGAACCTGGGACCGTAGCGGCTGCGCGGTTCCAGACTGTAGAGCCTAGAACCGCTCGGCCACCCCGGCCAGCCATTGCAGACGCTAGAAGTTCGTACTGCAATGGGATCGATCGACACCAAGAATTAAAGCTGTTAGAGGAGACAAGATTTCATTTCTATAATTTAGATTCCGCTAATCTCTCACCATAACACAAGCTTCATGGAACTCTTAGCATTCTACTTTCTTTTTCTGTCATGTGACATTTAGGGAAAAATTTTACTAAGCAGCACTCATATTCCGCCTTTGAAATGATGAATAATATTGTAGAGGTCTTGCTGTTGTGATCTTCTGCTTACGTTCATGGTGATGTTAGGTAAAGTTGTGTAGTCACTTCACGTTCTTACAATTTTTTAACATTTTGAATCAAATAAGGCTTGAATTAATTTGTTAACTCTGACAATACCTGAACAGTTATCCAGCCAGCATTGTCCAGCAATAAGCTGGCAGCAACCTTAGTTTGTATTTCTGAATTATTTGCTCTTTGGTTTGGGTTATAAGGTCAATGTCAAAAAGATATATTTTCCATGTGATATCCACGAACGAATAAAGGTATGTTATGTATACAGACTGAAGCGGGGAGTGAAAATTTATACCAAGGCCGGGAATATAAAGCTTGTCTCCTGCTTACTAGGTGGGTGCTGCGTTATCCACCAAAGCAGACCAGGACGGCAGTGAGAATTTAGAACACTACAAATTCTCTCTCTCCGCTTCAGTCTACATACACTAAATCATATCTGTATGAGACCAGTAAAGTCTTTGAAATTGTGTCTTATCACTTGTGTAAGTACCTGCACCGGAGTTTCTAGCTTGATCCCCCATTTACGTTCGATCCTGCGGTGGTATTTCCCATGGAGAACCTAGTCAATTATGCTCCTATGTGTGGGGCCCCTCCCACTGGAGGTTCGAGTCTTCCCTCGGGCATGGGTGTGTGTGTTGTTCTTAGCATATGTTAGTTTAAGTTTGTTTAAGTATTGTGTAAGTCTAGGGACCGATAACCTAATCAGTTTGGTCCCTTATGAATTCACACACATTTGAACATTTTGCTCCTATGTAAGGGGGAATTTAGACTGCGGCGGCTGTGGGAATTCGCATTTATTTAATAAACGTGTGCTTTTAGCAGATCAAATTCGACAATTCAGGTACTTATCCCGTTGTTACAATCAAACTGCCAATGCCCTCCAACCATGAACACTTAAGTGAAATCTCCAGATGAAATCACAGTTTAAATTAACGTTCCGTGCAGGGCCACAGTTATACTGATAGTCACTCTTAGGGCTTCATGGGGATATGCTACAGCTTTCTGGTATTCGACGCCTGCGCCGGGTGCTGAATTTATTTGCCCCATGTAAAGAGGTTCGTAGCAAGCTGCCAATTGAATTTCCAAATACACCCGACTTCTGGCAATAGATTGGTTTCTTTTTTTCTTTTTTTCTTTTTATTTGAAAGCTTTCTCTATATTGACAACGGGCTTTATATTTTTTACATTTTTGGTGTTACTAGTACACAAAGTAATTGTATAACAAAATGTCTTTCTCATGTAAGTCTTTCGTTCTTAAAAAATATTTATATTACCATATTGGCCCCGAAAATAAGCCACAACATTTTATGCACATTTCACTCTCGAGAAACTATTGTGTGGGTTATATCGTCTATTGTGCCTTTTTGTATACCTAGCCTTAAAAAAATTATGCTAATTGGGAACAATACAAAAAGCGCTTTAACCTAAACTGGTGGCTACGGATTTTAGTACGCAATAATAAAACATTTTACCAGTATTTTACTGCACTCAACGGTGCGTAGATCCACCAACGTAGTTTCGTTAGAATTCAGTTTCAATATGATCCTGGTAAGAAGCCGTGATTTATGGTGATATCAACGACCATTCAGGGCAGAAAGCATCATCAAGCTAAGGAATATGGAGCATTTACGATGCAATCTCCAAAACTACAGTTGTGTGTTATGCCAAAACCACAAACAACAGAAAAGACAGAAAGAAGTACGGACAAATTTCATCCTAAACGTTGGATTGCTTCACAAGAAAAAATGGAAGAAAGCAGTTAGGACGAGACAAAAATTCAGCGGACCAAAATATGGCAACTATCAGGAACATGATGATAACGTTCTTTCTTTTGTGCGTTATGAGAGAAAAGATGAGATTCCTACCTCGCGAGAAATAATCCAACTGAAGACTTTGTAACTCGCAAAAGTCTTAAACATACCACAGGGAGAGTTCAGTGATAGTATTGGTTGGTGTTGTCTGTTGATGAGGAAAAATGGCTTTACTTTCCGACGAAGTTCTATAGTAGCACAGAGAATCCCAGCAGATTTAGAGAAGAAACTGAATAATTTACGTCGCTCAGTTCTGTGACTTATACACTTTCTATCAAACTGGCAATGCTGACGAAACTCCAGTACTCTTTGACAATACGACAGTAGACATCAATGGGGCAAAAATCATTCCGTTAAGAGGAATTCGGAAAGAAAATATTGGATTAATGTGATGTTAGCTTTTGTAGCATATGGCGTAAAATTTCCCACTTACGTCATTCTGAAGAGAAAAAGAAAACTTTTCTAAGAAAACTTTCCTAAGGATTTTCTGAAGGAAAGGATCGGATGTAAAGCAGCTGATGGCTGACTGGCTGTCTACTGCTTGGAATAGCGGACTTTAGGCACTACTTGCTAAGAGTGCCATGATGATTTGTAAAGCTTTCATGGTCCTTGATACGTTTCTCATTATGTCTTCTTCTTTTTCATTGAGTTCCTTCGAAATTCGATTAGTTCTGAAACGATTGAGAATAAAAGACATAATAATTACTTGCGGTCAAGGAGTGAATTTTAAGTGCAGAATATGACGGCCATGTTACATTAAGGTTTTATGTAGTATGTCTGTAGGTCAAATTCTGAGCTCAAGTTTAATGAGATACCTTGGGCAGAATGACCTTCTCCTTGTAAATTCCAAACTTGTACATTTCTCAAATGACTTCCAGAAAGCTATCTAGTGACTCTCGTGGATGTAGTACTGTTTGATTATGGAAAATATTAACTCGGTACGAAAATACTATCCTGTGAGATATCAGACGGAGGCTGTGACTGAACTGAGAGTTTAATGGCGTTAAGTCTTTGATGATCAGTCATCGACAGAAGTGAAAATAACTTATAACAGAAACACATTCGTAACACAATTCGACGGCGCTTTTCAAATGGTTGGGGTGTTCGACTGTTTCAGTTACTCTACTTAGGGAACCGATTCTTGACATTTCTTTTTGTATCCTTTATTTAATTTTGCTTATTAGGCGTATCTTAAGATGCTGGGCTTTGTTCATTGTAAACTATATTTGGAGTCACGAACGATGGCGGTCGAATTTAAGCTTGTTCTGCACACCTACGTCACGTATGCTCCCACAGCCAATGAGAGTTCAGTATGTTCTGAGCTCTCTGCTGTGAACGCCGTAGCTAATGCGAGCATTAAACGTGATCGTAGGGAGTTGTTTAGTGAATTTCGATTCTATATGTTGCTAGGCTAGTTGTCATCGCTGATTGTGGTGGTAAGTCATAAATTGGGCATAAATAACCGAGAGACATAATCAGCTGAAAAACCACCTTCTCCAAGCGGAAATCACGCTTATCCACATATCATAACTGTCGCTTGGAATCGTCAACAATGCATTCCCCATCCGTGCCTCGACATGCACGAACTCCCATAGTTCGTGGATCATACTCTAACACCATGAGTGAGCTCTGTTTGAAGTGCTGGGTTGTCACGAACTGCCCAACTCTTAGCTTGGTTGCACATTCTCTCATGTACCGCATGATAAATCGTGTGTTGCATGCACTCTTTTCAAACGATCCATGTCCTGTCCACTGTGGTCCTTCCCCATGTCGAATACAAAATAGGTCCGTCTTACAATTGACTAAGTGTTTACCATACACTCCGTACTGTTGTGTATAAGGGACAGTCCATTTAACGAATTACCGTCGAATCAAACCAAATGTTAAATTATGTATCGATATTTGTATCGTAATTGTTCCAATTGTGCACGTGTTTCTAAATGTATATCTATTTGAACTTCGTGCCCGATTAAAATAAAATATCATTCATGATCAGAGCTACGTGCTCCTCTTTAGATATTTTCTCGTATCACGCAATTACGATTCCCATCTACTCCTACACGCCTTATCCTTAAGTATTAGTGCAAGAAGAACGTACGTGTGCCCTGAAAAGAGGATAACATTTAAATTAACAAATGGTCAACGGAATGAACCCCACAGAAGCGTCCCTAACGCCACATTACTGCCCCAGGCTTACTTAAATACGTCAGAGTTCTCCGTTGCACGAATCTTGTTAATTGGCCATATTTGATAATACACATTTATACAGAGAAACATGCATGAGAGCTGACACGAAACTAACGTTGGTGGAAGACAAAGATTTTCATCCCAGACAGCGAAACGCAATACCAACACCAATAATTCTTTAAAGAAACTCCATCCGTTTTTTGACAATCCGGCTCAGGACGGCAATTTAAGTCTTTAACAGAGACATTCCCCTTTGGAGTGGTTCTTACGAGATAATTTATTCACTTTGAAACATCCCCTTTGAACAATTTATACATGACTGTGCTTAAACTGACACACAATGTTTATAGCACAACGCAATCTGACTTTCAAAATTCCCTACAAAAGAATGGCCCTGACTAACATTAAACTATACCTTTCACAAATCACTTACCTCACAAAAATCTTCGCTGCTCAAGCTACTGCAATACAGCGAGCGCCACTACTGCCAGCTAAATAAAAGATTCAAACTACTGAAGGCAGTAACTACTGATAGGGATAGTTAGCAAATGAAAGATATTAATAGAGAGCAAACAATGTATTTACCTTAATATCATCACAAGTCATAATATATATATCAGTTCATGACAAATTACAAACCTCCGCCATCTCTCTCCCCACATCCACCACTGCTGGCGGCTCACCTCCAACTGCGCAACGCTACGCGCTGTTCACAGCCAGCTGCCTAACACTACAATGGCGAGTATTACAACAATGCAAAGCAGCCACAGACTGCACACAGCACAGCCAGTGATTTTCATACAGAGGTGGCGTTACCAATAAAAAACCTAAACAGCCTACTTACATAAAGAAAACATAAACAGCCTACTTACATAGCCCCCATGCTCCCCACAAAAAATTTTACAAATTTTTTTTGGGCAGTGGCCAATAATGATTTGATAAAATTTTTCATAATTACAATAACAAAGAAATCAAATGCACACACTTATTGATACAACGTTGGTCAATAGCTAAAATTTTCTCACAGTCCATAAAGATAGTCCTAATCATTCATCATAATAGTAATTACATTTTTTTTTTTTTTTACAAAGTCTCATTAGTAAAAGAAATTGCACACAGAAGTAGTGGATTTCCATGCAGTCTTGAAGAAGTAGCGTTGTCCTTCCAACGGAAAGACAGTGCTGACTCTTGACATGCATACAGGTAATGGTCCACAACAGAGCAAACCCACAGCAGAGTCATTCGAAGTTCTGACGAATATTGGTAGGTAGGTCATCACAGAGCAGACCCACCGTAGTCCTGGTAGAGATTATGGTATTGGTGGGCCACCAGAGGTGCAGACCCACTGTAGTCCTTGTAGAGATTGCCAGCAGCCATCTGTTGCGATTGTGCAGGTGCACATTCACCATCGAGGAGTCTTGCGGAGAATATAGCAAGTCCATAAACCACCACTTGTGCACTCACAAAGTTTTTTGGAATTGTCCTTAGAACGAGCAATGCTGTTATCCAGTCCCTTGCTGAATCATTAACACACATGCAAACACTATCAGTCCCTACTTCTCACATATTGTCCATATACTATGACCAACAGAAACGTGTGCAGTGAAATGTAACTTACAAGTTACTTAATTTGATTAACTGGTGTCAATTACTATATTATAACACGAAAATATAATTACAAAAGGTACAAAATACATCATTAAAAACATAACAATACAGATAACATTTGTAGTAATATGGGCTTTACAAAAGAATCGAAATAACATATACATCAGTGTTACAGGAATTATGACATTAGTAAATACATAAAAGATCAGAATAACTTTTGAAACATCAATTTCACACATGAGCATGAAACAGAACAGAATTAATAATGTCTAACATCTTTACAAAGTAAATAACATATTATTAATGCCAATTATATTCGAGGATAACAGTATTCCTCATTATAGTGAATGTAGCTTAATATTAAAAGAAGAAAAAATTCTATGAAACTACACAGAGACAGGAAGAAAACAAATACACAAGGGTACACAAACACATAGTGGTATAACACCAATAGGAAAGGACAGGGTTCGTTTTCAGTGTAACATTTGGTACTGCAGTCCAACCCAAAACTTCATATATCTTTCCTCCTATTTCATCCTTTGTTTCCACCAAAAAATTCTAACTAAGCATGCTTTCTGTATTTATATGTTCACACATTTCTTACCTCAACATTTATTTCCAAGAAAATCCTACCTAAACCTGTTTTCTCAATGCATTTCTTCCAATTCATTGCAACTCATTCTCTTCTATAGTCTACCCCCTCTTAAGCTAACTTAAATCTACTGAGCTCAGATGCTAAACTAAGGGACGAGGCAATGCAGCAGCACAAAACAATTAACACAAACATCAATGACAAAAATACAAATTCCAAAGCAATTGCAATATTACAACTAATATAGGGCACTGTGCAGCAAAAAAAAAAAAAAAATACATCTGGCTTAGCAGAGTAACACAAATTAAAGTTCAGTAGCACTATGCCTGGCAAACAGCAGTAACTTATACCTAAACATGACATAGCTCAAGCAGAAAAAATATTACAGTAAAAACAACAATGCAGATAAGGGAAATGTATATTCACATCTTAATGTCTATGTAAAGTGGTGCACCACAAATTATTCTAGAAAAGAAATTACCAAGTACTTGAAAAGAAAATTATAGATGCAGTTACTGGTATTAGTCCCTTCTTATTGTTCTCTCCATTCCAAGAGCTCCTTTTTCGAAGAATGTGGATCAGAAAATAATTATTTAATAAATCTGTTGACAGAAAGTGTTCACATTAGCAAATGCATTTAATTTTATTTTATGAAACCAATGCTGCAACACAGCTGGAAAACAGATGTCAAATGAAATAAGCAATTATGAAAAGCAAAGCATAAAAATATCATTCAATAGTCATGTGGCATTTCGTAAGTCAGTAGCACTCAACTCTCGGAGAAAGACACTTGTCATAATCAGGTGTGCAGATGTACGAATATTTCCCATCAATTCATAAGCATTTCAGTAATTAGCACAAAGTGCGAGTAATCATATGTTTTCAAGTAACGAGGGTGTCGCATTAGCGATGAAAGGCACACCCTAATGGCTTGTTCTCCAGGTGTGTGACACAGCTGGGTGCCCACGACGCATTACGTGCAGGTGGTCACTTAACTTTCTTACGGAAATATTTACCGCTACAGTGACAGTCTCATATAAAAATATTTCACAGGTCAAGAATTTGCGTTACAAATCTGTAGAAACAAAATGCTATTGATATAACAGTGTCCAAAAAAATTTTCGTCTGCATTGTAATACATTCACGAATATACACACACATTTCATAACTCTTAAAGTACGTTTCTTGGTTTCCAACATCCTTTTCATAAATCAGAGTCCCTAAACACTACTCATTATTCCTTACCTCATTATACATATACATATTCGTCGACACTTCTTCAATATTTCGTCATTATAAATATGAAGCATAATCAAATAACTCATATAGCCTCAGCCTATTAATCATAAACATACCTCAGCAGCATAATACACATCGTCGTCGTAAAAATAACATCACAACACCTCAGTCAAATCTCAAAATCGTCGTAGCTTCCTCCAATAATTTCTAAGCCTAAAAAAATTCTCTGCTCATGTCAAAAGTGTCAGCTGCCTCAAACGTACTTTAAAAATCATGATCTCATACCAAATACATCATTCAAAGCTCTCATAGTATCACAATGATTCCGAAAAAATATGAACAGTTTACAAAGTACAGACAAAATACAGTTTCATAAGTGTGAAGTTATCCAACTGTATAATTGCGTAAACATGTGTCACTGATGTAGTAAAATAAATGTTTGTCTCTCTCAGTTAAATAATCAGATAGCTGTGTAATTTGTGTGTTAGAGAAATATGGTACCAATGTGTAAAGTTGTATAAGCAAATACCATATTAGCTAGGGTTCCTTGTGCTTGCCAAACACATGGTACACAAAGTAGGCGTGTACCCCCCTGAGGATTAATGTAATTATACCCTCAGGTGTTACAGATTACAGCAATGGAATGAAATGTATCACGGAAAACTTTCTTTGTAATTAAAAAATCTTTGAAAATAAGTGTTTTAAGTATAAGATTAATCACTGAAATGCGTGTCCTGTAGCGCTAAATGTGCGTCTTGTTGTAAGATAATCTCTGTGGAAGTGTCGTAGTTATCGTCCTCCGAAAGCTAAGTTCTGCAGAAGTCAATGTACTTACCTCATGATAAACAAAAGTGAAATGCTTTGTGTATAGATATCATAATTATTATGTACATTACTGTGATCAAGAAAATACTATACTGTAAAGTATTGTTGTGCTAAGAAAAAGGCCCTCACATTGTAGCTTACTACTAAAACATGTTTTGCTTTCCAGAAGAATTCAGAAAAACTGTGCAGATATAAAACAGATACACCGCAAAAGCAACATTGTAAATTGTCACTCATTAGTAGCGTCGTGATAAAATCGTGTAGCTGTCACATAAACTAACACTGTGTCATCTGGTATCTCACAGAAAGTACTTTAAATCCAGAATGTATTTTCAAGTAAACCAAAATGTTGCATTAAAATCTCATTAGCAGTACCAGATATAATGTTATTTTTCTCGGAGCCAGCCGGCGCACGTGTATGCCTGCGGTGCGAGTCATTGTCTGTCTCTTTGTTGCCGCGCGTCGTTACTGGGATTAGAAGGCCTAACTTCCACAAATTCGCCTTGCCGAGAGGGCCCAGCTCTGTTTAAAGCTCGCCAGTTCTGATGGAATTCAGGTCTGTCGTTTTGTCGGTAGTTTACACAGTTTCTTTCGTGTCGGTCATGTGGTGGAGAATTTCTCCCTGAATCGTAACTGCGCGCTGAACTGTTGCGTCTGAAATTATTCTGTCTCCCTTGATAATAGTAGTTCCGATTACCATATTGTCTGTTTCTATGGTTATCTCTGTCATATTCATTACTACGGAAATGCGATTTTTCTCTGTAACTATTACTCTGCCAATGGTTGTCATATGGGTGGTGTCTGTTTTGGTCATGATTTGTGTTGTGATAATAGCCTTGTCGCGTCCAGTTATCATTTCTGTCGTCACGGAATTGTGACGGATGTGACCTGTAGTGATTGTTTTCCTGTTTTCGCATCCCGCGACGGTATGTGTCAATTTCCAGTTCTTGTAACAGTCCCTGAAATGCTTCAATGTCGTCTTTGCAACGTCCTGCTAAAATAATATGTCGTAAATGTTCAGGTAATTTGATTAAGCAAATGCGGATGAGTTCTGAGGGGCTGTATGGGTTTGAAAGATACTGATTCTTATGCAACATGTCTTCAAAATATTTGGCAAGACTGGAAAATTCAGATTGTTCAAAGTGTTTCATCATCATGATGCTATGTTTTACACGGTCTTGTGTGGCTTGAGACCAATATGCTGAGAGGAAGACATGGTAAAATTCTCCCTCACTGTGGCAATCGTGAATGACCGATCGCATTCTTACAGCTGGTTCATTCTCTAAATAGCCACACATGAATTCTAATCTGTGTTCTAACGACCAGTTGGGAGGAAAACAATGAGAGAATTGATGGAGCCATGCTTGTGGATGAATGTCGTTGCCAGAATTCTTAAATGTTTTGAATTTACGCGTAGTAATGAACAGCTTATAGTCAAAATCATCATGTCGGCAAGTCGCATGTCGGTCATTGTTACGTCGTTTCGGCGGTTCCATCTCAAAATTCGGCGTACCTTGCCAACTTCTTTCACAATTTCCGAAGTGCCCTGTGTTGTTATTTTGTGTCTGTTCCGTATTTGTATGTCCCTCTTCCCGTATTGGGGCGCGAGTGTCCTCTGAAATACGTAATTCTTGTACTACTTGTGCCAACTGATCTTGCACTTCCCGGATTTCTCTTTTGTACTGTGTATTGATTTGATTTTGATTTTGTTTGAATTTCTTAATTTGTTCATACTCTTCAGTATCAGTGAAGGCTACAGGTCTTGTGTCTTTCAGATCATCATCTACCTTTGTAGATAAGTTAGTGAACTGATCTGAAAGTTCGGCTACTTTATCCGATAGTGAAATCATTTCCTCTCTATGTTTTTCTGAACCAAGTTTCAGAGTGTCCATTTGTGTTGAAATCGTGTCTACTGTCACCTTTAAATTTTCCTGAGTTTTTGCAAGTTGCATAACCGTATCGGTAGATGCAACTGAGTCAAATTTTGCTAGCAAGGTCTCATGATTTTCATGAACAATAGTTTGCAGTTCTTTTATGGCTGCTTCGTGATTCTGTAGTGCATTTTCATGACGCGAAAAAATAGGTTGGAAATGCTCACAAATTTGTGTTTTTACGTCATTACAGACTTTTTGACATTTCGATTCAATGTGATGTAACTCAGCAGTTAAATCCTCACGTGTTCGTTCAAGAGTTTGCTCCAATGAGTCTAACTTTTTAAGATTTTGTTCCATTGTGTCTAACTTTTGAAGCTTTTGCTGTGTTTGTCTCTGATTTTGTTCCATTGTGTCTAACTTTTGAAGCTTTTGCTGTGTTTGTCCCATTTGTTGTATTAATTGTAATAACAATGCATTGGTGCCTGAAACATGTTCCTCAGTGCTTTTCGGCAGTGAATTTACACCGGAAACATTCACATTTTGACAAGCAGAAAATGTGTCTTGACTTATTTGAGAAAACGGTGAGGATCCAAAACCTGAATCTACAGTATTTGCGAGATCGTGTCGTGTCATTTCGGCTTCCTGAGGCGAGCTATAGCCGACCGATCGATCGATAATGCTTCCCTCTTCACTAATTGTTTCACTGTCTACGCCATTGTTTGACGCCCGCTCCATTTCCCTATGCACAGTTACCAAATTACTACTTTGAATATTAGTTAATTCATTACATGGTGGGGCCAACACACTGCTTTCGTCTTCACTGTCATTTCTCAGTTTACTTTGGAGCCGAGTGTTACGTTTTTCACACGCCATTATTGTCACAATATTTCACACGATAACACAGAAAAGCACAATTTGAAGAGCAAAGATAGGGGAATACATTAACATAGCACTGAAAATAATATCTAGTTAATTACCAGCGCAGCTGCGAAATACTTGGTGCAAATCTACATGCATGCCACAACTGTTTTACAGTACAACAATGAAAGACTGCAACTACAAAGGAGATTCTCTCTACAATTACGCGCTAGCAATAAACAAAAGCTACACTAAATACGCAAACTACAAGAAAAAATCAGAAGATTCCAGTGAGGTATCCTAGGCTAAGGGTCGACATATGAAACGTCCCCTTTGAACAATTTATACATGACTGTGCTTAAACTGACACACAATGTTTATAGCACAACGCAATCTGACTTTCAAAATTCCCTACAAAAGAATGGCCCTGACTAACATTAAACTATACCTTTCACAAATCACTTACCTCACAAAAATCTTCGCTGCTCAAGCTACTGCAATACAGCGAGCGCCACTACTGCCAGCTAAATAAAAGATTCAAACTACTGAAGGCAGTAACTACTGATAGGGATAGTTAGCAAATGAAAGATATTAATAGAGAGCAAACAATGTATTTACCTTAATATCATCACAAGTCATAATATATATATCAGTTCATGACAAATTACAAACCTCCGCCATCTCTCTCCCCACATCCACCACTGCTGGCGGCTCACCTCCAACTGCGCAACGCTACGCGCTGTTCACAGCCAGCTGCCTAACACTACAATGGCGAGTATTACAACAATGCAAAGCAGCCACAGACTGCACACAGCACAGCCAGTGATTTTCATACAGAGGTGGCGTTACCAATAAAAAAACCTAAACAGCCTACTTACATAAGAACCTAAACAGCCTACTTACATAAAGAAAACATAAACAGCCTACTTACAACTTTCATGAAATTCATTAAAGGAAGAAATTAACAGAACTAACAACATTTTGGTTTTAGGAGGAGATTAGTTATTATTTTATATTCTATTACTTTCCACCAGTAAGAAAGAAGACTCCCTTAATGATATAGGGTAACGGCTTGGTAAAGGTAATGTACTTGTACTTGTACTTGTAAATAAAATGAAAGAAAGAGCAGTAAATAAATTATAGGTCTAATAAGTGTGCCACCGGGTTTCAACGTAACTTGTGACGTAATACATTAGAGCAATAAAAATCGTCGACTTGTAACGGAGATAAAATCTTGCAGCGACTCTTACGGTATATAAAGGTTTTTTGTAGAAGAACAGAAATTTTAACCATTGATGAAACAGTCGTATTCAGTGACTATTATGTTACTACATGATGCCGAATGTCATCCAGAAAAATTTAAGTTAACCGACTCTGGCCAAGGCCGTTTAAGTGATGACGTGCAGTAACTTTTTTTTTTTAGCAGCAAAAAAAGGTATGACGTTGTATGGATTTTTTGGCGAGCGATGTTTCCAGATTATTGGTACTTCTCGCACCGTTCGTGCAACAGGAAACGAAAATCGATAAATCCGGCAAGATATACATTTTACGATGAACGGAAATGTGTTTCCATCTACATCTGCATTTATACTCCGCAAGCTACCCAGCGGTGTGTGGCGGAGGGCACTTTACGTGCCACTGTCATTACCTCCCTTTCCTGTTCCAGTCGCGTATGGTTCGCGGGAAGAACGACTGCCTGAAACCCACCGTGCGTGCTCGAATCTCTCTGATTTTGCATTCGTGATCTCCTCGGGAGATATAAGCAGGGGGAAGCAATATATTCGATACCTCATCAAGAAACGTACCCTCTCGAAACCTGGACAGCAAGCTACACCGCGATGCAGAGCGCCACTCTTGCAGTGTCTGCCACTTGAGTTTGCTAAACATCTCCGTAACGCTATCACGCTTACCAAATAACCCTGTGACGAAACGCGCCGCTCTTCTTTGGATCTTCTCTATCTCCTCTGTCAACCCGACCTGGTACGGATTCCACATTGATGAGGACTGCTCAAGTACAGGTCGAACGAGTGTTTTGTAAGCCACCTCCTTGTACCCGCCTTACCAACAATTAATTTTATATGATCATTCCACTTCAAATCATTCAGCACACATACTCCCAGATATTTTACAGAAGTAACTACTATAATAAAGGATCCTTCTTTCTATGTATTCGCAATACATTACACTTGTCTATGTTAAGGGTCAGTTGGCACTCCCTGCACCAAGTGCCTATCCGCTGCAGATCGTCCTGCATTTCGCTGCAATTTTCTAATGCTGCAACTTCTCTGTATACTACAGCATCATCCCCGAAAAGCCGAATGGAACTTCCGACACTATCTACTTGGAGAAGTAGATGCACATGTCGTTGTTGAGCAGTAGAGTGACGCTACTACGACGACGGAATGTTACTACAGAAAAATAATTCCTACCCTTGATTCTTTTATGGAGATACCGTATGTGTAAGAAACTGCGATATCAGTGAGGAGATGCAGCAGCTGCGAGTAGGCAGTGCGAGGGTTATGAACCGGCCTGTGATGTGGAGTCACGTAATGAACGAATGCCACACATTATTCTGCATCACAATAAGGAAAATGAGCTTCCACCAATATGAGCCGGCTCCTCCCTGTCCATGGCAGGACACGGCAGGTATAGGAGAGAGATTGCGTCCAATTCAGACAGACAATAGCGGCGTGGCGACTGGGAATCACACCCCAGCTCTCTGGCCGCTTCCCTGGAATGCGCACCCCGTTTCCGGTACGGTCTACCGCCCCAACTCCGCATGCCCCGAAGCGTCATCAGAGGTTCGCGTCACTGACCGAACATAATGGAAAGCGGTATTCAGTCAGGGGCCGCTATGGCTTGCTCGTGCGCTGTACCACTGATTCACCACTTCCTTCGTTCTGCAGCAGAACACAATGGGGATCACTGCAATGTCCCCTTCCGAAACCCAATGCTAGGTACGCCATTTGTATCGCAGTTGCCGCTTTAGTCATTTACTTTATACATTTATTTACTTACCGAGGCAGAATTATACACCGAGAAAGAGAAATACACTGCCTGATGAATGCATACATCCTTTTAGAGGTTTCCATTCCAGTTGAGATTTATTGTTGTCATAGAGTACGTGAAACGATTATACTTACAGGTCAACAGCATAAGCGGTTCTGAGGTACTGTAACACATATATCGATTAGGAGTGGGTCTATTTTAAGTAAATGTGTATATGCAATTTATGAAGTGTGCATTCTGTGTTGTTTGAACTCCTTGATGTATGGCAAGAAAATTAGAGTTTTTTAATCTTTATATGGAGAAAGCAAAAGAATTTGTTGAAATTTTAAATTATTATTATATGGATATGTTTACGAAAGAAGTATGTTTGTTAAAAGCTAGTTCATGCTTAGAGCACCTGTATTTCTAACATGTAAGCGCTGTAGGGAAGTCCCTCCACAAGGAAAGTGGAATGGCGAGATGTAAAAGGTGGGATTGGCGGTCGAACTGAGTGGCTCGTTTGTGTGAACGGTGGGCAGTGTGTGACTAGCCTTAGCATGGTACACCTGGACGGTGCTAAGAGAGGCTACTGGAAGCTGCATTAGAATGGATTTCCCTCAGATGAGGATCTGGCTATTATTTGGTATCCGCGGATAACGGAATGGCTCTATGTTGAAAATCCGACTCCAAGAAGCGATTTTATAGAGCATTCAAACATCAAGAGTACAGTTAGCCGCCATTTCGCTTACCACTAATGTTCGCCACTGCTTCACAGACTTCATACATTCAGTTACGTAAAGTACGAGGGTCGTCCACGAGGTAAGTTCCGTTTCTGTTTCGAACCCAGCAGCAGTGGCCGGGTGGTTCTAGGCGCTTCAGTCCGGAACCGCGCGACTGCTACGGTCGCAGGTTCGAATCCTGCCTCGGGCGTGGATGTGTGTGATTCCTTAGGTTAGTTATGTTTAAGTAGTTCTAAGTTCTAAGGGACTGATGACATCAGATGTTAAGCCACATAGTGCTCAGAGACATTTGAACCATTTTTCTATTTTTAACCCCGGCAGCGCTACGATCGCATTTCCGAGCATGCGCGCCAGTTACTCTGACTCAAGGAGAAGACATGTACACCATTTTCAGATCGCTGCTGCCGACGTGTACATTGTAGTGCTTCTTTATAAAGTCAGCCGTAATTGAAAATGCCACCGCGTTTGAAATCATACCTGTGATTCGTTTTCTAAGTGCAAAAAAAGATAAACCAAAATGCTATGAGTGATTCAATGTTTAGAAGATGGGTCATACTGTTCAATGAACGACGTGATAAAGTGCACGAGTAAGAACGAAGTGGACGGCAGTCTATGGTTACTGACGAACTGGTTCACACAATTGAAGAGAAGATTAAGCATACCGTAAGGTTACACTTAGTGCCCTTGCTATGGAAGTTCCGCAAATCTCACGATCACTAATTCATGAAATTGTTCCTGAAAAACTGAAATTTCGAAAACATTGTTCACGTGGGGTACCCCAAAATTCTTACCGAACAACACAAATAACAACGGATGGGCAGTGTGTAACCTCCCCCTCACTTATCGACCTTAATGACAGTGAAAAATTAAACCGCGTGTACCTAATGGAAATTTGGGAAAAGCAATCGTCACCGAAGTTAATCTGTCGGTAAAGAGGGAGGAAAGGGTTACATCTAAATGAAAGGAAGAATGCTAATGAAACTGGTGGAAATTAATTTTGAAATAGGGGTAAAGTTAATAAAGAAAGTAAATGTCCGGCCGTTACGTTAACAATCAACTAGCGGTAATTAGATATTTGAGATTTGGGGAAATTACGGTCGCCAGTCCTAAGGACAATTACTATAGTAACTGAAAAAGAAAGGTTATTACACATATAATTAGCACTAGAAGCGTGGCAACTGGAGGTTGACACGTGTAGTGTGAAAACTGAAAGTTTGTCAGAAGTAATAAATTTCGCTACGTTCTGACTTAATTTAGCAAAAGAATTAACAAAACCGGAAAATCGAAAGTTAATTTAGTGACTGAAGTTAATAGTGAGCTTTCTTTCTGAAGCACATCGAAATTCAGTAAAATACGGTTAGTCTTGGACTACCTCAACAATCATTTCAAAAGCAACTTCAATCTACGCAATTTAGAAATAAGAGATTTTACTTTGAGCTTGAATTAAATGATTCTGAACAATTAACAATAGTAAAATTTAGTACGTACCAAGCTGTGCTGCAGTCACAGGTAAGCTAAAATACGGTAACAAAACTCGCACTGTAAATTTGTGCTTGTGTAATCTAAATATTGTAGCCAGCTATGAATACTTAAAGTGAACTTTGAAATTAAAGCAGTGAAATGGAATGATTGTACTTTAATGCAGGCATCTGAATTTCAACGACACTCGGGTTGATTTCGGAAAAGGAAGGGACCCTGCTTGGTAATGCAGTTGGGACAATGAGCAACAAAGGTTCATGCTAAGTTGCTGTAATTTTGCGAGGCAAATGGAACAATTTGAAAAGCTGAGGTCTGCCATACAGTTCTAAAACTTTACGTGCTTCCATTCTTCCTTGTTGGTTGATTGAAGGTTTGAAGCCGTCGATCGAGGAGGTGGCGACAGTCACTCATTGTCGGCCGTCGCTGTTGCAGAAGCTGGATGTTGGCGCGCCTTCTTCTCAACACGGTCACCAGACGAAACGGGCTCTTGATGTGCGCCAGCTAATGCTTCCCGTCCGCGACACCATGTCAGAAACTATTATCGCAAGTCGAGCCCAATTACATGCTGCCAAACCCCGAAAGCGCGGCAACTCGCGGGAGCTACACACAACACACCTGCTCCACTCGCTACTCCAGCCAGACTCCCTCTGCTCGCGCTCCACGCGGCAGAGTTCACACTAGCAAAGATCCTACACACTTTGATTCTTCACACGACCTATCGATGTAATCGTTCGATAGCAGTTTTCCCTAGGCAAGACCCAGCGTAAAAATACAAATAATATTTACGAAACAAACCAATTATACATCGACATAAGTGCATAAATATATATATATATATATATATATATATATATATATATATATATATATATATATATATATATACAAACAGTAAAACAATTACAATATATAAAGAGACAGAAATGTCATATCTTGAGGTAACAAAACAAGGAAAAAAATAATAGTACAATAGATGGAAATAGGAGGATATGCATTTCCGGCGTTACAAGTGCACTTCAGTTTTTGATATGCTTTATCAGATAGTCACGGGGGATGGAACTTAGGTATCGTACGACACCCCTGAAACAAAACGGCAACCAGAGGAATGGAGGCACACTTCAGCTCCAACGAAGGTTAAGCCTAAGCAAACCTTGACTCCTCTAAAATCCATGTGCACCGTATGTTGGTACAGAAAAGGCATTTTGCTGACTGATTTCTTACCACGAGGCCAAACAATCAATGCACATCGTTACTGCGAGACCATTAAGAAATTGCGCAGCGCAGTACAGTACAAGTGCCGTGGATTACTGTCAAAAGGTGTGGTTCTTTTTTCACGATAATGCCCGACCTCACACGGCGAATGTGACCAAACAATTCTTACAGGAATTTCACTGCGACGTGTTTGATCATTCTCCGTAGAGCTCGGACCTCGCTCCTAGCACCTTTCATCTCTTCTTACAACTAAAATCTGTCCTTGGTGGTCAACACTACAACGACGATGACCAGCTGAAAGAGCGTGTTACCACATGGTTGAATACATAGGCGACCACATTCTATTAACAAGACATACAAAAACTTGTGCTACGCTATGACAAGTGCCTACAAAATTTCGGAAGCTACGTAGAAAAGGAGTTCAACAGTTGCAGATTTTTTTACAACAAATATTTTTTCTGTATCCGTACGTGTTTGTTTTATATAGTCAAACGGAACTTACTTTGTGGACATACCTCGTATATTAGCGTGGACCAGTTAATTTGTATGTTCTTTCAATAATAAACACACAAAACGTCAATTCGTGTTCCAAACCATAACTTCAATCCTGATGAAACCGACGCAGGGTCCTCTCCTAAGCGCTACTAAAACCTAGTATCCTGATTTACAAGAACAATTCTGGCATTCACGTGTTTAAAAGTGATTTTTTGTCTCAAGTAAAAAGAGTAGCAAAAGTTAAAGAGTAAATTTTGAATCTTTCGCTTATGGACTACTCCAAGAGAAATTGTTAAGGTAGGAGTTTTAAATTCCATAAATTAAAATTCAATCAATAGGAAAGTGAAAACCTTAATTATATGAAAGCTAAAAGCACAAAACTGAAGTTGGATACCCTTTTGCTCAAGTATCCTTAGTTTATTATAAATTATTGTTTTGTAGGATCACAATGCAAGATTGTGTGAATACTATTGCCAAGAATACCTGTTTCACAGGTGATGAAAGTACAAGTACATATAAATCTATAATGAACCGATTAGCGGTAGTACTGTTAGAAGTGAAGTTACACATTTTCAAAGATAGTGTAGTTTCGGTACCCATCATCAATGGTCCCTTTTGAAGTTCATTAATCGCAGTGTTGCGTTTTATTACCTTACAACGTTGTTATTGTTGTGGTCTTCAGTTCTGAGACTGATTTGATGCAGCTCTCCATGCTACTCTATCCTGTGCAAGCTTCTTCATCTCCCAGTACCTACTGCAACCTACATCCTTCTGAATCTGCTTAGTGTATTCATCTCTTGGTCTCCCTCTACGATTTTTACCATCCACACTGCCCTCCAATACTAAATTGGTGATCCCTTGATGCCTCAGAACATGTCCTACCAACCGATCCCTTCTTGTGATCAAGCTGTGCCACAAACTTCTCTTCGCCCCACTCCTATTCAATACTTCTTCATTAGTTATGTGATCTACCCCTCTAATCTTCAGCATTCTTCTGTAGCACCACATTTCGAAAGCTTCTATTCTCTTCTTGCCCAAACTATTTATCGTCCATGTTTCACTTCCATACATGGCTACACTCCATACAAATACTTTCAGAAATGACTTCCCGACAAATCTATACTCGATGTTAACAAAATTCTTTTCTTCAGAAACGCTTTCGTTGCCATTGGCAGTCTACATTTTATATCCTCTCCACTTCGACCATCATCAGTTATTTTGCTCCCCAAATAGCACAACTCCTTTACTACTTTAAGTGTCTCACAAAGTAATTTAAGTGAATGATTAGCTCTTAGACATAATTTTTACTTCTGCAATAATCAAAGAACCTTGGGTAGTGAAACTACTAGTTTATGGGTCCGCTTCATATTGTCCTCTTATTACGAAACAAAATTAACTATTACATTTACTAAGGAAAACCGCTATATGTAGAAAAGGTTAAACAGTGTATTAAAGATGTTATTCATCTTTATTTGTGTTATTCATGTCAGTTAAGATAGAAGCCCTTCATGTTCAAAATTAGTTCGGCACTTCATGCAGTGATGTTTCAGTATTATGATTAAGTAATGCTGTTGATTGTGGCCGTCATTAGTATGAGTTCGGTGCAATTTTATTCCACATAATTTACGGATGTGTGTTATACTGGTAACTCCTGCTACATAAAGTACAGAGTGCACTGGGTCAGTTTGTATCCTGTTTGCTATTCAAAGGGAAATCTTAACAAAAGTAACTTCAGTAACTAATATCCAATTTTCTCAAATATATATTTCCAAATTAATGTTCCTAAAAAGCTGGCGACTCATCATTTTTTTCATTCACTTACAATTTTACCATTTCTGTTAACTCCGAAGGTTAGAGTCCGTTTGGTTTTACTGTCAACTTCACGAAATTCTAAATTATAGTCCTACACCCTTTCCCATTAGGCACACGCAAGGTCGAACTTTTAAATCCTCTCTCAGGATAACATTAGCGTCTTTCTCGGCACGTTATTGTTATAGTACCACGTGTTTATCCATGCTGAGAACTGGTATTAGCACGTGGTGTAGCTTCCATGGACGCCGACTCTGACATCATGTCGATTGCACAGATGGCGAGTGTTGTCATGGGATACCTTACGTCACGCTTACTCGATCTGTTTATGTAGTTTTGTGAGAGTTCTTGGTTAAAGAAACGCACAAGTCACTTCTCGTATCATCAAGTCCCACACTTGCGAGATTGGTGTCAAGTCCGGAGATCGTGCTGGCCAGCGAATTAGCCGACTCTGACATCATGTCGATTGCACAGATGGCGAATGTTGTCAAGGGATACCTTACGTCACGCCTACTCGATCTGTTTATGTAGTTTTGTGAGAGTTGTTGGTTAAAGAGTCGCACAAGTCACTTCTCGTATCATCAAGTCCCACACTTGCGAGATTGGTGTCAAGTCCGGAGATCGTGCTGGCCAGCGAATTAGCTACGAGTCTTCCGGAGCACATTGAATTTTAAGGGCAGTATGTTGGAACAAAATATCACCCTCCTGTTGCAAGAACCTCAAAAGAAGGGATCTAACAACATACTCCATGTACCGAGCAACATACTCCTCCAGGAACACCAAAGGAAAAAGTGAGCTGTAGTTTGTCGCATCACGGACCATAAGTCTGAGGTGGAGCGTTTGTGTCTTGGACAAATACACTCTACGAGACAGCGCTGCCTACGTCTAAGTCGTACAAGCAAACGATCATCACTTGCACGCAGACTACTGTCATCACTGAAGACCACGGCGCAACATGCCATCTTCCATGTGATCCTCCGACGGCACCAGTAGAGCGGTGCACGCCATTGCTGTGTGGTGAGTGGAAGATCGTCCGCCCTTGGTAGCTGAGTGGTCAGCGCGACGGAATGTCATACCTAACGTCCCGGGTTCGATTCCCGGATGGTCGGAGATTTTCTTCCTCAGGGACTGGGTGTTGTGTTGTCCTTATCGTCATCATTTCATCCCCATCGACACGCAAGTCGCCGAAGTGGCGTCAACTCGAAAGACTTGCACCAGGCTAACGGTCTACCTGACGGGAGGCCCTAGCCACACGGCATTTCCATTTCCAGTAGAAGATCAGCTGGAGTGGTGGGTGCCAGTAGTCTGCTAATAGCCGATTCGCACGTCTGACCTAACAAGCCCCGTTACACGTGCTGTGGTTGCTGTACGATCTGCCATTTCTGCCGTTACAATACGATGGGCCTGACTGGCGTTTGTGCTGCGTGGGCTTCCAGAACGTCGTCTATGGGTGTGAGAATGTTCATGTGGCCAGTGATACCAGCGTCATTGAACAACTGACGCAGGTCATCCAACCTCTGTAACAATTCTACGAAACGAAAATGCTGCCGCTCGGAAGGCTACAATTTGATCCCTTTCAAAGACACTCAGTTGGCCGTAGTAAGCACGAGCGCGTCTTCGAGGCTTGGTTGCCTCCTAGCTCTAAACATTTATACCACACTGAGCCTTCTAGGATTGGATTGAATTGTTTGGGGGAAGAGACCAAACAGCGAGGTCATCGGTCTCATCGGATTAGGGAAGGACGGGGAAGGAAGTCGGCTGTCCCCTTTCAAAGGAACCATCCCGGCATTTGCCTGGAGCGATTTAGGGAAATCACGGAAAACCTAAATCAGGATGGCCGGACGCCACTGAGCCTTCTATTAAACGGTAGAAACAGATGGCGCTCTGGCATCTATGCCACTACGCTATCTGTAGTCGGACGACGTTGAAACTATTATCAGTCCAGTCCCCCAAGTGGCACACGCCGTCATCGGATTAAAATCGACGTCGTCCTAGCAGATACTCATTTTACTAAAGCTTGAAGGTCCTTTTTTCGTTCTTTCGTGTTTGCGATTTAAAAATTGGGTTGTTTTGGAAAGTAGCCATATGGAAACACAATTAATTAATTTTTAAATTTACCCAGACTCGATTCGACACCAATGTGTCTTCTTCTGTGGGTAATTTTCTTTCTTTCTCTAAAGTGCAATATCACATTTGTAATATTTTAACTGCTGTAGGCCTAAGAAAATCAATATTTACAAATATTGTAATTGTCTTTCCATCAAACTGCGGTAAACTCGGAAAAACCACTCACACAACTACACCCTCAAGAGTTTCATGCCACTCACAATACTCCACGAGCCCCTCTAATTAGTCTGCTCTAGCCTTCAGCCAATTCTAAGCAAAGATAATAATATTTCTTTCCGTTCTGGAGAAGCACCCAGTCCCGTGCAGGGAGGAAGAGATGTTACGCTCCCAACTTGCTTTTTCCCACTGGTACTTCAGGCATCCTGGGTTTCCACTTAGACCTGAAGTGAACAACACATTTATCACAGATCAGTATCTGGATGCGCCGAACGTCCCAGCAGGGCTGACCAGGTGCCTCAGATAGATTAATAGAAGTGCTTTAGACGATTTCAGAGCCACCACAAATGTTGCATTCCATTCTAAAATTCTTCATAAGGCCTGAGACTTCCCAAAAAACTCGGAAAGCAGAGGGAAAACACTACCTGATGGTTTCATCGATAGTGTTTGGTGCCAAGGTGAACATAAAAATCCGTGAATTTCTTATGGCTGCCATTACTTTATACACTGGACATTTATGACACTATCGAAATGCCGTGGCTGGGCAGTCTACTTATCTCCTGCATCCCTGTCCCTGCCATTGTCAGAGGCGCCTACCACGTAGATCCAGGTAGGCAGTCTCTTCTCCTCTTCGGCCGAAAGGATTGACTGCACACCGGCGCGAGATATTCTTGGGACCAGCGTTCTGTCCCCTGTAAGTGACTCGAGATGCTCCTCTCCCCAATAGCTGTACGTGGCTCCCAAGCCCCAAACGTCCACTGCAAGATACACTATTAAATGACAGAACTTCTTACTTGTTGCTAACTCCAGAAAATACTATTCAAAGGGGAACCATCATATAGATCCCGCATAGATTAACAATGTCCATGCTTAGTGGCTGCTCACGTGGATAACGTCCTGTCGTCTCACAAAAATAAGGCCTGGGATGTAATAACAACATCAAACAGTAGCTATGAGTATGAAACTAAATTAGTGACATGTCCTCTCTCAGCCTTGACAAGCTGCAACGTAGTCGCAGATCATGTATGTCAAACCTTTCCCGTTTTTTCCGCTCGAACAAATCGTCATGCAATATCGGAACACAGTCCTAACATCCAAGATACACATTCTAGGCTTCTGCGTTCATTGTCTTTCACCGAATCCTGTGTCTCTCTCTCTCTCTCTGAAGACTTTATTTCTACAAGTGTCTAATTTTCCGACTTAGTGCTGACTCGCTCTACACTGACTCTGTAGTGGGAAAATTAGCATTGCAGCAAAATTTTATTTCAAATTTACTAACTGTATAGATAAGTTGCTCTTCGGAAGGGTAAAGGTTCCGAATCTTCAGGCCTGCTATTCATGGTTTACAGCTTGTGACAATATGGGCCTGATAGATCCTTTACGAAAGAGCATTGGACCACTGTGCCTTGACTACTGTGGCAGAATTCAGAACCGCTCCGTCCAACACGTGGGGTCAACGCCGCAGGAGCTTCCTCGCTGCGGCCTAGCGGGATCATCAAAGGGCCCTCCTCTAGCACCACAATCGTCGACAGGCTAGGCACCTGAGTGACCCTGTGCATTATAGCCAGGGGCAGCGAAACAAGCAGCACACCTGTGACAACAGCTCGAGGACGACACGTGGCGGCTGGTAGCTTAGCGAGGAAACATGACAGAGGTAACGGCGCTGATTGCGCGGAGAGCAGACCGGCCGCTGTTCTCCTGGTGCGTCAGGAGTCTGTGGTTGGAGGGCGCAGCTACTGACTTACCTTGTGCTGTGCATCTCCGATGCAGGACTCTTCAAGGGACACACTAATGTTTGACAGTGCTCGGCTTTGTTTAAGGGCGCTGAATTCCCTGAATGTTTCACCTGGCGGTGCCTATGCAGCGTTATGCAGCTCAGCCCTAGCAATACCAACTCATTTTCCGTAACGCGCGTCACCAATGGGTTACTTAGTCTCAGCATAAAAATGTTAAAGAATCGTTAATTGACATTGAATTACAACACCAATATAGTTTTTAAAGAGATACTGATCTGTAAGTGAGGTCTGGAACGTGAAAATGTCTTTTAGCACATTCATAGCAATATCAGAAAGCTGTCAATAATGTGTACTACCGACTTTATGAACACCACAAAAATACAAACAATGCAAATTACGTTCATTATTGGTGACTTTTACTTTCAACATACTTTTTAAAAAGATATTGATGTGCAAGTAAGGCACTGAATCAAGAAATATTGAATACGATCTGTATTCACATGGATTCCGGAATCAGCGATCGTGTGAGACCCAACTCCCTTTATTTGTTCATGAGACCCAGAAAATATTAGATACAGGCTCCCAGGTAGATGCCATTTTAATTGAATTCAGGAAGGCGTTCGATACAATTCCGCACTGTCGCCTGATAAACAAAGTAAGAGCCTACGGAATATCAGAGCAGCTGTGTGGCTGGATTGAAGAGTTTTTAGCAAACAGAACAAAGCATGTTGTTCTCAATGGAGAGACGTCTACAGACGTTAAAGTAACCTCTGGCGTACTACAGGGGAGTGTTATGGGACCATTGGTTTTGTAAGTAGGCTGTTTAGGTTTTTTTATTGGTAACGCCACCTCAGTATGAAAATCACTGGCTGTGCTGTGTGCAGTGTGTGGCTGCTTTGCATTGTTGTAATACTCGCCATTGTAGTGTTGGGCAGCGGCAGCTGGATGTGAACAGCGCGTAGCGTTGCGCAGTGGGAGGTGAGCCGCCAGCAGTGGTGGATGTGGGCAGAGAGATGGCGGAGTTTTGTAATTTCTCATGAACTGCTATATATATTATGACTATAAAGGTAAATACATTGTTTGTTCTCTATTAATATCTTTCATTTGCTAACTATCCCTATCAGTAGTTAGTGCCTTCCATAGTTTGAATCTTTTATTTAGCTGGCAGTAGTGGCGCTCGCTGTATTGCAGTAGCTTGAGCAGCGAAGATTTTTGTGAGGTAAGTGATTTGTGAAAGGTATAGTTTAATGTTAGTCAGGGCCATTCTTTTGTAGGGAATTTTGAAAGTCAGATTGCGTTGCGCTAACAAAATATTGTGTGTCAGTTTAAGGACAGTCGTGTATAATAGTTCAAAAGGGGACGTTTCATATGTCGACCCTTAGCCGAGGATACCTCACTGGAATCTTCTGATTTTTTCTTGTAGTTTGTGTAATTAGTGAAGCTATTGTTTATTGCTAGCGCGTAATTGTAGAGAAAATCTCCTTTGTAGTTGCAGTCTTTCATTGTTGTACAGTAAAACAGTTGTGGCATGCATGTAGATTTGCACCAAGTATTTCGCAGCTGCAATTAACTAGATATTATTTTCAGTGCTATGTTAATGTGTTCTCTTATTTTTGATCTTCAAATTGTGTTTTTCTGTGTTGTCGTGTGAAATACTGTGACAATAATGGCGTGTGAAAAACGTAATACTAGGCTCCAAAGTAAACTGAGAAATGACAGTGAAGAAAGCAGTGTGTTAGCGCCACCGAGTAATGAATTAACTAATGTTCAAAGTAGTAATTTGGTAATTGTACATAGGGAAATGGAGCGGGCTGCAAACAATGGTGTAGACAGTGAAACAATTAGTGAACAGGGAAGCATTATCGATCGATCGGTCGGCAACAGCTCGCCTCAGGAATCCGAAATGACAGGACACATTCTTGCAAATACTGTAGATCAGGTTTTGCGTCCTCACCCTTTTCTCAAATAAGTCAAGACACATTTTCTGCTATTCAAGCTGCGAATATTGCCGGTTCAAATGTGTTGCTGAATAGCACTGAGGAACATGTTTCAGACACCAGTGCACTGTTATTACAGTTAATGCAACAAATGGGACAAAGGCTACAAAAGTTAGACACAATAGAACAGAATCTTCTAAAGTTAGACACAATGGAACAACACCAGAGACAAACACAGCAACAGTTAGACACAATGTAACAAAATCTTCACACCACGCTTGAACAAACACGTGAAGATTTAACTACTGAGTTACATAACATTGAATCGAAATGTCAAAAAGTCTGTAATGACGTAAAAACACAAATTTGTGACCATTTTAAACCTATTTTTTCGCGGCATGAAAGTGCATTACAGAATCACGAAGCAGCCATAAAAGAACTGCAAACCATTGTTCATGAAAATCATGAGACCTTGTGGGCTAAAATTGATTCAGTTGCATCTACCGATTCGGTTACGCAACTTGCAAAAACTCAGGAAAACTTAAAGGACACAGTAGATTCGATTTCAACACAAATGGACACTCTGAAACTTGGTTCAGAAAAACACACTGAGGAAATGTGTTCACTATCGGAGAAAGTAGCCGAACTTTCGGATCAGGTCACTAACTTATCTACAAAGGTAGATGATGATCTGAATGACACAAGACCCATAGCCTTCACTGACACAGAAGAGTATGAACAAATATGAAAATTCAAACAAAATCAAAACCAAATCAATACACAGTACAAAAGAGAAATCTGGGAAGTACAAGATCAGTTGACGCAGGTGATACAAGAATTACATATTTCAGAGGACACTCGCGCTCCAACACGGGAAGAGGAACTTAGAAATACGGAAAAGCCACAAAATAATAACACAGAGCATTTCGGTAATTATGAAAGGAATTGGCAAGGTGGACCGAATTTTGTGATGGAACCACCTACACGACGTAACAATGACCGATATGCTACTCGCCGACACGATGACTTTGAATATAAGCTGTTCATTACTACACATAAATTCAAAACATTTAAGAATTCTGCCAACGACATTCATCCACAAGCGTGGCTCCATCAATTCTCTCATTGTTTTCCTCCCAACTGGTCATTGGAGTACAGGTTAGAATTTATGTGTGGCTATTTAGAGAATGAACCAGCTGTAAGAATGCGATCGGTCATTCACGATTGTCACAGTGAAGGAGAATTTTACCATGCCTTCCTCTCAGCATATTGGTCTCAAGCTACACAAGACCGAGTAAAACATGGCATCATAATGATGAAACATTTCGAACAATCTGAATTCTGCAGTCTTGTGAAATATTTTGAAGACATGTTGCACAAGAATCAGTACCTGTCAAACCCATACAGCCCCTCAGAACTCATCTGCATTTGCTTAATCAAATTACCTGAATATTTACGACATATTATTTTGGGAGGACGGTGCAAAGACGACATTGAAGCTTTTCAGGGACTGTTACAAGAATTAGAAATTGACACAGACAGTCGCCGGATGCGTAAACAGGAAAACAATCACTACAGGTCACATACGTCACAATCCCGTGACGACAGAAAGAATAACTGGATGCGACAAGGCTATCCTTACAACGCAAATCGTGACCAAAACAGACACCACCCATATGACAACCACTGGCAGAGTAATACTAGTTACAGAGAAAGATCGCATTTCTGTAGTAATGAATATGACAGAGATTACCATAGAAACAGACAATATGGGAACCAAAATAATTATTATCAAGGGAGACAGAATAACTTTAGACGCAACGGTCCAGCGCGCAGTTACGATTCAGGGAGAAATTCTCCACCACTTAACCGACAAGAAAGAAACTATGTAAGCTACCGACAAAACGACAGACGTGAATTTCATCAGAACTGGCGGGATTCTAACAGAGCTGGGCCCTCTCGGCAAGGCGAATTTGTAGAAGTTAGACCTCCAAATCCCAATAACGACGCGCGCCAACAAAGGAACAGACAATGACTCGCACCGCAGGCACCCACGTGCGCCCGCTGGCTCAGAGAAAAATAACATAGAAGCTAACCTTGAGAAAAATTCCAGTATTCCTTACCGATGTATACTGCATGATAATTGCGTTCAAGCTGAAACTCTGAGTACTTTGAAGATTAAAAGATTGTACGAAATTTCAAATGTAAAACCGTTTATTGAAAGATAATCTGCTTTTTAACTTTGTCTTTGCCATAAAACTTTTCAATTGACGCTACTAGTACGCTTTGTCACACTGAGAAACTGTTAACATGCAACAATGTTTTGAAGTTAAATATCCAATCAAGAACCATGAGAACGTTTTTAAACAGAAATTACGAATGCATTGTTATAGTGAACAGACGACACAGTGTTGTATTTGTACATTCTTGCTTGTTAGTTGCACGATTATGTAACGACTATAAGGCTCACATACTTAGAACATTTACCAGTACTGCTAATGAGATTTTAATGCAACATTTTGGTTTACTTGAAACTATATTCTGGATTTAAAGTACTTTCAGTGAGATACCAGATGGCACAGTGGTTAGTTTGTGTGACAGCTACACGATTTTATCACGACGCTACTAATGAATGACAATATACAATGTTGCATTTGCGGTGTATCTGTTTTATATCTGCACAGTTTTCTGTTTTATCCTGGAAAGTAAAACAGGTTTTAGTAGTAACTTTTGTGGTATAGCTACAATGAGACTGCCTTTTCCGTAGCACAACAATACGTTACAGCACAGTACTTTCCTCATCACGGCAATAAGCGTAATAACTATGATATCTATACACAAAGCATTTCACTTTTGTTTATCATGAGGTAAGTACATTGACTTCTGCAGAACTTAGCTTTCGTAGGACGATAACTACGACACTTCCACAGAGATTATGTTGCAACAAGACGCACATTTAGCGCTACAGTACACGTATTTGAGTGATTAATTTTATACTTAAAACATTTATTTTTAAAGATTTTTGAACTACAAAGAAAGTTTTACGTGATACATTTCATTCCATTGCTGTAATCTGTAACACCTGAGGGTATAATTACATTAATCCTCAGGGGGGTACACGCTTACTTTGTGTACCATGTGTGTGACAACCACAAGGAACCCTAGCTAATTTGGTATTTGCTTATACAACTTTACACATCGGTACCATATTTCTCTAACACACAAATTACACAGCTATCTGATCATTTAACTGAGAGATAAACATTTTTTTACTACATCAGTGACACATGTTTACGCAATACACAGTTGGGTAACTTCACACTTATGAAACTGTATTTTGTCAGTACTTTGTAAACTGTTCATATTTTTTCGGAATCATTGTGATACTATGAGAGCTTTGAATGATGTATTTGGTAAGGGATCATGCTTTTTGAAGTACGTTTGAGGTAGATGACACTATTGAAATGAGCAGAGAATTTTTTAGGTTTTGAAATTATTGCAGAAAGCTACAACGATTTTGAGATTTGACTGAGGTGTTATGATGTTATTATTACGACGACGATGTGTACTATGCTGTTGAGATATGTTTATGATCAATTAGATGATGCTACCGTATATGAGGAATAAGAAGTATGTTGGAAACCAAGAATCGTACTTTAAGAGTTATGAAATGTGCGTAAATGCATGACTGTATCACAATGCTGACGAATATTTTATTTGGACACTTATATTTATAGGATTTTCTTTCTACAGATTTGCAACACTAATTCTTGACCTGTGAAATATTTTTATGTGAGACTGTCACTGTAGCGGAAACTGCTGTCGTAAATATTTCCGTAAGAAAGTTAAGTGACCACCTGCACGTAATGCGTCGCGGGCACCCACCTGGGCGACAGCCGCCCGAAAAAAAGCCATTAGCCTTTCAGCGGCATAGGTAGAATAAAAAAGGGGAGGCCATAATCCTCGCTATTGACGTTCCTTTGTAGAAAACATCGCAAAAACGACACGGTCGAACTTGAAAACATATGATTACACTGTGGAGCTTTTAATTTATGATATTTACTGAAATGCTTATGAATTGATGGGAAACATTCTTACATCTGCAAACCTGATAACGACAAGTGTCTTTCTACTGACTTACGAAATGCCACATAGCTATTGAATGATGTTTTTATGCTTTGGTTTGCATAATTGCTTATTTCATTTGACATCTGTTTTCCAGCTATGTTGCAGCATTGGTTTCATAAAATAAAATTAAATGCATTTGCTAATGTGAACACTTTCTGCCAACAGATCTATTAAATAATATTTTTGTGATCCACATTCTTCAAAAAAGGAGCACTTGGAAAGGAAAGAACAATAAGAAGGGACTAGTAACAGTAACTGCATACATAATATTCTTTTCAAGTACATGGTAATATTTCTTTTACAATAAGTTGTTGTGGTGCACCACTTTAATTACTTAGACATTAAGATGTGATTATACATTTCCCTTATCTGCATTGTTATTTTTAGTGTACTATTTTTTCTGCTTGAGCTATGTCATGTTTAGATTTAAGCTGCTGTTTGCCAGGCGTAGTGCTACTAAATTTCACGTTGCATTACTCTGTTAAGCCAGTTTACTACTGATTTATTTTCCTTGTTTGCTGCTCATTGCCTTATATTAGTTGTAATTTATGCTGCTTGCTTCGCCATTTGTATTTTTGATCATTGCTGTTTGTGTTAATTGATTTGTGCTGCTGCATTGCCTCGTCCCTTAGTTTAGCATCTAAGCTCAGTAGTTTAAGTTAGCTTAAGAGGGGGTAGACTACATAAGAACCTGACTATGGACAATAGGAAAAAAATGCATTGAGAAGTTATACGAAAAAAAAGGTACAGAAATCAGGTACAGATAGGACTTTTGGGAATAATGATGAACCAAGGGAGGTCTCCATGCAAAATACTGCAGTAAAACAAACCCTGTCCTTTCCTTTTGTATTATTTTGCTATGTGTGTATGTACCATTGTGTATTTGTCTTTTTCCTGTATTTAAGTGTTTAGCTAATAAGATTTATGTTGTAGAATTTTTCCGATAATATGTTATTTACCTTGTAAAGATGCTTAGACATTATTTATTCTGTTCTGTTTTAATGCTCATGTGTGAAATTAATGTTTCGAAAACTATTTTCATTATTTCAAATATTTACTTATATCATAAGTCCTGTAACACAGATGTATATGATTATTTCTATTCTTTTGTAAATCCTGTGTTACTACAAATGTTATCCGTTCTGTTATGTTCTTCAATGATGTATTTTGTACCTTTGTAATTGTATTCTCATGTTATAAAATTGTAATTGACACCAGTTCATCTTATTATTAACTTGTAAGTTACATTTCACTGCACACGTTTCTGTTGGTCATAGTATATGGACAATATGTGAGATGTTGGGACTGTTAGTGTTTGCACGTGTGTTACTAATTCAGCAAGGGACTGGATAACAGCATTGCTGGTTCTAAGGACAATTCCAAAATCTTTGTGAGTGCACAATTGGTGGTTTATGGACTTGCTATATTCTCCGCAAGACTCTTCGATGGTGAATGTGCACCTGCACAATCGCAACAGATGGCTGCTGGCCATCTCTACAAGGACTACAGTGGGTCTGCACCTCTGGTGGCCCACCAATACCATTATCTCTACAAAGACTACAGTGGGTCTGCATCTATGATGACCCACCAACGCCATTATTTCTACAAGGACTGCAGTGGGTCTGCACCTCTGGTGGCCCACCAATACCATAATCTCTACCAGGACTCCAGTGGGTCTGCTCTGTGATGACCTACCTACCAATACTCTTCAAAACTTCGATTGAATCTGCTGTGGGTTTGCTCTGTTGTGGCCCATTACCTGTCTGCATGTCAAGAGTCAGCACTGTCGTTCCGTTGGAAGGACCACACTACTTCTTCAAGATTGCATGGAAATCCACTACTTCCGTGTGCATTTTCTTCTACTGCTCAGACTTTGAGAAAAACACTACTATTTTACCGTGATGAACGATCAGAACTGTCTTTATGGACTGTGAGAAAATTTGCGCTTTTGACCAACATTGTATCAATAAGTGTGTGCATTTGATTTCTTTGTTATTGTAATTATGAAAAATTTTTTTCAAATCTGTATTGGCCACTGCCCAATCCAATTTGTAACATTTTTTGTGGGGAGCATGGGGGCTATGTAAGTAGGCTGTTTAGGTTTTATTATTGGTAACGCCACCTCTGTATGAAAATCACTGGCTGTGCTGTGTGCAGTCTGTGGCTGCTTTGCATTGTTGTAATACTCGCCATTGTAGTGTTGGGCAGCGGCAGCTGGATGTGAACAGTGCGTAGCGTTGCGCAGTGGGAGGTGAGCCGCCAGCAGTGGTGGATGTGGGGAGAGAGATGGCGGAGTTTTGTAATTTCTTATGAACTGCTATATATATTATGACTATTAAGGTAAATACATTGTTTGTTCTCTATTAATATCTTTCATTTGCTAACTATCCCTATTCGTAGTTAGTGCCTTCCATAGTTTGAATCTTTTATTTAGCTGGCAGTAGTGGCGCTCGCTGTATTGCAGTAGCTTGAGCAGCGAAGATTTTTGTGAGGTAAGTGATTTGTGAAAGGTATAGTTTAATGTTAGTCAGGGCCATTCTTTTGTAGGGAATTTTGAAAGTCAGATTGCGTTGCGCTAACAAAATATTGTGTATCAGTTTAAGGACAGTCGTGTATAATTGTTCAAAGGGGACGTTTCAGTTTTAACAATTTATATAAATGACCTAGTAGATAGTGTCGGAAGTTGCATGCAGCTTTTCGCGGATGATGCTGAAGTATACAGAGAAGTTGCTGCATTAAAAAATTGCAGCGAAATGCAGGAAGATCTGCAGCGGATAGGCACTTGGTGCAGGAAGTGGCAACTGACCCTTAACATAGACAAATGTAATGTGTTGCGAATACATAGAAAGAAGGACCCTTTATTGTATGATTATATGATGGCGGAACAAACACTGGTAGCAGTTACTTCTGTAAAATATCTAGGAGTATGCGTATGGACGATTTGAAGTGGGATGATCATATACCATTAAATGTTGGTAAGGCGGGTGCCAGGTTGACATTAATAAGGAGAGTTCTTAGAAAACGTAGTCCATCAACAAAGAAGGTGGCTTGCAAACACTCGTTCGGCCTATACTTGATTATTGCTCATCAGTGTGGCATCCGTACAAGGTCGGGTTGACAGAGGAGATAGAAAAGATCCAAAGAAGAGCGGCACGTTTCGTCACAGGGTTATTTGGTAAGCGTTATAGCGTTTCGGAGATGTTTAGCAAACTGAAGTGGCAGACTTTGCAATAGAGGCGCTCTGCATCGCGGTGTAGCTTGCTGTCCAAGTTTCAAGAGGGTGCGTTTCTGGATGAGGTGTCGAATATATTGCTTCCCCCTACGTATACCTCCCGATGAGATCACGAATGTAAAATTAGAGAGATTCGAGTGCGCACGGAGGCTTTCCGGGAGTCGTTCTTCCCGCGAAACATACGCGAGTGGAACAGGAATGGGAGGTAATGACAGTGGCACACCGTTGGATGGTTTGGGGAGTATAAATGTAGATGTAGATGTGGATGTATTGGGGAAAGTGACACCTATTATTGAGACTTAAATTTTTGGGTTAAATTTAACTGAAAAGTATAAAACATATACGAAATTTGTTAGGAGAATTGATTAAAAACAATAAACTTTTTGTAACAATAGATGAGTTAATTTTGACTGAGTAGACGACAATATTTTCAAAATTTTAGCATAAAGAACTTCCATCCCCACCTCCCTTGGCATTGCGTTTGCTAATTCACCTATGGCACTGTATTTTCTCTGTTGTACTACTGGTTCATTGTTCACATTACTGAAGGTGTTGCCCCCATTTCCTTCTCGAGGTTTCTTGGCCTGCCATTTAGCCTGTGTATACCCGCTTCTTATTTTACCATTGTTTTATTGAAGCACTTCTTGTGCATGAAGAAAGACGAGTTAGACTTCAGTAGTATTGGATAATACAGCTATGTTGACCAATAAAATACGCACTGAGGCACTCCTCTACCTATTGCCACTGGAAAATCAAGCATATCTCAATAGCTTAAGTAATGTTTGTAGGTACAATACTTATCGAGCATTTCGTAATGTTTGCTTATTTCCCTGACATAGTTTCGGTAAAATAACAGTATATAAGCAGTTCAATGTTCAGATGCAGAGGAACGAATTTTAAGACCATGGATTATTCCTTGACTATATTTTGAATAACATTTGTTCTGTGATAAGCGGGTCGATGGGAATGATACTGGGAATCATTGTGTTAACATCTGGGGATGAACTACGATCTATAGATAATTTTGTATTAAATCACCAGATAACACAGTGATGGTACTGGAAGAAGAAACGAAGACTAGGAGTTACCCTGTAATCTATGTCAGGTAAATCAAAAGCTTCACACTCTACATAAACATACAGACATTAGGGCCATTGAAATAAATAACCAGATGAAAAATTTGGCTAAAGGGCTAACAGAAGAGTTTATAAGTGTGGCATACGAACGCAGCGTTATAATCTCTCTTTTTATTCATTGGTGTCCTGTAGTACAGATATTCTTGTATAAGCTAAAGTGCAGTGCACTCACTTGGAAGACAGTAAGTTAGACCAGAGACAGAGAGTCCGTGTCCCGATTTGGTGCAACGGTTATCCTGTGGTTCTTAGCCGTCTTTCCAATCTCATTGCATTTCAGTGCCATTGACGTCTGCCACACACGTAACTCAGAGCTCGGTGCTACTGTACGCTGCTTTTTACAAAGTTAGAAAACGGCTCTTTTGCCCCAGGTTGAGCTAAGTCAACACTGCAGCATTCAAGCCACCGGGAACCTGTCTCAGTAGCTTATAATAAACTTCACGACTCACGTAAAGCGTGAATCCCAATCAGGTAAACCTTAGCTCCCAGTCCTCATACATCCGCATCCCCACTTTGCTTCCAAATCCCATGCTTCTACAGTCCAAACACAAAACACAGAAACCGAGAATTGCGTCTTACAATCTACGTTAGTTGTTGGTACCACAGCGCGGCGCGTTCAAAGCCGTTTCCACCGATACCAAACACGGTAGGCCTGAATTAATTGTTAGGCTTCACCAGTCATTTATTAAGTTCCAGTTGTCCACGAACGCTCACAGCGGACCACAACATTCAAAGAAAGGTCATTTCACATGAATCGTCGGAGCGTTTTGAGACCGACGGAGAGGCCTTTCTGTCACGGATCAGCACGGGAGACGAAAGATGGGTACACCACTTTGCGCCGGAAACAAAAACGTCAGTCCGTGGAGTGGCATCATCCTGATTCACCACAAAAGAAAAAATTCAAGACAACCCCCTCTACGAGAAAAGTCATGGTGACAGTCTTCTGGGATTGTGATGGCGTCATTCTCGTCGATGTGGTGCCAAGAGGGTCAACGATCGATTCAGAGGCATACGTGAAGACTCTGAACTAACTCAAGAAACGTTCCTGACGTCTTCGAACGGACAAGAATCCAGCAGAAATCTTGCTACAACACGATAATGCACGCCCACACACAAGTCTGAGAACCTACATCCACATCTACATCTACATCCATACTCCGTAAGCCACCTGACGGTGTGTGGCGGAGGGTACCTTCAGTACCTCTATCGGTTCTCCCTTCTATTCCAGTCAACACATCGCCAAACTGGGTTGGACATCATTGCCTCATCCATCCTACAGTCCCGCCCTGGCACCCTCGGACTTCTATCTCTATGGGCTGCTTAAAGATTCTCTATGTGGAACACACTTTGAAGATGCGGTGAGTGTCAGTCATGCAGTGAAAACATGGCTACGCCTACGTGACAAGAATTTTTACCAGCAGGGAATACATAGTCTTCCACAACGTTGGCATACTGCCATATAACGTGATGGAAACTGCGTAGAAAAATAGGGCATGGGAAAGACATGTTGGTGAATATTGTCAACAAATTGTGACCCTTAATAATAAATATGTACTGAGACTAAAAATGTGGGGCATTTCTAAATGAAAGCACTTCGTATTTTCTAAGAGAAAAAGGTTATAAGTTTCTATAAGAAATACTATCTAGCTCTATCTATTACATAAAGGAAATTACCCGCCAAGGTAGCCTAGAGCGCTAATGCGCGCCAGGACCAGGTGGAAATCGCCTGGCGGTTTAGCGAGGGCCAGTATGCCAGCCAGCCTGGATGTGGTTTTTAGGCGGTTTTCCACATCCTGCTAGGTGAATACCGTGTGCTCACTACGATCCGTCTCAGTTACACAACTCGCAAACATTTCAAAACACTCGCACTATTACATCGCTTACACTCGACGCAGACAGTTGGTTCACAGAAGTACCGTCCCGGGGGTTTCGGGGTGGCGGTAGGGAGGGCATCCGACACCCTCTGTTCCTAAACTGCCAAATCTATAGTAACACGGCCGATCCCGCGTTTGCCCCAAGGAAAAGAAAAGGCTCTATTACATAAAAAGCTATTACAAATATCTAAAATAAAATAAAGGATTTTGTATTAATGATTGCGAAGAACGAAAAGAATTTATGAAAAATGATCAGCATAATCGAATAGTTCCAGACATACTTCACTTAACATTGCAAACGACGTTATCGAAGACTTGTATTATGACGCGATTATTATTTAAAAGTAAACAACAGTTTTCACTGCCTACATTTGCGAAAACAATTTTTTTTTTGGTCATCAGTCTACTGACTTGTTTGATGCGGCCCGCCACGAATTCCTTTCCTGTGCTAACCTCTTCATCTCAGAGTAGCACTTGCAACCTACGTCCTCAATTATTTGCTTGACCTATTCCAATCTCTGTCTTCCTATACAGTTTTTGCCCTCAACAGCTCCCTCTAGTACCATGGAAGTCATTCCCTCATGTCTGAGCAGATGTCCTACCATCCTGTCCCTTCTCCTTATCAGTGTTTTCCACATATTCCTTTCCTCTCCGATTCTGCGTAGAACCTCCTCATTCCTTACCTTATCAGTCCACCTAATTTTCAACATTCGTCTATAGCACCACATCTCAAATGCTTCGATTCTCTTCTGTTCCGGTTTTCCCACAGTCCATGTTTCACTACCATTCTCCAGACGTACATCCTCAGAAATTTCTTCCTCAAATTAAGGCCGGTATTTGATATTAGTAGACTTCTCTTGGCCAGGAATGCCTTTTTTGCCATAGTGAGTCTGCTTTTTATGTCCTCCTTGCTCCGTCCGTCGTTGATTTTTTTACTGCCTAGGTAGCAGAATTCCTTAACTTCACTGACTTCGTGACCATCAATCCTGATGTTAAGTTTCTCGCTGTTCTCATTTCTACTACTTCTCATTACCTTCGTCTTTCTCCGATTTACTCTCAAACCATACTGTGTACTCATTAGACTGTTCATTCCGTTCAGCAGATCATTTAATTCTTCCTCACTTTCACTCAGGATAGCAATGCCATCGACGAATCGTATCATTGATTTCCTTTCACCTTGTATTTTAATTCCACTCCTGAACCTTTCTTTTATTTCCATCATTGCTTCCTCGGTGAACAGATTGAAGAGTAGGGGCGAAAGGCTACAGCCTTGTCTTACACCATTCTTAATACGAGCCCTTCGTTCTCGATCGTCCACTCTTACTATTCCCTCTTGGTTGTTGTACATATTGTATGTGACCCGTGTCTCCCTGTAGCTTACCCCTACTTTTTTCAGAATCTAGAACAACTTGCACCATTTTATATTGTCGAACGCTTTTTCCAGGTCGGCAAATCCTATGAAAGTGTCTTAATTTTTCTTTAACCTTGCTTCCATTATTAGCCGTAACGTCAGAATTGCCTGTCTCGTCCCTTTACTTTTTCTAAAGCCAAACTGGTCTTCACCTAGCACATTCTCAATTTTCTTTTCCATTCTTCTGTGTATTATTCTTGTAAGCAGCTTCGATGCATGAGCTGTTAAGCTGATTGTGCGTTAATTCTCGCACTTGTCAGCTCTTGCCGTCTTCGGAATTATGTGGATGATGCTTTTCCAGACTCATATATTCTACACACCAACGTGAATAGTCATTTTGTTGCCACTTCCCCCAACAATTTTAGAAATTCTGATGGAATGTTATCTATCCCTTCTGCCTTATTTGACCGTAAGTCCTCCAAAGCTCTTTTAAATTCCGATTCTAATACTGGATCCCCTATCTCTTCTAAATCGACTCCTGTTTCTTCTTCTATCACATCAGACAAATCTTCACCCTCATAGAGGCTTTCAATGTATTCTTTCCACCTATCTGCTCTCTCCTCTGCATTTAACAGTGTAATTCCCGTTGCACTCTTAATGTTACCACTGTTGCTTTTAATGTCACCAAAGGTTGTTTTGTTTTCCCTGTATGCTGAGTCTGTCCTTCCGACAATCATATTTTTTTCGATGTCTTCACATTTTTCCTGCAGTCATTTCGTCTTAGCTTCCCTGCACTTCCTATTTATTTCATTCCTCAGCTACTTGTATTTCTGTATTCCTGGTTTTCCCGGAACATGTTTGTACTTCCTCCTTTCATCAATCAACTGAAGTATTTCTTCTGTTACCCATGGTTTCTTGGCAGCTACCTTCTTTGTACCTATGTTTTCCTTCCCAACTTCTGTGATGGCCCTTTTTAGTGATGTACATTCCTCTTCAACTGTACTGCCTACTGCGCTATTCCTTATTGCTGTATCTATAGCGTTAGAGAACTTCAAACAATTATTGAGTCCTAAAGTCCTAAAGTTTATAACCAATCTGATCCCCAGATGCGGTGTGCTTCTACGGCCGATAAGGAGTGGGCGTTTCGCTGCCGACTTGTTTGAAGGGAGGCGGCTGGAGCGAGCGGCACACACGGCCTCCACGTCGGCTCGCTGAATAATTTATGGATGTCAGACGCTGAGGGACCGCTGATCAATAGCATATCAGCTGGGGAGGAAGCGGTGATAGAATTAATACCGCCGTCTCTAGGGGGATCACGGCCAACCGCAGGCGGAAATGAAGCTCTGTGTACGCTATACGCCACGCGTCCCTGCCTCCCGCGAAAATGTCAGCTTGATAAAATTCGAGATCATTTTTTTTTTTTTTTGCGTCATCAGTCGTCTGATTGCTCGGAGGCAGCCTGAATTCCTCTGCTCTGAAAGCCTCCTCAACTCAGAGCACCACTTGTAACCTACTTAATCAATTACTTGCTGGATTTATTTCTGTCTTCCTATACAGTTTTTACCCTCTACAGTTCTCTCTAGTTCCAAGGAAGTCATTCCCTGTTGTCTTAAGAGATATCTTATCATCCTGTCCCTGTCAGTGTTTTCCACATATTCCTTTTCTCACTGATCGTCGAAGAACCACCCCACAGATTACCTCATCAGTCCATCTAAAGGCTTCGATACCTTATCAGTTCATCTAAATGCTTCGATGCTCTTCTGGTTTTCCCACTGTAACGCCGGAAATGCATATCCTCCTATTTCCATCTATTGTACTATTATTTTTTTCCTTGTTTTGTTACCTCAAGATATGACATTTCTGTCTCTTTATATATTGTAATTGCTTTACTGTTTGGATATATATATATTTATGCACTTATGTCGATGTATAATTGGTTTGTTTCGTAAATATTATTTGTATTTTTACGCTGGGTCTTGCCTAGGGAAAACTGCTATCGAACGATTACGTCGATAGGTCGTGTGAAGAATCAAAGTGTGTAGGATCTTTGGTAGTGTTAACTCTGCCGCGTGGAGCGCGGGCTGAGCAGTGAGAGTCTGGCGGGAGTAGCGAGTGGAGGTGTGTTGTGTGACGCTCCCGCGAGTTGCCGCGCTTTCGGGGTTTGGCAGCATGTAATTGCGCTCGACTCGCGATGATAGTTTCTGACATGGTGTCGCGGACGGGAAGCATTAGCTGGCGCACATCAAGAGCCCGTTTCGCCTGGTGACCGTGTCGAGAAGAAGGCGCGCCAACATCCAGCTTCTGCAACAGCGACGGCCGACAATGAGTGACTGTCGCCACCTCCTCGATCGACGGCTTCGAACCTTCAATCAACCAACAAGGAAGACTGGAAGCACGTAAAGTTTTAGAACTGTATGGCAGACCTCAGCTTTTAATCTTGTTCCATTTGCCTCGCAAAATTACAGCAACTTAGCATGAACCTTTGTTGCTCATTGTCCCAATTGCATTACCAAGCAGGGTCCCTTCCTTTTCCGGAATGAACCCGAGTGTCGTTGAAATTCAGACGCCAGCATTAAAGTAACATCATTTCACTGCTTTAATCTCAAAGGTATTCATAGCTGGCTCCAATATTCAGATTACACAAGCACAAATTAAGAGTGCGAGTTTTGTTATCGTATTTTAGCTTACCTGTGACTGCAGCTCAGCTTGGTACGTACTAAATTTTACTATTGTTAATTGTTCAGAATCATTTAATTCAAGTTCAAAGTTAAATCTCTTATTTCTAAACTGCGTAGATTCAAGTAGCTTTTGAAATGATTGTTGAGGTAGTCCAAGACTAACCGTATTTTACTGGATTTCGATGTGCTTCAGAAAGAAAGCTCACTATTAACTTCAGTCACTAAATTAACTTTCGATTTTCCGGTGTTATTAATTCTTTTGCTAAATTAAGTCAGAGTGTAGCGAAATTTATTACTTCTGACAGACTTTCAGTTTTCACACTACACGTGTCAACCTTCAGTTGCCACGCTTCTAGTGTTAATTATATGTGTAATAACCTTTCTTTTTCAGTTACTATAGTAATTGTCCTTAGGACTGGCGACAGTGATTTCCCCCAAATCTCAAATATCTATTTACCGCTAGTTAATTGTTAACGTAACGGCCGCACATTTACTTTCTTTATTAACTTCACCACTTTTCAAAATTAATTTCCACCAGTTTCATTTGCATTTTTCCTTTCATTTAGATGTAACCCTTTCCTCCCTCTTTACCGATAGATTAACTTCGGTGACGATTGCTTTTCCGAAATTTCCATTAGGTACACGCGGTTTAATTTTTCACTGTCATTAAGGTCGATAAGTGAGGGGGAGGTTACACGTGGCGACCTGGTGACAGGACAATCTTCAGTTTTGAGGTTGTTCTGGACACGAAGTTTGCATTGTGCAAATATCGTAACAAAGTACTGGTTACGTACAGGCCGTTACGTCAGCGAAAATAAGTAGTGGGAGTAATCCTAATTGTATTTGAGATTTGTCATTTATATTGAAAATTATTAAAATGAGTGAAGGCAACAATTACCAAAATTTGGTAGACTTGGATACGGAACAATCGGTCGAACAGTGGGAAACGCGCACGGCGGTTCCCATTGTTCAGGGGCAGGCGGCTAGCATGAAAGACGCGACCGCCGAAACGCAACAAAGAGCAGAAATGGAATTCCAAACTTTAGAAAATGTTTCGGAATCGGAAGCGAAAATCAAATCTGTACCCCTTGATGATGAATACGGGGGAACATGTATAGAGGAACCAGCTACGGAAGTAACACCGGTAGTCTCCGGGAATTTAACTGATTTATTGAATGTTTTGATTAATGAAATCAAGAGTCAATCGGCAGAAATTATAGCTCTGTCTGCCAAGCAAGAAGCTCAGTCTGAAAAGATTGAACGAAAGCTAGACAATCAGAAAAAAGCTATTAATGTTGTTAACAACAATGTTGGAGTTGTTAATACAAAAGTTGATAAAATCAAAGAAGATATTGTTGTAATTAATACCGAAATCGGTAATCTTAAACAGGAAATGATAGGAGTTCAGGCGGAAATTGCGAGCATAAATACTCGTTTTGATTCCGAAATTAGCAGAATCGAGAAAAGTGTAGGAGAAGCAGTTGCTCCGATCATCGAGAATAAGGTGACGGAACAAATTCAATTAGTGAAAAAAGAGGATCAACAGAAGGTGGAAACTTTAAAGGCTTTAGTGTCCGAAGTAGACACTAAAGTGAGGGAGCAGGCTAATACCTGCGAAGAGAAAAAGAGGGAAGTGGAAACGCTTGCGACAACCACTTGCCAAGTAATTACGAGAGTGTCAGAATTAGAAAAGAAACTTGACGAAAAACAGAGCTATGTGCCAATCTGTGCACATAGTTCGGAATGGTTGACGAAAGAGGAGCGGTTCGACCCCTTGAAAAAAGGCGGTATACACGCGACGGATTTCATTAAAAATTGTGAAAGAGTTTTACCCAGATCATGGACTAATGAGAGAAAAATTAATGCGGTTATTGATGTGCTGGCTGGTGATGCCAAGCGTTGGGGCTTAAACCTCGACATTACGAACCTGACTTTTGACGAGTTTAAAAATTTGTTTCTGGCTGAATACTGGTCAGAGCAAAAACAGCAAAGTGTCTGGCGCGAATTTGTCGTATCGAGGCCTTTCGATGCGAGTTCGCGCGGCTCGATGAAGGAGTTTTGTGAGGGCTGGATCCGTAAGTTGGAACATTTGCGTGATCGCCGCACGGAATCCGAAATAGTCTGGGAACTCTACAAGAAGCTTCCAGATGATACAAAACGCTACGTAGGAAGCAATTACAGGACAATCAATGATTTCCTGGAAAGAGTTGAGGACGAGGACAATTGGCGCAATAATCGCGACAGTGGTAGAGGCCGTGGTAACAACAACGGGTACCACCCCAACCATAACAACGATAACCATGGGAATAATGCATACCGCAGCAATAACAATAATGGTTCGGACCGTAATAACAATCGGTACAATGCAAATAATAACAGGAATGACAGAAACCAGTATCATACTAACGTGATACGGGCTTCACAGAATAGTAATAACGCCAGAGGGTGTGATCAGCCGCCTCAGCAGCATCCGGGGAGCGTATCTGCTGGGACGAGACAGGGAAACCATTAGCCGCGCCGGTGAGGGGCCGAGCGGGCGTGGAGAAATTTTGGCGGCCCAATAACAAGAGATAACCCAGGTGTCGCCGTTATGAAAATTCCGTATGGAATAATCAACGGCGGGAGAGTGTGCCAGTGTTAGGAGAAAGGAGTGCGCCCACAAGTAGTAGATCAGCAGTATACACGGCAGTAGGTAGTACATTCACTGTCAGTGAGAACAATTTAAGTAGTGTTCCGGAAATCGATTATAAAGTGGCAGCTGTAATACCCACAGCGGAACTGGAGATTGAGTTTAAGAATGGTTCGCAATTGTTGAGAGAAGATCAGATGTCGGATAACACGTCCGTCATCGAGCGAGGGGATGCAGAGAGGGATGAGGTCTGGTTAAGGCAGTTCGGTCGCTTACACGACGAACTAAGAGATTGTAGGGGTCTGTATGGGAGAAGCGTTTATGGGGAGCGCGTGAAGGATTTTCCGCGTCTCGTCCCGCAGGAAGATAGTGTTTGTGAAATGATAGAAAGTTCTGGCCCTAATCGGCAGACTTTACTAGAAATAGTTGATGTTAAGGGGGAGCACGAGCAAGATTCGTCGTGTTTCGTCCCGCAGGAGTTAGATGTTGAAGTAGTAACGGAAAGTTCTGGCCCTAACCGGCAGACCTTACCGAAAGTTTCAGTGGTAGAAGTAACCGACCCATCCGACGCAAACCTCCAGTTTAAACATTGCGAGAGTATTAAGGAGAAAGATTGCGAAAATTTTAGTGATAGCCGGACACGATTGGTAGAAAAGCACATAGATTACAACGTGTATGAGGTTAGAGCTGACATTATACGGTCAGACGATAGCAGTGTGGGTTGCGCAGATCTAGCGGAAATAATTGCAGAAACTACTGGACACATTCCTCCAGGTAGATTGGCGGATGAGATTAATCTGACCAAAGTGGAATCAACGAAGGTGACGATTAGTGAATTGATAGCAAAGCAACACTCACTAGTTGACGAGTTACAGGAAAAGGTTTCGGTATTGGAGGCGAAGCTACAGACTAAGCCTCAGGACAAACGTGTTAAAATTAAAACTGTATGTAAACAGAGGCTGAAAAAGCCGCCAGATAAATCGGATTTAGGATCAAAGCCGGATGGTTTTTTCTGGAATGACCTGGATATAGACGAGGATTTACTGTGGGAAAATAAAGAAACAGTCGAGGACAAGTGTAGACAGATAGTAGTGTCCGTTAATATGCACGACCTACAACTAAACGTGTTGATTGACACCGGGGCAGAATTGAGTGCTGTATCTGGGAAAATATTTGAGTTACTGAAAGACAGACCTGGCATCGTAGTTATGCCAGTAACAGGAGTGAAAATTATCGGTGCTACTGGGAAGGCCAGTAAACCGGTCACAAAACAGATTTTTGTCAACTTCGAGATATGTTGGGCACGATTTGAACAAGAGTTTGTCGTCGTGCCAGACTTAACTACGGAAGTAATTATCGGGTTAGATTGGCTATTAAAGTACCGTGCAGTGATTAACTGCGAAAGCAAAACTTTGACATGTATGTCACTAGATAAAACAATGGTAGTTGGTTTTGACGAGGCAGGAGACGGTGTGCATAGGTAATACCAGCCTATACACATTGTTAACTGGCCGGATGACATTGACGTAGGAATGAGTCTGAACTGCCATAACATGAGGAATTTCGGCATTGACAAAAGTGTAGAAAGTGAATTGGAAGAGATAATCAAATTCCCTCCACGGATTAACATTAGTATTGGTGTGAAAAAAGATCGTTTGCGAGAAGTAATGAAGCTAAAAGCCGATGCTCGCATACGTCGTCATGACGCTAAAGCGCGTTTTGCTAAGTTTGCAATCGGAGACTTAGTACTTGTAAAAGCTCATGAGAAATCGAGCGAGATAGACCATGAAAACTCTAAATTTAAGTTTGTTTATAATGGACCATATAAAGTCATTGGTATGCCTCACACAAATGCTTACGGAATATTGTAGACTTGAAATTGTACCAACCTAGGATCGATTAATACCACACAATGGGTAATTTATACAGTATGTAAAATAGAGTGTAAGATTTAACGATTTGCTAGATTGCCATGCTTTTGACTGACCAAGGTCATTAAAGAAGTTGTAATTAATAAGTAATTAATTTTGATTAATCAATTTAATTTTAATCAATTTAATCATGATCTAATCAACTGAAAAATCCAAGCTGCTAGTTTAAGTTTTCAGCTGAGTCACAGTAGATTAAGGAATGTAAATATGATTTTGTAAATAGCTGTAAGATTTAATAAATATGTGATTTACTAGTCATTGCCGATGTACTTAGACGCTGTTTTAAGTTTCAGGCTAGTACATGCGTGTGATGATGGACAGTGTTGAGTTATCCACTGTGATAGTATTAAGGGACTCCTTGAGATTACTCGGGAGTGAGTTTTTCCTAAAGAATTCAGTGAAACGGACGTTCTGGAAACGCCGTCATAAGGGCGAGTGAGATCAAGCGTGCCGCACACGCGGGCGCAACAATACTGGCGAGGCGAGCCGCTGTCGGCTCTTGTGCCGCTGTTGGCTCTTGTGCCGCTGTCGGCATCCTTTGTACTCGCGAGTACGGAATGTGGAGTTGCTTTTCTTCCCGGACAGCTGATGTGAAAGGATTCTGCTGTCAATATTTATGTTTTATTTTATCTGCTGTATATTATTTTCTTGTTTAGCGTTAATTGGACATGACGAGAATATTAATTATGAAAAGGTTACATAAATATGTGTATTCTATGTAATTAATTATTAGTTCGTGTATTTTGATATACCTGTTTTTTATGACCATGTACTCTGATCAATTTTGCAAATAGTATTCCATTTCTTATAGTGTTACGAATTTTAATGATTTTGGAATAGCTAAACCGTTTTCTATGTTTTCTATGAATTTTGATATGTTGTCAACCTGTTTTATTTTGTGCAAGATGACAGAGTGGAATAAGATTAGGAGTTTCTCCACTCAATTATTATTGTCTACAAATTGGTTTATGGTTAATTAGACGAATGCTAAATTTTTTTGATGTTTTGAGCATATGCATTTCCGCTGTTTCTTTTTTGGGACATTTTCTGAGTCTGTTTACGTTACACGAACATCCTCAGACAATGTGGGGCACGTGTAACGCCGGAAATGCATATCCTCCTATTTCCATCTATTGTACTATTATTTTTTTCCTTGTTTTGTTACCTCAAGATATGACATTTCTGTCTCTTTATATATTGTAATTGCTTTACTGTTTGGATATATATATATTTATGCACTTATGTCGATGTATAATTGGTTTGTTTCGTAAATATTATTTGTATTTTTACGCTGGGTCTTGCCTAGGGAAAACTGCTATCGAACGATTACGTCGATAGGTCGTGTGAAGAATCAAAGTGTGTAGGATCTTTGGTAGTGTTAACTCTGCCGCGTGGAGCGCGGGCTGAGCAGTGAGAGTCTGGCGGGAGTAGCGAGTGGAGGTGTGTTGTGTGACGCTCCCGCGAGTTGCCGCGCTTTCGGGGTTTGGCAGCATGTAATTGCGCTCGACTCGCGATGATAGTTTCTGACATGGTGTCGCGGACGGGAAGCATTAGCTGGCGCACATCAAGAGCCCGTTTCGCCTGGTGACCGTGTCGAGAAGAAGGCGCGCCAACATCCAGCTTCTGCAACAGCGACGGCCGACAATGAGTGACTGTCGCCACCTCCTCGATCGACGGCTTCGAACCTTCAATCAACCAACAAGGAAGACTGGAAGCACGTAAAGTTTTAGAACTGTATGGCAGACCTCAGCTTTTAATCTTGTTCCATTTGCCTCGCAAAATTACAGCAACTTAGCATGAACCTTTGTTGCTCATTGTCCCAATTGCATTACCAAGCAGGGTCCCTTCCTTTTCCGGAATGAACCCGAGTGTCATTGAAATTCAGACGCCAGCATTAAAGTAACATCATTTCACTGCTTTAATCTCAAAGGTATTCATAGCTGGCTCCAATATTCAGATTACACAAGCACAAATTAAGAGTGCGAGTTTTGTTATCTTATTTTAGCTTACCTGTGACTGCAGCTCAGCTTGGTACGTACTAAATTTTACTATTGTTAATTGTTCAGAATCATTTAATTCAAGTTCAAAGTTAAATCTCTTATTTCTAAATTGCGTAGATTCAAGTAGCTTTTGAAATGATTGTTGAGGTAGTCCAAGACTAACCGTATTTTACTGGATTTCGATGTGCTTCAGAAAGAAAGCTCACTATTAACTTCAGTCACTAAATTAACTTTCGATTTTCCGGTGTTATTAATTCTTTTGCTAAATTAAGTCAGAGTGTAGCGAAATTTATTACTTCTGACAGACTTTCAGTTTTCACACTACACGTGTCAACCTTCAGTTGCCACGCTTCTAGTGTTAATTATATGTGTAATAACCTTTCTTTTTCAGTTACTATAGTAATTGTCCTTAGGACTGGCGACCGTGATTTCCCCCAAATCTCAAATATCTAATTACCGCTCGTTAATTGTTAACGTAACGGCCGCACATTTACTTTCTTTATTATCTTCACCCCTTTTCAAAATTAATTTCCACCAGTTTCATTTGCATTTTTCCTTTCATTTAGATGTAACCCTTTCCTCCCTCTTTACCGATAGATTAACTTCGGTGACGATTGCTTTTCCGAAATTTCCATTAGGTACACGCGGTTTAATTTTTCACTGTCATTAAGGTCGATAAGTGAGGGGGAGGTTACACCACAGTCTATACTTCACTGCCATACAGTACTGTGCTCCAAACGCACTTTTTCAGAAATAAGTAAGGCCTATATTTGATACCATTAGACTTCTCTTGTCCAGCAGATAATTGAGAACGTAGCTTGCAACTGCTACTCCGAGATGAGTTTGGCACAGTAGAGGAATTCATGGGGGTCGTATCAAACCAGCCAGAATGTTGAAGAACCACTAAAAAAAGGAAAAAAGACTTCTCTTTGCCAGGAATGTACTTTTTTTCCAGTGGTTGTCTGCCTTATATGCACTTCTTATTGGTTATTTAGCTGTCTAGGTAGTAAAATTCCTTAACTTAATCTACTTCGTGATCACCAATCCTGATGCTTCTCGCTGTTCTCATTTTTGCTACTTCTCGTTACTTCGATCTTCGTTCGATTTACTTTCAGTCCATATTCTGCACTCACCAGACAGTTCATTCCATTCACGATCTTTTAATTCTTCTCTTTCACTGAGGACAGCAATGTCATCAGCGAACCTTACCATTGATATCCTTTCACCCTGAATTTTAATTCCAGTTCTGAACATGCCTTTTATTTCCGTCATTGCTTCCTCGATGTATAAACCGAACAGTAGGTGTGAAAGACTACATCCCTGTCCCATATACTTCTTAAGGGGCTCCGGAACGCCCTATACTTGCAATGTTAAAATAACGCTTATAAATTACATCTTTCCTCACAAAGTATTTGAGGTAGGAAGTTGAACGTTTTACAGATTATTTATTGGAATATGGGCTACAACTTAACACTGGGATTTTACAAAATTTTAGTTCAGTTATTAAAGATGATTTTTTTTCAATTGTAATGAAAATTCACAAGGTTTTTTTGCAATTTTTTATTTATATATTCAAACATATACAGTTTTTTGGAAAAAGGCTGTGTTAAATTATGCAGAAGGTACTGTGTAACATTTACTGAAAGTTTGAAACAAATATGTTTGGAAGATCCTTAGAAAACATGTAATTAGTATGAGAAACTAAAAGTTTTGGGAATCGAGCGACAAAGATTGGATTAACTTTTTAGTGCATTCCAGGTCCATAGGATGGATTATCTTCATCCTCTGCAAACTCCTCCTCCAGCTTCCTCTTTTTCCTCCTCCTGTTTACTCTTGCTTGTATTTCTAGACTCTTTACAGCCCTGTCTGCAGCCCGAAGGCGTTCCTTGTCTAAAGCAAGCATCGCTCGTTGTTGTGTTCGTAGATTTTGCTACCATTTTCTTCAGTTGCAGTTACTGCAACACTGTTCCAAAAGGTGGTCATGTATGAACACTTATCACATTTCAGTTGTATTTCACTAGCAAGTCCTACGTGCTTTATTATGGAGAGTTCCAGACCAACTTCACTACAATGAATACATCTTACACAGTTTGAAAAAATTCCTTTGAGAACCGACTTATCAAATATTTCATTCACATCCGATTCGCCCATAAAACATTCATAGTTTTCACTTATTGAACCAAGCTTCTTCTGTGAAGTATTTTCTTTCCCACTTTGACTGCTATGGACAGGTGTACTTGAGAGGTTATGTTCACTCACTTGGTTGTCGTCTTTATTGTTTGCAGTAATAACACATACCTTTGGCTTTCCAACATTTCTCCTTTTCTTAAAAGCCTTCAGAGGATTTCTAATAACTTTACTTTTACTCATTATTATACTTCAACAAAACAGAGACTCAAGAAACAGAATTAATTACGAATATTTTCGAGATAACGACAGAGTAAATAAACATGAAACAATCGACAATCACACCAGCGATATACATTGAACCATCACAGGTTAGCCACAACACACACTTTATCTCACATCACTAAAATGTATCTGATGAACACGGACGTTAATAATAACACCATTTGACAGCAGTTTAACAGCACCACAGTGGGTCACGCCCATGTAGAATACATTTCAAAAAAACATTAAAAATAGTTGTAGTCTTCGGAATTGAATAAATTATATATCTATTAAAAGGTAATAGTCTGCAGATTCAGAAAATGCAAAAAAGTAAAAATTGAACTTTTCATGATTTTTAGCCTTTCCGGAGCCCCTTAATCCGAGCACTTCGTTCTTTGTCTTCCCTTTTCATTGTTCCCTCTTGGATCTTGTGCATATTTTATGTTACCTGTCTTCGTCTATAGCTTATCCCTATTTTTCTTAGAATATCGTACATCTTGCACAATTTTGCATAGCCGAACGCTTTTTCGGGTCTACAAATCATACGAACGTGTTTTGATTTTTCTTTAGTCTTGCTTTCATTATGAACCCCAACAACAAAACTGCCTCTCTTTTGCCTTTACTTTTCCAATAGTAGAACTCATCGTCATCTAACACATCCTCAGTTTTCTTTTCCATTCTGTCATATATTATTCTTGTCAGCAACTTGGACGCATGTGATGTTAGCCGAATTGTGCGATGATTCACTCAATGTCCGCTCTTGCAGTCTTCAGAATTGTGCCAATGATTTTATTCCGAAAGTCATATGGTACGTCGCCAGACTCATGCATACTGCACAACAACGTGAATAGTCATTTTGTTGCCACTTCCCCCAATAATTATAGAAATTCTGATGGAATGATACCTGTCCCTGCTAACTTGCTTGATTTTAAGTCTTGTAGAGGTCTTCAAGTTCTGATTTCCATACTGGTTCTCCTATTTCTTGTACATCATTGTTTCTCCTGCTATCACGTCGTCAGGCAAGCCCCTCCCCTCACATAGGCCTCCAATATTCTCTTTCCACCTGCCTACCGCATTTAATTGTGGAAACCTTCTTGCACTCTTAATGTTACCATCCTTGTTATTAATATCCCCGAATGTTGTTTTGACTCATCTGTGTGCTGGATTAGTCCTTCCGACAGTCATTTCAATCATTTCTCCTTAGATTTCTTCAGATTACTCCTGCAGTCATTTCGTCTTAGCCTCCCTGCACTTCCGATTTATTTGATTGCTAAGTGACTTGTATGGTGTGGCTTCAGTTTCCAGAGACTGCAGTCGTGTGTGCGAGTTGCGTTTTCTTGAGTGTGTGTATGCGTGTGTGTGCATGTTTGTCTATTGTTGACAAAGGTATTAATGGCCAAAAGAAGAGAGCACGTTTACTAAATCTTTAGCTTTTCGTCCCATTGTTAGCAACATTTCCTTCAAAATTCCAAGAATCCTCCACGGTTTCAAAGTGAAAGTACTTTTCCGTCCACCATCGAAGATTTCCGACCTGCTGGGATAAGTGAAAGACGATCTGATATTGCGGAAGGCGGGAATTCATAAAATACCTCGTCAGTGTGGCATGTCATATACAGGACAAACATTGCGAACAGTAGAAGAACGCCGGCCGCGGTGGTCTAGCGGTTCTAGGCGCGCAGTCCGGAACCGCGCGACTGCTACGGTCGCAGGTTCGAATCCTGCCTCGGGCATGGATGTGTGTGATGTCCTTAGGTTAGTTAGCTTTAAGTAGTTCTAAGTTCTAGGGGACTGATGAACTCAGATGTTAAGTCCCATAGTGCTCAGAGCCTTTTTTTTTTTTTTTTTTTTTTTTTTTTTTTTTTTTTTTTTTTTGAAGTAGAAGAACGTTGCACTGAACATCACCGCTGTACTTGTACTCGCCTTTTGCATCCTATCAAGTCTGCAATTGCTGAGCACTGCCTTTCCACTGGACACTCAATGGAGTATGAAAAGACAACAATTTTGGCCACAGCAACATCCTTTTGGGACTCCGTCATAAAAGAATCAGTGGAAATTCGCATGACAGACAATCTTATAAACCGTGACAATGGCTACCAGCTAGATAATGCGTGGAATCCCGCCATCTCTAAGATCTGCTCCAGACGAAGACGTCAGAGTACTCCGATGGCCGCGGCAATTGAAAACGCCGAAGACAGCTGAGTTCTGCAGTTCCACCAGTGAAGGCGCTGCTGGCGGGCGTTGTGGTTCATCTCTCCATATGGCGTCTTCGTCAATGACTCACCTGAGGATGGCAGGCGGTTTTCCAGTCGAAATATCGTCGATGGAAGGTAACGACGACTCGCTGCAAGCCCGAAATCTTTTTGATTATTCAGTTCGCCGGGAAAATTTTAAATTTCATACTTAAACCTAACTAACCTGAGGACATCACACACATCCATGCCCAAGGCTGGATTCGAACCTGCGACCGTAGCGGTCGCTTGGTTCCAGACTGCAGCGCCTAGAACCGCTCCGCCACCACGGCCAGCGCCAAAAGCTATAATTGTGTGAATCTTTTGCTGTGCCAATTTCCGACTCAGCATCTCCGCTATATGGTTGAGTATCAACTTCCATGAATATAAACTTTACTCTCTAACATTGTTACATTCCATTCTGGATTTTCCATTGTTTGAATTTTACTTCTGTTTTCGTAAAATTCTTTAAACATTTCTGTACTTCCTTCTTTCGTCTGTGAGCTGAAGTGTTTCTTCGCTTACGCATGGTTTCCTTGTAGCTACCTTCTTTTTACTTACGTCTTTCTTTCCAACTCTTGTGATTGCCCTCTCTCATAGCTGTCCATTGCTCTATTCACTATCGCAGTATCGATGGCCTTAGAGAACTTCAAGCGTATCAGCTCATTCCTTAGTACTTCCATATTCTATTTCTTTGCGCATTGTTTCTTCGTGACTACCCTCGTAAACTTCGGCCTACTCTTCAGCACTATTAAATTGTGATCTGAGTCTGTACCGGCTCCTGGGTACGCCTACAATTCAGTATTCTAAATTCAGCATCTAATTTGGAAATCAGTTTCTGACCATACTGTAACATAATCGAAATCTTTCTGAATCTCTACGCCTTTTCCAAGTGTACCTCCTCTCCTCACGATTCTTGAACAGCAAATTGGTTATTAACAGCTGAAAAGTATTGCAAAACTCAAGTAGTCTTTCTGCTCTCTCATTCCTAGTACCAAGCTCATATTCTCCAGTGACCCACTCTTCTTTTCACTGTCATACAACTGCATTGCAATCCCCCATGACTATTACATTTTCACATCTCTTTACGTACTGAATTACTCGTTCAGTATCCTCATACACTTCCCCTATCTCTTTATTTTCGGCTTGTATAATTCCTGTAATAAACGTGTATTTACACGATGTGTTCTACGTGGCGTCCACTCATGACAATGCACCCCTCTGCCCTTCAGCGTAAGGAATGACACACCATTTGGAGTAATTTTGTCGGACTGTTGTTATACCTGATGGCATGCATTGAAGACGAGACCCTATAGTGCCCGTCCATTGTTGTTTGGCGTGGCGTAGACCAGTCCCTTCAAGTACCCCTGTAACCACAAGTTTCGGGACTGAGGTCTGGGCAACGAACAAGCCAAGGTGTGGGGCCTCCCCGACCAATCTAGTGGTCCTAAAATGTGTGTCAGATGTTCGCGCACATTGTGACGAAGTGTGCTGTGCGCCGACGTGCAAGAACCGCATTTGCATTCGTTGCTGCAATGACACAGCCTCCAGCATGGTAGGCAATACATGAATGAGAAAGTGTAAACAACGGGCCCAAGTTAACCTTTGTGGCACCACGTATGGCTCTATTAATCTATCCCAAGTATCCCTGCCCATACGTTTGTTGAGAATCTGTGTTGATGCCCTCTTTCCTGAATTTCGTGATGATTTTCATCTTCCGGGACTTGCTGGTTGCCGGCAGGTGTGGCCGTGCGGTTCTAGGCGCTACAGTCTGGAACCGCGTGACCGCTATGGTCGCAGGTTCGAATCCTGCCTCGGGTATGGATGTGTGTGGTGTCCTTAGGTTAGTTAAGTTTAAGTAGTTCTAAGTTCTAGGGGACTGATGATCACAGATATTGAGTCCCATAGTGCTCAGAGCCAATTGAACCGTTTTTGAACTTGCTGGTCATGGAAATTCACAGCACCATCTCTCATGAACCCTGCCTCATCGGTAAATAACATCTTGGATGTGAACAGTGGATCTCTGGCATACTTCTGCACCAGTCGTTGACAGAACCGCCATTTCACACGATGATCCTGAAGCCTTATGGCCTGAACACCCTGTTGATAATATGGATACAGCAAATGTTAATGAAGTACCCCACCCCCTCCCCACCCGCAGATAAGAGAGTGAGACACGCCTTCGGCTGCAGCTAATCATCAGACACTGGACCCATGGATTTCTTCCAAATAACGTATGACACGCGCCTCCATGTCAGGAGAGCGGACTGTGCGTTGCCATCCACTATCGGTCCTCCGAGGTGCGAAGGTATCTGTGTTTCTCAGACGCTGGAAAAGTCTGCCGAATAGCTTACAAACCACTCTGTGCTGTCGATATTTTAGAGTGCACTGGCTCGCAGGATACCTCCATCTGCTAAATCACAGCAAAACATACGCCGGTTTACTTGTCCAGTAACCACTAACAAGTGGTGGAAGAAATAGAATGTAAATGTAATACACCATTTGTACGTACAAACAGCGCCATAACAATAAACACATAAGTGAATCCGCATTTGTAAGCAGCTAAAACACCATGATTATACCGAGGGTTGACAATACTGTACAATAGTGTACAGTACTGTAAGAGATCGTAATAGCCTCCCGACACATTTGACGAAGCACCAATGTAATGACTGTGCTAATATCCGCAATCAACGTCGCACAACCCTTCCTATAGACGTGTGTCTATCTCGGAGAGTATGCGTTTATGGACTAATGTTTACTGGACTTACCTTTCTTGTTTCGATGAGCACTATCCCCTCTCAAAGTATTCGGTACGGCTTTTGAGCACCCTGTATACTCATCTCTCCACTCCGGCCAAAAGATTACAAGATTGATATAGGAACAAGCATAACACAACGCAAAAGTCAATGATGAAATAAATAACTAAAAATGTGATTATACGTAGTGATTTGAGCACACTCTGTATGGATGCGAAATACGGAATAGACGAACGCAAATATTAAACAGTTAGATGCTCTTGAAATGAGATGCTGCGGGAGGCAGTTGAAGATTGTACGGACAGAGTGGGTAGTGAACCAGAAATTCCTGTTTCGAGTCAATACAGAAAATTCTAAATTAAAGAGCATTATAAATCGAAGAAGGGCACTATTAAAAACTGTCTTGGAAAGGTTTATGGAAGGGAAGTGGGGCAGCGATATGCCAAGTGTAGGGCGTATCATTGTTGACTATGGGTGCAGTAAGAGTGAAGTCCATTAGCCACGCGATACGAAGAGATTACTGTACCACACAGCCTTTGGGTACTCTGTAGAAACTACGGAATTCAAATAATCGTGGTGAAGCCGCTACCACATATTACAGAATCGTAAATGCGTTGTAATGGCGCAATATACCAATTTCAATTTACTCTGAACGGGATCGGCTATGCGATGGCATAATTTTTAAGCGACACTTCTATCGCTTGGGAGCTTTTAAAATGATTGAAGTCTCTGGGTCATCTACGGGTCGTGGTCACCTACGTCGCTGTCTGACTCTCCTAATAAAATTTAAATTAAATCTCTCTGAAGCCTATAATGAGAAAAATTAATTTGTTAGGTTGAATAAATGGCCAACAAGTAGTTTCACGCAACAATATGAATAGTAATTGAAAACTGAAACTATTTATTAGATGGGTTTCAGACATTCAAGAATGGACTGGTGAAGACAGATCTAATAGCTGTCGTAATTCTAACCTAAAAGTTGACTCAAAAACCTGTTTAGTACTTATAGTATTTCAAGATCTCTATAAATTTAAATAAAACGCTTTGTATCACCTTTTAAAATTCCAAGTTCTGATGATCCGCCATGACTGCACAGAATTTAAAAACCTGAAGACTGTAATTTCTAATCTGACATATTTTACAGTGAGAAGCCCGATATCATTCGTAGCAACGACTTTAAATATGAAATAATTAAAGGTACAGAACAGCCTAATACGCAAATAAACACTACTCCAACCAGCGATCTGGTGCGTATTGTGCTAACAGAGTGAAAGTCCCAGCTCAAAGCACTGACAAAAAACCGTGTGTCTACAGTTTCAAAAGAATAAAGGGCCGGAACCCCAACCAGATAAATCACCGTCCAGAGTGGCACAGATCTTGCCTCTTCAAACGTTCCCAGTACACCGCTTTGAGGCCAATATGGCTGCCCAACGTACTACCGGCGTCTGACTTTCTCCTTAATCCCTTAACTGCGACAAGCAACTAATATCGTCATTCACCAATCCAAATTACAACGTTTCATAATAATCTGCGATCTTCAAACTAATAACATCAACAAATGACGGCGGTGACGCTGATTAAAGTGATATGTTGATAATAAGTTTTAGCGTTATGAGTTTGCTCCAAATAGAAAGAAAAGTGAAGGCAATTTTCACATAATTATGGCTATATCTAGGCTCAGCGAACTATGCCTTGAACATCCGATGCCTACTTATACACTATGTGATGAAAAGTATCCGGACCACCCGAGAAATATACGTTTTTCATATTAGGTGTATTATGCTGCCACCTACTGCCAGGTACTCCATATCAGCGGCCGCAGTAGTCGTTAAACATCAGGAGAGAGCAGAATGGGGGCTCCGCGAAACTCTAGGGCTTTGAACGTGGTCAGGTGACTGGATGTGACTTGTGTCACACGTCTGTAGGCGAGATTTCCACACTCTTAAACATCCCTAGGTCCACTGTTTCTGATGTGATATTGAAGTGGAAACGTAAAGGGGCACGTACAGCACAAAACAGGCCAACCTCGACAGTTGACTGACAGACACCGCCGACAGTTGAAGAGGGTCGTAATGTGGAACAGGCAGGCATCTATCCAGATCACTACACAGGAATTCCAAACTCCATCAAGATCCAGTGCAAGTAGTATGGCAGTTAGGCGGGAGGTGAGGAAACCTGGATTTCATGGTCGAACGGCTGCTCATAAGCCACACACCACGCCATGACTGTTAGCAGAATATGGAATCGGTGGGTTCAGAAGGGTAATGCGGAACGCTGTGCTGGATCCCAACGGCCTCGTATCACTAGCAGTCGAGATGACAGGCATCTTATCCGCATGGCTGTAACGGATCGTGCAGTCACGTCACGATCCCTGAGTCAACAACCGTCTGCACCAACAGTTCGACGACGTTTGCAGCAGCATGGGCTATCAGCTCGGGGACCACGGCTGCGGTTACCACCCTACACGCTGCATCACAGACAGGAGCACGTGGAATGGTGCACTGAACGACGAACCTGGGTGCACGAATGGCAAAACGTCATTTTTTCGGATGAATTCAGGTTCTGTTTACAGCATCATGATGTTCGCATCCGTGTTTCACGACATCGCGGTGAACGCACATCGGAAGCGTCTATTCGTCATCGCCATACTGGCGTATCACCTGGCGTGATGCTATGGGGTCCCATTGATTACACGCCTGGGTCACCTCTTGTTCGCACTTTGAACAGTGGACGTTACATTTCAGATGTGTTATGACCCGTGGCTCTACCCTTCATTCGATCCCTGCGAAACCCTACATTTCAGCAGGATAATGCTCGACCGCATGTTGCAGTCCTGAACGGGCCTTTCTGGATACAGAAAATGTTCGACTGCTGCCGTGGCCAGCACATTCTCCAGCTCTCTCACCAATTGAAAACGTCTGGTCAATGGTGGCCGAGCAACTGGCTCGTCACAATACGCCAGTCACAACTCTTGATGAAACGTGGTATCGTGTTTAAGGTGCATGGGCAGCTGTAGCTGTACACGCCATACAAGATCTGTTTGATTCAATGCCCAGGCGTATCAAGGCCGTTAATATGGCCAGTGGTGGTTGTTCTGGGCAGTGATTTCTCAGGATATATGCACCCAAATTGGGTGAAAATGTAATCACATGTCAGTTATAGTATAATATATTTGTCCAATGGACACCCGTTTGTCATCTGCATTTCTTCTTGATGTAGCAATTTTAATGGCCAGTAGTGTAACACACATACGTCTTCTGGTTCCCAATATTCTTTCACATTTAACTAACTTCATTACTGAAAAATTCCTACCTCTAACTACTTTAATCACTCCAATCATTCGGCCCTCTACAATAGATGGCTATGCTGACTTTATTTAATTACGGTGAATCTCATCGGCTAATTAAGTGCATAAATAGAGATGTGAGCAGCTGAACTCATTTGCGTCGATGAGCGCGTTCATGTGGGAGGCAAATCTTCTTTATAGCTTATGTAGTATCAATGTTAGTTATTAAGAAAATTCGTTACTAATTTGTTTTCCACTCGATAACCAGTTAAATACTTCTCCCCTGTAGACAGTCTGTACATAAAAATAAATGTCTCAGTCAGCTCTTGAACTTGGCATATCGTGCTTTGTTGTACATTTCGTGGTTTACGCTCCAGTTCCAATAATGTGTACCACGATGACTGTTTCTGTGAATAGCTAACGATATTTCTGACGCCACGTCCAGACGTTGCTGAATTCGACACAAATGCGTGGTTTTGCTGGTTCCACCGCTCTTCAAGATACGCCGCCCAGGCTCTGATCACGTGCATGCAAACAAATTACCGAACGCTAAAGCAAGCCACCTTGCGTCTCGCTTCGCTCTTTATATACACTTTCATGCTTTATATACACGTTGTAACGGTCATGAGTATTAGTTACCTTTGAGACTGGACGTGGTGAGTTGATGTCAGCTAGGAGTGTCTTTAAGGTGACAAAGGCGGCATTATGAACGCCTCATGGAATTTGAACTATGTCGTGTAATACGTCTACGAGAAGTTGGCTGTTCCTTCTGAAATATTGCAGAAAGATTTGGCAGGAATGTAGCCACTGTACATGATTGCTTGCTGTGGTGGTCACGAGAATCTTCGTTCGCAAGAGGACGGAACTCCAGACGTCTACGTGGCATTATCAAGAGGGCAGAACACCGTGTTCTGCGTACGGCTCTGGAACGTTGTATTGTGTCTGCAGCAACAAACTGAGCAGCAGCTGTCACCACAGTGACACAACGAACTATTACAAATGATTTACTTCCAGGAAGGCTCCGAGCCGGACGCCCTATAACGTCAATTGCATTACGCTGGCAACAAACCAACGCCATTTGCGACGTCAGTGGTCTCAAGCGAGAGTTGATTGGAAAGGAGAGTGGAAGTCTGTTGTGTTCCCTGATGAAAGCTGGTGCTGGTTTGGTACCAGATGGCACTGTGCAGGTTAGACGGAGGCCATTTGAGCGCCTGCAACCAATCTGTCTTCACGTTTGACACACTGGACCCAAACCTGGTAACAATAGATTCCTACTTCATGTAATTAGTTATGAGCAACAGCATAGCTCACGAGATATTCACTTCTAAACGCATACTGTGTCTTCACTGCAGATGCCATGGAAATCTCACAAGTGCACCAGTCGGCACTACGAACTATTTCTATCTCACGTGACCACGCGCAAACTGCCCACACTCTCCAAGTATTTCCCTCGACCATCCGTCGCGCCCTCCTGTCCAGCACCCCCTGTCCTTAGCGATCCTATGCTCCTCCCCTACTTCCATACCGTCTCTCAATTGCCTTCGGTAGTCGCCTACCATAGTAACGAGTGCTGTGATTGGCTAGAGTCGTACCGCCATGTCTCCAAGCCAACGCACTCTCACTGAGATATTGAAACACATACGAAATACAGGATTTAAATATAAATTACTTTAAATTAAATAAATGTTCTCATGGCTGGACCATAAACACGCTCAAACACACATTATTAAATACATAAACAAATTAAATAAGTGTATATCAAAGGAATAAAAGGAAAAGTAGGCCAGCAGCCTAAAGTCTCTGTGCTTTCAAAGACACAGTAAATATTTGATCAATTTCTTCATGAATATTATTTATCTGATATAAACAAAGACGTAGACGAATAAATATGTATTTATAAGCATGCTGCTACCGTTTTTTCGTGTAACTGTGGAGTACCTATGGCCTGACGCGATCAATTGTAATCGGCCAATTCGACCTCCAATAACACATGTACTATTCAAGTTACATGCCTGTAATTCACACCAATTTAGGTTTACACTGATAGATTTCTAAAGACACGACGATAGACAAAATCGGATGAACCGTTTAGATTTTCGTAATTCGTTACTGGGTGCTACTTGTATAATTTACAGTCAGATACTAAACTTCAGAATAGTAAAGATATCGAAAATCAGATTACACCATCAGAATCTTTGTGCAAATAATGGTAATGTACATGTTCCTTTTTGAGGTATCATGATTCCTCTGGCTCCTATTATTTTCTACATGAACTGTGAAATTTCTGCCATTATGGTTTCACAAAGTCCGCCATCTTTGGCACTCCTGTCATACGAATCTGCTTCATCGACACAAAGCACCTTCCTCGACACAGCGTCAACATGGAATTCCCAGCCGCACGGTCAGCCTGTATGTACCACGCACTGGGGGGTACCTCACTTGCTCCGGCTACTGTTCGGCACCACGTGGTTGCAGACGAGCACCAGCTTGCCGAGCAGCCCCTGCGGCCACGCCAACTTAGAATACGAGGCCTGTTCAGAAAGTAAGCTCCGACTGATTGCCAAATTGAAACCACAGTGAACATCAGAAATGTTTTACTTGTAACAATTAGCTACACGTTTCAGCTACTTCTCTACGTAGTCGCCGTTCTGACTTAGACTTTTGTCATAGCGTTGTACCAACTTTTCAATAGCCTCATCATAGAAGGCAGCCGCCAGTGCTTTCCGCCAATTCTCCACGCTGGCCTACACCTCGTTGTCTGTGTCAAAATGTTGTCTTCAAAGACAGCGGTTCATGTGACCAGAGATGAAACTCAGGGGGAGACAATTGCGGACTGTATTGTGGGTAATCTCACATTTCCATTTGAAAACGATGCAGGAGCATCTTCATTGCCCCTGCAGAATGCGGCTGAGAATTGTCTTGAAGAAGAAACAGCACGACAGTTTTGTAATGTTAGCTGCATAGCTTCAGGCGAAATTTCTCACCAGGCCCTCGTACTTGGCGGCAGACACTATTTTCTAGACATCTTTACGCACTCACTGCGAGCTCAGAAATGAGAAGAGCGACGTGATGCTAAGTGGGGTTATACTAGAGACATTCCCCAACACATCTGTGCAAAGCTTTATCGGATTTTCATAGTCGTTTCCATTTCGCGACCGATCGGAGCTTACTTTCTGAACGCCCCTCGTATTTTCTGGGCGCCACAACTCGCCCGTTACCTCACAAGGTACAAGAAGCTTTTTGGCGTAAGAAAGTGTGTGGTTTAAAAACATATAGAATTTCAGTCACAATAAACTCTCATAGTTGAAGAGTTAAAAACTTCCTCCAAGTAACTTTAATACATTATACGGCACTTTAATACGTGGAACTCTTAACATTAACAAGCGCTGTACAAAACACAACGCCATGTCTGACAAGAAAAAACAGTAGAGAGTGTTAAAAATTACTTATTATTGTTCATGTTGCGCATTTCTTGATGTGGTTTTAAAATCAGTAACTAGATTAAAATACCTATCTGGAAACATCATGAGTTCCTAGATATATTGTCCTTTTATATCTCTCTGACCTACCTTTCTGAAATGTAGCATTCCTTTGTCGGTGAGTAGCTCAGGATTAACAAATGAATGAGAGTGGGAAATATTACTGTATTTGATTCTAGTCCACAAGGAAGCATCTTGGCTGAACCAGGAAAAGAGAGAGAAGACGATTGTCTCTGCTTTGCGAAGTCCTGAAGACGCGTCGTTTGCCAAACTGAAGTGGTCAGAGAAACAGCCATTCATTCTCCTGCAAGTATCATTCGGACAGCCGCCTGAGTTGCCTGCCAAGGCCGCTTTTTCTGACGCAACAAGTTGGCAGCACCATCACTCTTACTTCAGCTGGAACTCTACACTTTCTGAGAAGCAACTTAAAGATTCGTCATCCTTGAGCGTAAAATTGTTGTCTACGCACAGTAATCCATGAATCCCAGTTCTGTTACTGATCTTACACACTCATCTCCTAAAATTGTAAGGACTATGGACTGTGACTATTTACTCTCTTGCGCATGGATCTCAGTTTTAGTTACTAAGCAGCTGATGGTTTCAGCACACTTTACTAAAACGATTGCACAGGGTGAAGAAGAATTCGCGCACTCGGACTTCGCAGCGCGATTCCTCACATACCACCAATACAAAAATGTATATCACAACATTTCGTTCTGCACATTTTTCCAGCGGTAAATGGACGTTAAAGATTGGAAACCTGGCAACACTGTAATGATGTATACGGTAACTTCCTCTGGCTGTGCTGTGCAGTTGGTGCAGGAGATTCTGGGTCGAAGCGTATTTTCTTTTATTTGGTAAATGTAGTCTGCTTGGTACTCTATTTGATGTCTTATCCGTCATGCAGCGATTACTGTGGGTCTTCTACAAAACATTTACAGTTACATACTACGAACACGGAAATGTAAGTACAATCGTTTTCGCGTGTCACCTTTAAAAGCAGCCTTTTGCGCGTCGTGGGCGCGAATTATTTCACACCACTGCATCTACTAGATTCCAAACCTGTTTTCTGTGTACCCTCCTCCTATAATCCCGTCGATTAGTCGCAACTATTATTCTTGTCATGATCAGGTCCATTAAATTTGTTTAAGGCCTTATGTCACCAGCAATGTCAGCAACGTCCCTTGCGAATACTTCCCAAATATGTACTACGTAGATGTCAGTTAAACGTGGCTTAAAAACGGTGTATACTACAGTAGTATAAGACAAAACGAAATGAATCGATCCCTCGACCTTCTGCACTCTATCCCTATAAGCTCTCCACTGAAAGCACTACTCTGATATACCTTACATGCCATTACAGTGTCGACACCTCGCCAGTCTATAACGTCTTTTTACTGCCGGAAATATGCGCAGGACGAAATTTTGTGACAGACAATTTTATATCGCCAGTATGTGAGGAAGTCCAAATGCGGGAATTTTTTTCACCCTGTGTATTATTATTATTATTATTTTTTATACAACACCACCTCTTCTGCAAACGGGGTGGATCGACACAAGCCATTTATGATCCTTTTTGCACCGTAGACGTTTATTTATGACAGTTTGCTACCAAAGCAGCAGCAAGTACATTCCTTTGATCAACAGTATCGTTGAATGAGTTATTTTTTAGCTAGTGTCAGATTATGGAGGAGAAGATTTGATATTTTTGTATATCTGCATTAATGCTTCATTTTGTTTATGATAACTACGTTTGTACTCCTCAGCGCACCGTATGGCGTATGGTAGAGAGTACACGTGTAGCGCACTAGTATCATTTACCCTCCTTTTCTGTTTTACTTGCGGTTGGTGCGCAGGAGTAAAGAATGTCAGTAACCTACTCTCACCAACATGTATCTGCTCGAATTCCCCAAATTTACTCTCGAAGTTATTAAACAAACCCTTTTTCAGGAAAAATGGGTTTCTTGAAAAGGTGGACTCGCGGGAGTTTTCAGCGATGCACTGCGATTTCTCCTGCAATGTCTCCCACTGTCGTATGTTAAGCAGTTCTGTGACACATCCATTAAATGTTGGGCTTGGAAACAACATCAACAGGATTCCTTCTCCTAATTTTCCTGCAGGCTAACTTTCGGGTATCTTCAAAATGACCAGCCAGACAAGCTAGGAACTCTTCGTTCTTCCGAAGCCGCGGCCGCGCCACTACGAATTTAATGAGATTCATAAGCGCCAGACACGTTGATCAGCGGCTTAGAAGTACTTATAAATATCTGTGGCTACACCGTCATTCCAGGCTGGGGCATCGACGTATCATTGTGAGCTGTACTGTAACTATGTATTTGAGAATTTATGGAAGAAAAGTCCTTACCTTTTCCCATTATGAAACTGCTCCTTTCAGTACCGAGTCCCAGTCTGATGTACGCATCACTAAGATTTCCACATTTTTATACCGCATAGAGTGATGGGTGTTGCGTGCTCTGTCAGAGCTGATTTATTGACTCTAGCAGGTCCAGCCTTTCCTTGGCCTCTCTAACGCCCAGAGGGGTCTTTTTTGTCCTTACTATAAGGCAATGATCTTCTGAACTGTTATTTCAGTGTTCTATCCAATTATTATATTTCAATGTTCGACATGATATGTACGTCTTTTAAGATACAGAATTGTGAATGAAATGCTACAGAACACAAATAACATGTTATTAAACACAAATTTCACCTAAAGCCCTATAACCGGAACAAGAACAAGCAAGTGAGGGTATTTACGGAGTAGATAACTTCAATTATTCATGTTTAAAGCAAATTTAGCTAGTTAAAAGTTCTACACAACTGACACAAATGTGTTTAGTGGTCTTTAGGATTTTTCCACGAATCGTCTTCTTGCAAACAAGGCATTCTCAAATAGTTTTATTACACCTGCAGAATTTACGAACTTGATATTTATGACATTTCTGTGTTTTTTCGTCTGCATTTCAGTTATTTTGATATTGGTATGTATTATTACGAAGTGAGAGACTCTTCACATACTCAGAGCATAATTCCTCTTCAAGTTACTGAAGAAAATGTCTTGTTTTTATCTTATTCTGAGCAACAGTCCTGAATACTAGATATAAATATATTCGTGGTAGGTCAAGAATATTGTAGAAGGAGTCTACTGGTCATCTTCATCAAGAGGCAATTTTGTCTACTGTGGTAACCTCAAACTTCGTCTTGTTGTAATAACTTATAGTTCGTGAACCTTTTTTTCTTATTTATATCTATAGTAACACTGATTACGAGAACTCGTCACTAGCACACATTTGCAGACCGTCAAGGAAATATCACTACATTTTAAAATTTTCATCGAATTCAGTGGGGACTTCAAAGACTTCAGAGCAAGTAGTATATCTCTTCTTGCTACGCTTACTATCCGTACAGTGGATGTTGACTTGTCTTTCAACTTCTTGGCAAGTTAGGGGGAAGTGAAGTAATTGTTGTCTTTAGTGATGTTTCTGTCTTTGGCTACAAATGGTTCCGTAAGACGCATCACTACATAATCTGACATCCTTTCATCTGGGGATCGTGCAATATCCTCACCAAGATAAGGGAAACTATTGAGATTATATTATCTATTAAAATCTACATCTAACCAGTGCTTTTGTCCATACTTGTCAGGATTCAAAGCTATGAACTTTGTGAAAGGACACCTAGTTTTAATCGGGAAGAGGTGCTCGTCTGCCCATGTGTCGGATCCAGGTTCGTAACACATCAATTTGTTCCGAACACCAGAAACCAACGTAAATTTGTAGATCTGAAATCTACAGAGCCTGTAGACTTTTCGATGAACCTCAGCAATCTCATAATTTCACAGAATCAATTTCTACACAAAATTATGGACCCAAGGAGTCTGACCAAATGCCGTGCAGGTCTGCATTTCTGCCACCACTCACACCACTAACATAAATAAATAGACCTAATTGCTGCTGTTTCTCCACTGACCAGCTGTCACTTCCTAGTACTCCGCCTCTCAAAATATATTTGATCTAAGAAAGGAGCCAAGGACTTGAACATATGTTCATCACATTTGTTTTTGCATGTGGTGAAGGTTGAGGACATTCTCTCTAAACACTTTGATAAGGAAGCCGTTCACCTTGTGAACCATACCAAATTTGTCAACGTTAGTCGATACCATAGACATTAACGAGGGCTTGCTGTCTGCAACGACATATGAGAGGCGCTCTTGAGGACCACCCCTCCCCTCTCAGCATAACAGAGTCCTGGCACTGAGGTCAATATAGTGCTGAGAATGCCAGAACTATACCCAGTTCCAAACCTCATCCGAAAGATTCAACATCATAGCACAGGACCAACTTGACAGTTAAAGTTTCTGATGGACTCGTTCATTTAAATGATAAACATTGTACTACAAGGGAATACTTAGTTAGTAAGTGCATCAACTGATGCTTTGCTACCCCATGACAGCTGTAAATTATCAAGTACTCGCGGCAAAGATGTGTGGCAAAAATAAGAAAATCAGTTAATCATTTATGTAATAAAGTGAACCAATATGTCACGTATTCTAGTTCGATGAGCCTTCAACCGTAGCAATCAATAAAACCAAAGATATGGCCGGACGAAAATAATTTCGTCTGGTCACATTAGGCACTACTCCTATCCATACTGTCATCAGGAGCAACTTCCTTATGTGTTACATCAGTCAGGAAGCTGCCGCTTGTTCTGCGTTCTTAGGAACAGGATCATCTCCTGTTCTGTTATACTAATCTTCTTGGTCCATAAAACAGCGTAACTTTTAAATTAAACAAACGAAAAATACAAAACTGTAGGAAAGCAATATAAATTCCAAATTATGTACTGTCAAATTAATTTAGATAAGTTTGTGGTTTAAATAAGTTAGCAGCAGTAATAATAATACTAGACTTTCTTGAATGCATATTTCCATTTTCAATGTCTTAACAATCAGTGTAATTACTATTAGATGAATCATCTTTCGTAGTTAGCTGCACTATAAACTCTTTTTTTGAATCGTCATTAAAAAGTTCACTACCATCTGAATAGTCCTTCAGAATTCTTTACAGCTCTGGAAGTAGTTCATCTTCATGTAAACAACGTTTCCGATGCATTTCAGCCTTCACCCCACTATCACATTTCTAACAAGGGAATGCCAAACCAAAGTACATCACATATTGACCCCTGCTGTTAGTTCACACCACAATAATGTGAATAAATACTAATTATTACATCATAAAATAAAATGGTTTAAATAAAATAGTCATGAAATAAACTGGTTTTTGCGAGTGAGTGACAAACATAGGTAAATTGTATTGCATCCATTGTCGTCTATTCGTAACATAACAATATGAACAAAAGTTAATTATTGCATCATAAAGTAAACTACCTGAAGTTTGGGAGTGCATGAAATAAACGTAAGACATATCAGTAAACAAGAAATATCAGTATGACAGCTCTGGGCATTAAAGTTGAAAGCTGCTAAAACTTATTATCAGTTACGCGAAATGCACTGTTTTTCAATATATTAAAAGTACATTCTAAATAAATAAGATTCTTAAAGGGACACAGTTATTAATTACAAAACAGAAAGGGGTCATTTTGACTCCTATGAGCATTCTGGTGTTGAGCTGCGGGAGCCTGGTGTATCTACAATGATCCGTACATCTTTCATGTACTGTGCTTGCCGTCTGTCCGACGTATGAAAACCGACATCCCCAAGGGCTCTTGTTTAATAAAATTGCAAAGATTACTCTTCAGTGCAGCTCATAGTTACACATTGATCTCCCAGCATGGATCGGTCGAGTAGCCACAGATCCAGTTTCAGCATACTTTTCCGGTTTCTTCACATTTTCCATGCAGCCATTTCGCCTTAGCTGCCGGCACTTGCTACTTGTTTCACTCAGAAGGAACCCATATTTCTGTATTCCTAAATTTCCCTGACCGTTTTGGCACTTCAGTCTTTCACCGATGCATAGATGTACTTCTTCTGTTTCCAAGGTTTCTTCCTTGTAACTACGATTTTCTTTCCAACTTCAGTGATTACTTTATTTAGGTGTTTCATTCCTCTGCCGACTGTGCAATTCATTAGCGCAATATGTATGGCCTCAGATAACTTCAAACATATCTGTTCATTTTTTGGTATTTGCGTATCCCTCTTCTTTATGCTTCGTTCTTCCAGAGTAGTCTCTAACTTTAGCCTACTCTTCATTGTTACTATAGTTTCATTTGGGTTTGCATTTGCTCCTCGGTACAGCTTATAATGCAGTATCTGATTTCCGTATCGATGCCTGACCATGATCTAATTTAACTGGAATCTTTCCATACGGCCAGGCTTTACCAAGTATACCTCCTCCTCTTGTGATAATTCAATGGAGTATTCGCTATTACTAGCTGAAATTTATTTCATAATTCAATTACTCTCTCTCCTCTCATTCTCAAACAAACGCTTATTCTCCCGTAACCGTATATTCTACTTCTTATCCTGCAAGCACATTTCAGTCCCAATTGACTATTAAGTTTGATCGAGATCAGTATCCTCACATACTTATCTTCCTCTTCACCTTCTACTTGCGCTGGCTGCATGTATAGCAGAACTATAGCTGTCGGAGTTGGTCTGCTGTCTACTCTGATGCAACAACCCTATCACTGAATTTTCACAGTACCTTACTCTCTGCCCTGCCTTCTTACTGATAAGGAATCCAATCCGGTTATAACATTTCGCTTAACTGACCCCCACTTTACTGAATCTTAGAATTTCTATTTTCAATTTTCCTAGCTTCCCTACCACTTTCAAACCTCTGCCATTCCACGCCCTGACTCTTAGAACGTCATTCTTTTTTTGGTTGTTCAATGTTTTTCTCATGGTCACCTCCACCTAGGCATTCCCCTCCCAGATATGGGAATGAGATACTACGTCAGAATCTTTTGGCAAAGGAGTGATGATCATGAAATATTCTCAATTACAGGCCACACGTCCTGTGGATACACTTTATGTGTGTTTCATGAAATCGTTTCCATTCTCTTCTGCATCCTCATGCATTTGATAAATGCTGATTTCTACGTCTTTTTAGGGCCATTCTCCCACCTCAAGAACTAGAGAGTGCCCTGCACATCTATCCCCTCCTCCGCTCTGTGTGACATGGAGAATGGGAGCATTAGAGTGACTTCTTATGCCAGTAGTCTTCGGTTGCCATTGTTGATAAGTTTTATTAAAAATTGGAGCAGTGGCGGCGTTCGAAACAGGCATACAAAACATTCTGGTCAAAATCTTTACCCTTAGACCACTGAATCAGGAGTCAAACTGCATCCAGATTGATACGACGTGAACCACGGATAGGTTTGAGAGTCAAAAGACATACTGATTGCTAGGGCGTGTCCTGTCACAACTCCTACCTGTGTTAGACCTCCAAAATGTACTGAAATCAATGATTGTGCTCTTAAAGCCTAGCGATCTCAAGTCAATAAGAAAGAAACACGCTATAATAACATTAGATAGGTTAATATTAGGGCAACGCTCTATTATTTTACTATAACTACAGTGTCTTCCTAGGTGAAGCTTTTGCAGACTGGTCCTAAATCTCTTTCACCAGCTCCAGACCAACAATAGATTTAGAGAAATTGAGGACCTAGTACTATGATCATAGTTCGTCCTGCAAAAGTCGGTCAATACTTCTAGCGTGATAACTTCCTAACGACAAAACTTCCTTTCTCTTCGCTGACTTCCCGACGTTCTTACTTTCCAATTTGCTACTATATGTCTACTGCCAGCCCGTACACTTGATGAGGCTCTTTAGTTTATAACTGAGGCAACTGATCAAACTCATTTTTCGTAATCACTACAAAGTTGTGCGATGAAGTTTTAACCACGTTCCTTCTGTTGTCTGTAGCCAAGTCATACTGCTCTTTACCCTTCATCTCCTTAACATGTCCAGATCTGTCCTAGCCTTGTCTAATTCAGCCTGAATCGGTGCTATTTTCCCCTCCTATTCCACTGCCTTCCCATGTCTACTACACACCCTACGAAACCACGCGTTAACTTCATTCGCTTCTCCATTTCCCACGGCACTACAGTCACACAAATGGGTAAAAAAAGCTACAGCATCCGTAATTTAAAACCACAGAAGTAACACTTCTATGGTAAGTAAGGCCTTTTCACTCACGATAAAAGTATTACTTTGCTACGAATAAACAAATAACACTTTCAAAAAATTTAGGTCTGTAAACAATGTATGTAAACATACTACCAGTGCAAAGATTGTGAATAAGACATCTTAAAATTTACGCCACCTCCCGGATATGTGAGGTAAAATAATGAAAGCATACACTTCACATAAACTACTGGGAAAGAAAGAAAAAGTAAAAAGTATACAGCCTCAGAACGTAAACAAATCTACCGACTGTACGAGCTTTTCACATTTTCTGGGATTTTACACGCTAACACCTGTATTTACTGGGTAATCTGTAGTAAATTAACTGTTATTATAATGTAAACAAGAGAGCACAAGAACTCGAGCGTCTGACCTGGTGCACGGTTGCCAACAGTGTACATTGTCATGCTGATCGAACAATCATCTCCTCCGAAATGTTCCTTCACAATACACGGAGCACAATGCCGTTAAATGTGTTAATATCCTACCGCGTTTAGAATTTTCTTAAGCGCAATAAGAGGACCATAGCATAACAACGAGAAGCCTTCCTTCTTCAATATTGGCACGATACATAATGGCAAGTAATTTTCTCCATGAATTAGACAAACCAAAACCCCTCCATCGACTGCAAACAGAGGATATGCAATTCTTCACTCCAAATCATCCGTTTTCAGTCATCCACTATCTAGCAGTGACGGTTTTTATACCAACTGTGTTGTGTTTCAGCAGCCGCTCGACCATTGCACCAAATTCTTTTACGTCATACGCACAGTGATTTTGCTATATGGACTGCTGGTAGCACCGTAGAGCTCACGAGTGATCCCTTCCACCAATTTCACGGAATTTTGCAACACCATCCTCTGCAATGCACGAAGGTGGTCGCGCGTCAGTACAAGAATCTGAATGGCCTTAACTGTGGTTGTTCCTTCGCGTTTCCGCTTTGCAGTCACGTCACCAACGACGTCCTTTGGGCACCTCTATAAGAGTTGAAATATCCCTGATGAATTTGTTAGTCAGGTGACATCCAATGACCTCTACTGACCGAAAGATTGTGCTGCTATAGCTTCTCAGATGACGAAATCGTATTGCCTCGTACTCTTTTATAGTAACGGGTTCGCTTCTCGTGACAGCTAGCGGTCAGTTCGGCATTACAATGGGATGTCGGGATACTTTTGACCAGACAGTGTCAGTCTCCCAAAGAATTCGGTGCTTCAGTTGATGTGGTATCCTTGCAATATGGTGACATTTTTACAAATGAGATATACGAATATGAGTGTCGTAATGACTAGTCCAAAATTCGACTCGGAGGTGAAATTGATGAAAGTGCTGCACCAGCTTCGCGTCGAATGTCGTAAATCAGAGTTCCATTTACACTCTCCTCGACGCTTTTATCTGTAATTTTATACGGGGGCTCCATTAGCTCTAACATGGAAAACGTTTCTTTCGCTTTAAACTGTTCAAATGGACGATACAGAACTGCCGGTGATTACTTTAATGCTTATTAAAAGAACTGTTTTATGGAACAGCGTATAGACTCCTCGATTATTATTTTTTTGCTCGAATATATTCATGCTCGTTTTAGGGGCGACTGATATTAAAACTCTGAATCTTCAACAGGAATAGAGTTAAATTTTTCATCAATAACTGTGAGTGAATTCGTTAAATTTACTGAACAAAGGCAAGATAATTCCGTGTTTTGGACTGATCACTTTTAATACTGTCCTTTCATAATCCAAACCAAACTATATCAAAATACTTATTCTGTATATTTCGTTTCCTTCTGGCAACACAAATCAGTCAAAGCCTCACCTCGAAACTATCATTCAACCCTAGCTCGCTTTGCAGTGCTGTAAAGCGGTACCAAGCGGTGATGTTATCCTTCAGCACCGACGTAAATTATAGATGTGAACTGGTGGCTATCATTCAGTTATACTGAATCGACATTGTAAGATGGATCGACGAAGGGAAGTCAAAGAGTGGCAGAAGGAAGTAACCATGTTTTGGCGTACTTATAAATGCGTGATGAATAAAATACCCTGATTTGTTGCTATAAAATTGTTGGCGGTCCACCGTATCTGGAGGATTACCTGCAACAGACGTAGATACAGTGGGTGTAAAAAGATTCTAACCGACAGAAACCAGAGATTAATGGCACGCCTTATCTGTGACAAACCTATCAGGCACTTTAAAATTTTATTTTTCTGGGGGTCCGCAGCATCTATGTGCTTTTAGAAGGAAAACATGGTCCAAGTAAGGGCTGTATTCTTTTCATTATCTATGCAGTCCGCTAATTTCAACTTTGGGTCATTTTCACAAGTAAGACGTATTCTCCTGTCCATATGTACCAGCGATGTATTGCAATGTAAAATGATGTGGTAAGTCTAAGATACTTGCCATGTGGGCAGGGCTCCACTGAAATGTTGCCAGTTTGAGGAACATTCAAGCATCCATTCTCTGTATGTCCATCTTTATAGGGATGGTTGCGGGACTCAGATGTTCGGTAGAGGAAGTCCATTTTCAACGTTATTTTATTTGGCAATCAGTTTCAGCGTTTTAGTATGCCATCTTCAGGCCCCTGACCGCCGTGGAGGAAGTCCGTATTAAAAAAAAAGAAATACTACCAGATTCCATCAATGTTTTAGACTGTTCACTTACTCTTAATCCAAAATCTTAAGTCTCAGTAGCAGCCGTTACTTTTCGCAAAGAAGGTCGTGTTCAATATCTACCGGTTCACGACCTTAGTTATACAGCAGTATACCTTTAAAAAGTATGAAGAGAGGAAAGGTAAACAATAATTAACGAAATTGGCATTTTTATAATTTTTTGTGGTGATCGTAAAGTGATGGTAGTCGTTATTCATATACGATTTTATAGCTAAGAATGAGCGAAAAGCTATTTTCAGGTTCTGGACCCTGATTACACAGCAGTACCTCTATACAGAGTAGGTTGTTAACATAATTCAGCATCAATAAATGTCTTTTGATTTTTAATTTTTTTTTTTTTTTTTTTTTTTTTTTTAGGATAGGCAGCGCATGGTAATGCCCGTTATATAAAATGCCTTGGTATTGCTAGGGTCAAGAGCAAACAGAGAAATTGAAAAGTCTACCAATAATTATTCAGGTTTAAAAATTGCTGGCTAATAATCTATTAGCATATTAAAAGAATGGAACTAATCAGATTAACTAGAGAGTTTGCCGAATCTTTCGCAGCAAAGATAAAAACTGTAACAATAAATCTGATCGGAGCAATGAAAGGAGATCTAAGGGTAGCTAAAACAATCCTACTTGATATACTGGACAGAAAAAAGTTTTGAGGCTGAAAATTCGCCACTTGAGAGTTGGCGTGGGACAAAAAAGCCGTGAGATGCGGGAAATCTTAGTCTGACGAGCGGAATATAACCCGTTCTGAGAGAACGAAACTAACATGGGAACAAAGGATAACTAAAACAAAACTAAAATTACTTTTGTTCGTAAATCACGTGACCCACTTAGGCCCAAACGTTAATAATGGCAATAAACAGGAGTTTGCACTTCGGAAGTTTACAGCAAAAAGGCTATTAAGTTTAATAAAAGAAAAACGATATTCGTCGCTGCCTTTCGTAGAACAGACCAAGTGTTCGCTTTTCTAAGAAACTGGCATCGCCCACTACCATTTATTCTTCCCGACTTTTCGCCATCGGACGAAAGGTTACGTAGTATTGGTTATTCTGCTTGTCTGCAACTAACTTTATATTTACATTTTCGCTCTGTTTTCGTGTTCGGCCTGTTTCACATTTCCTGGAGGAACTCTTCTTACTGAGCGTGTTTGCAAAGAAAAATTGCAGAGAAATTGTTTGTTTATTTCAGCACTCTCGGTGCTATCTTCAATGTGTCTTTTTGTATTATTCTGTCTCACATTACGCTACCATTTATTTTTTGTAGGCGTGTTATTTATATGTACCAATGATGTTTTCCTAAGATTTAGGATCGATTCCCATAGTTTAACTCTTGTTGAAACATTTATTTTATGCAAAAACACGCAATAACAACTGAACTTTTGGCAGATGACTTTTATTCCGGTGATAAAATAAACAAAAGCGTGCGTGACGGTTGAAACGTGACAGTCACGAAAACAAATGTCGTAACACTTGTCAAACGAAGGAAACAAGCCTGGAGAATGAGGAACCTAGACGAGTAGTGCAAAATATGGTACAAATAAAGACTACAGCACTAAACAGCTGATAGCGTTAATAAACAAAAACTGAAGATATCGCGAAGCGTCCTGGAACAGATAACTGTAAAATAAGCAAAAGTGAGATTACTGTGCATCAGGCGGAAAGTCTCTCCAATTCTGCTTTTCCCTGTTTGTTTGGTTGGCTCCAGCAGTGTCAATTGCTTCCCTACAAGTGAGTTTTTTCACAGTTGTTTTCACCGGTAATTGAATTGATAAACCGTTAATTCGCGGTATTTCCTCTTACCTGTTTAGGATGTTATGCTTACTTATCTCAATAGCTTAAATGCATAATGTCACATTATTTTACGTAGATGCGATTCCAATTGCACTTGTCGTTAAAAATCATTCAGATCGTGATCCTTCACAGCAATCATCTCGGCCCGTAAGATCTGGCCATTCACCGAGGGTGGGTTTCCTGGTAGTTGGGATCTCCAACATTACGCACGTAATGTGGTCCTCTGGGATATGGATGCGAAGGAGGGCAAGGTGTCCAGTGTGTACTCTATCTGCATACCGGGAGACGTAATTCCAGATACGGAAAGACTGCTTCCGGATGTCATAAAGAGCACAGGGTGTGGCCAACTGCAGGTGTTGGTTCATATCGGTAGTAACGATGTGTGTCTCTTTGGATCGGAAGAGAATCGTTTCGGATTCATGTGAGCTGCTGCAGTGTTAAAGACTGCATGTCTTGCTTGCAACATGAAATTGGAGCTCACTGTCTGTGGCATCGTCGACAGAACCGATTGTGGTGCTTGGGTACAGAGCCGAGGGGAAAGGTCTGGATCAGAGGGTCAGGAGATTCGCCGACCGGTGTGGCCGAGAGGTTCTAGGCGCTTCAGTCTGGAACCGCGCGACCGCTACGGTCGCAGGTCCGAATCCTGCCTCGGGCATGGTTGTGTGTGATGTCCTTAGGTTAGTTAGCTTTAAGTTGTTCTAGGGGACTGATGACCTCAGATGTTAAGTCCCATAGTGCTCAGAGCCATTTGAACCACTTTTTTTCAGGCGATTCTACAACCGTGTAGGCTGGAGATTCCTAGACCTGTGTAATAAGATGTTGGGTTTCTGGGTTCCGCTTAATATGTCAGGGGTTCACTATACACTGGAAGCGGCTTCACGTGTAGCGGCAGCTGTCTGGAGGGAGCTAAACAGTCTTTTAGTTTAGCGAGACTCAGGAAACTACAGAAAGCACGTCAGTCTAAAAGGACGAAGGCAAACACAGGAAGGTAGACCATGTAAATAGTCGTAGCCGTACTGGAAAGTAACCAGAGCTCCAAACGCTAATAGAAATCACTCAAGCTGAAATTATTGCGGGAACCGAAAGCAGGCTGAGCCCTAAAAAGAGTTCAGTCAAAATTTTTACGAAGGACTAACCGTATTCAGAAAGGATAGATTAAACACAGTTGGTAATGGAATGTTCCTTGCTGTCGGAAGTAGTTTAGCTTGTAGTGAAATTGAAGTATGGTTCAAATGGCTCTGAGCCATATGGGACTTAACTTCTGAGGTCGTCAGCCTCCTAGAACTTAGGACTACTTAAACATAAGTAACCTAAGGACATGACACACATCCATGCCCGAGGCAGGATTTAAAACTGCCACCGTAGCGGTCGCGCGGTTCCAGACTGTGGCGCCTAGAACCGCTAGGCCGCTCCGGTCGACGCTATATTTAAGTAGATTGTTCCTCTGAGTTTGTACGATTAGATATTACACTTGACAACCGGAATAAATTAATGATTGGTTCGTTTTATATATCCCTGACTCAGATGGTACAGTTGTCGGACAGTTCAAAGAAAACTTGAATTTCATTTCCAACAGGTACCCCATTCATGTAATTACAGTTAGAGGTGACTGCCCTCGATTTGGTGGCAAAAATACATGCTAACTCAGACGCACTCGAAGTGAAAATAATTATCAAAACGTACGTGACCTCTTTCCAACAAATAATACTGTGCAACAGGGAGCATCATGACAGATACAGGGATTTGTGATCATAAGGCTGATGCACCTAGACTAAAAACTGTAACATTCAAACCTACCAAATATGAAATTTAAATGCATCTATTTAAAAAAAAAAAAGCAGATAAATATTAGCTTGGCGCCTGCAGAAGTGTCTCCTCTCCTTCCATTCTGCCTATATAGGCGTAAATCAGCTGTCGTTTGAATTAAAAGATATAGTATCAACTACAACTGAAAGATATGTACCCAATAACCTAATAAGAGATGGTACTGATCTCTCTTGGTACACAAAACTCGTCAGAACAATGTTGCAGATGCAGAGAAAAAAAAACATGCTGAATTTCTAAGTATGCAGCACCCTTAAGACAGGCGAAGTTTTACAGAAGCTCCAAATTTAATGCTAACTTCAATCCGAGATGCTTTTAATATTTCCCACAGCGAAACTCTGTCTCGAAATCTGACAGAAAATCGGAAGAGAATCTGGTCGCGTATAAAATACACAAATTTAAGGACACAACCAATACCTACACAGCACGATAACAACGGTGATGTCACGGATGACAGTGCCACTAAAGCACAGATTCCGGTCATACATAAAGCACAACAGTGCCAAGACGCTATCAGTAACTTAACTGCTCCATAACAAGGGCGAAGTCACTGATGACAGTGCCACTGAATCAGTGTTACTGAACACAGTTTTTCGAAATTCCTTCACCAAAGAAGACGAAACAAATATTCCTGAATTAGGAGCAAGAGATACTACCAACACGAATAACTTGAAAGTAGAAATCCTAGATGTAGCGAAGCAGTTTAAATCCCTTAATGCACTCAACTACTACTGTCCAAACTGTATAGGCTGTCATTCTGGTTCTTTCACAGAGAATGCTGATGCTATAGCTCCGTACCTAGCAATCATGTGACACTGCTCCCTAGCAGAAATATCCGTACCTAAAGACTGGACATTTGCACTAGTCACACCAGTACCGAAGAAAGGACACAGGAATAATTCACTGAATTTCAGACCCACGTCCGTAACGTCGATCTGCTTTGGGATTTTGAAACATATACTGTGTTAGAACATTATGAGTCACTTCGAACAAAATCATTAACTGACGAACAGCCAGCACGTCTTTGTGAAACACAGCTAGTTCTTTATTGTCGCAAGTATTGAGAGCTTTCGGCAGGGGCTGTCAGACTGATTCCATACTTTTATAGTTCCAGAAGGATTTTGACACAGTTCCTCAAAAGCAGCTACTAATAAATTTGCGTGCCTATGGAATATCGTCTCAGATGTGCCACTAGATTCCCGAATTCCTATCAGAAAGGTCACAATTCGTTCTAATTGACGGAAAAACACCGAGTAAAATGGCAGTAATACCTGGCGTTCACCAAGGAAGTGTTACAAGTCTTCCGCTGTTCCTGATATATGTAAACAATTTAGGAGACAATCTGAGCATTCCTTTAGATTGTGTGTAGATGACATCGTCATCTACCGTCTTATAAAGTTATAAGATGCTCAAAACCAATTTCATAACGATTTATACGATGTATAAGTATGGTGCGAAAAGTTGCAATTGACTCTAAATAATGGGAAGTGTAAAGTCATCTATGTGAGTGTAAAAGGGGTCCGCTAAATTTCGGTACAGGATAAAACACACAGATCTAAAGGCTATTGATTCAACTAAATACGAAGGGATTACAGTTTCAAATAACTTATACTGGAACTCTTTTTGTTGGTGTTTTAGGGCGCAAAACATCTAAGGTCATAAGCGCCCAGTATAGAACCATAGAATGCCGGGACCTTCAAATGGTACAAATGGCCCTGAGCACTATGGGACTTAACACCTGAGGTCATCGGTCCCCTAGACTTAGAACTACTTAAACCTAACTAATCTAAGGACAGCAAACACACCCACGCCCTAGGCATGATTCGAACCTGCGACCGTAGCAGCAGTGCGGTTCCGGACTGAAACGCCCAGAACCGCTCAGCCACAACGGCCGGCGCTGGGACCGAGATGGTAAAAAACAGTTGCGAGGTCCAATACAGAAAGGAAGAAAAAACAAATCTAAAACGTCAAGACGTTACGGAACAGTATCTAAAAGACGTCGACAAGACACCGGATTCACCAGGTAGAAATCAACTTCTGCTGAAAAATGACATAGATAACGTTGTATGGACGCAAACGAAGGACTGTGATTTATTAGCAGGTCAGTTAGAAAATACAACAGGCACACTGAAAAGACTGCTTACACTAACTAAGCTTTGCCGTCTTCTTCTCGATTATTGCTGTGTCTTATGGGATCCATTTCATATAGGATTCAAAGAAGGGCAGCTCATTTTGTGTTATAACGTCATAGGGGAGACATTGCCACTGATGTGATACGCCAATTGTGCTGCCAATTATAACGAAAAAAACAGGAGTTTTTTGTTGCGGCAAGATCGTCTCATGAAATTTCAATCACAGATTTTGTTTTCAGAGTGAGAAAATATTTTGCTGGCACCCAACTACGTAGGGAGTAATGATAATCATAGTAAAACAAGACAGCACGGAAGGATTTAAATGTTCGTTTTTCGCACGCGCTCTTCGAGAGTGGAATAGTACGTACAGCTTGAAGGTGGTTCGATGAAACCTCTGCTGGGCACTTGTTGTGAACTTCAGAATATACGTGAAGATATAGATGTTTATGCCATAGCTGATTGAATTGTTGATCTTAATCGACAATTTCTTTTGATGTCCTCAATTGTCACCTTGTAACATCTTAGCTCTAATGCTGCACTGATTTATTTTGCTTTTGTTTCATTTAATGTTACATCGCTGTGCTTCTGTAAATGTGTTTGATTGAATAGATAACACAAAATTGGATACTCCTTTCTTTGTACAAACTTTGACGTCATGTTTTGGTTCAATGCAAAGTAGTGTATCTGCAATTTATGTTCTTTGTCCCATTTGGAGGGAACAAAACTTACTGTATATGATTGTAATTTTGTGTGAATAATTTTGGTAGAAACGTCAATATGTGCTAATGTTCTGTTTTATTTAATGTATTTCGTTGCTGTTATGTAAATTACTGATCCTCACTTAGGGTTCTTAGTTAGTTTGTATGTAAAAGGTAGTGTGGTTCCCCTCGGGAACGGAACTGTGTAGCGCGCGCAAATTGTGGTTGGCCTAGGTGGAAAAGGTGGAACTGGTAGTCAGTCGGAGACGAGCTACGAGTCGGAGACGAGCTACGACGAGCTACGAGTCGGGGACGAGCCAGCAGTCGGGGACGAGCTACGAGTCCGTGCACTGCCATGTAAAGGATGCATATTGTGCTGATTTTGAGAGAGGCTTTTCCTGCTTCTTTCTAAGGCCTCGGATGGATGGATAAATAGCTGGAACTATTCTGGAATTTGTATCTGTCGTCGCCACCAAGAGATGACAGAGTCCAGCAATTCTGTCTGCGAATCCACCTACCAACATGCAGTTGCCACCACGTTGCGCAATCACTGTAACGTAATACTATAATGATGTACAGTGAAGCATCAGCTTAATGGATGTGCTAATGTGCTCAAATATAAGGTAATTTATATCTGAATTTATGTACCTACCTTGATTTTTCTCCTCATCATAACACTTCTCAGGTTCCTCTCCGTCTGAACTAAAGTGATTACCGAGTGTCCTTACTGAAAATACATTAAAACCCAGTTTTCTAATTAATGCCCCTTGAACATAGAAAAGAGAAAGTTAAAGTTAATGTGGCAAGAGAGTGAGTTAAAGTTAATGATGCTTGCTGAAATAATTTTCCTAGTAAAACTGCTTATTAATGTGTTGTTGCCAACTTCAAATTAAAATTTCTCCAGACTGAGGCTTATAAAATTTTGATTAGTAAATGATCACATTACTGCCTGTTGTTAATCGCAGAAAGTGAGTCAGTATCTTACATAAATGTTAATTTTATGTCTCACGGTAGTAAAAGTGGAAAATTGCATAGTAGGAAATTATATGTTCATGATTACTAAGTGTTTGTCTCTCTTGTGTATTATAAGTGCATATTAACAGTATAACAGGATCCACAGTTTGTCTAGCGTGCTAATGCGAGATAACAAATAACGGAAAAATCTTTATTTATGAAAATCATAATCAATTTATTAGAAAAACAGTGATAAGTAACCTGTCAGTGAATTTCAACTAACTCTCATTTTTAATAGTAAAGAATTTAACTGAGAGAGACTTAACCTAGACCTATGTCCAATTTATGATCCTAGAGGTAATGTTAATGGTAGTGTTATAAAGACCACTCAGTTTGTGTAAGCCCTGAAAGTGATAGTGTTTTTCTGTACCTGTTATAATTTTGCAAATAGTTTGTGCTGCTCCAACTGATAGTTTCAATCTTACCATAAACATATGAGTGTGTCAGAATTCATTGCACTAGCGTGTGCCCAAGTATAGGTTGTGTTTATCCATTAAAGTTACTAATAACTATTTTCTTGAACGAGAATGTTAATCATTCTCTTGCCTAGTTAGGCTGGCGACCGTTTTCGTTATCCGTTAAACAGTGCAGATAGGCAATATTATGTTTGTCACTGTTTAATTATTTACGTAATTCTGACTTTCATTTCCGATAAGCCACCTCCGTTAGGAATAACACGGTCAACACAACAAAATTCCTCTCAGAGCGTAACACGGCTCTGTTGCTTTATACCATAATTGCTATAACAAAATAGTTTTATTTCACAACCTGTTTCCAGCTTTAAGGTTATGGTACAGTAGTAGCAGACAGTAGTGTCATACGTGGCTTTTCTGTGACAGGACTATTTGTTCTGTTGGGGCATACTACGTAATAAACCAAATTTGGTATTTCATAGTACAAGCTACGTAAATATTGTTGCAGTGTTATACGTGGCGCCGCGTGACAGGACGTTGTTCAGCTTGCACCTACAACCGGAAAAAATTATGAGTAGTTAGCATTTTACAAACATAGAGTGAACATAAAACGTCCAGCGGCACGAACCTGTGTATCATTTGACAGACCGAATAGTGAAAGTTCGGTTTAAATTGAAAATAAAAGATATCAGTACTTAATAATAGCTAAAATGGACAGGAAACTAGAAATAAATCTAGACACGCGAGAACAGAATGCAATCGAGAGCAGTTCAGGCAGCACACCAACAGATGGCATTACGCGCGAGTTAAATTACGTACGGTACCATGCTGATGTCAATAAACAGGTAGAAGCTATGAATGTCGCTCGTACTAAGCAAGACAATATAGGCGATGTTGTGGAAGACAGTGGCTATGTTAATGAATCGCGGGATATGTTTGAATCACCAAAAACAGAAAGGGCTGTAGGATTTGAATACGAAAATGCAGTAGAAACCAAAAGTGAAAAGACACTAGAACTGACTGACTTGCTTAGAATACTGTCTGCGCAAAATGACAATATTAAGGCACAAATTGCAGCACAGGGGCATCAAATTGCAGCACTGGGGCAACCAAATGCAGCACAAAGGCTGCTAATTACAACACAGGGTAGTGATATTAGTAAACAGATTGAGAAGGTTGATGTAAAAGTAGACAGTGTGAGTAATTAAATTAAAAACCTCAAAAACGAAATTACTGTCATCAATGGCAATATTGCCAACATATAGGGACAAATTGATGACATTAACGAAAGATTTGACACTGAAGTAATTAAAATTCAAGATCAAATAGAACCCTCAGTCTGTACTAAAGTGGATGAAAAGGTATTCGGTATTAAATCCGAAATACAAACTGAATGTAACGTGGAATTTGGACAGATTAAACAATCTGTGACAGAAACAAGTAGAGAATTAACCAAACAGATTGTTACGTGCGAAAAGAAGTGTGAACATAACACTTCGCAAATCCAAGGCAAAATGTATGACTTGGAAAGAAAAATACAATCAGGACCTAAACATTTTACTGAAAAAATGCCTTTCAGTAAAATATTAGAGGGCGAGGAAAAATTCGACCCTGCAAAGAGACATAACGGTTGGCACCCCCTTGATTTTGTAAAGAATTGCGAAAGAAATTTTCCTGAATATTTGACTGAGCAGGAAAAAATCAATGTTGTGATCAGTGCACTAACGGGAGAAGCAAAAAGGTGGGGGTTGAATCTGGATACAAACCAGATGTCTTTTGAAAATTTTAAGCAAAAATTTACTGACGTATACTGGTCAGAACATAAACAAGACCAGTTGTGGCCTGAGTTTCTAAACGCCAGGTTGTATGACATCGGGGGTAGACAAACCATGAAAGAGTTTTGCGAATCGTGGTATAGAAAACTGATACACTTAAGAGCAAGAAGGACTGAAGCCGAGATCGTTTGGGTTCTTTGGGAGAAACTGCCTGAGGATTCTAAACGGTATGTTGGGAGTACCCACAGGAGTTTTTCTGCGTTTTAGGAAAGGGTGGAGGATGAAGATCACTGGCGAAGAAATCGCGAATCTCGTCCCCACAATAACGACAATTATTTGCGAGAAAGTAATGACCAAATTGAACGACCTGAAAACGAAAGATATCGTGTAAACACGATTCAAAGAGGTCGTGCGAGAGGTAGAGAAAATTTTACGACGCGCGGCAGAGGATACATGGCACGGAATTTCCAAACTAGAGACGAAATGGAAAACTGAAAACCGCGTGTGTTACGGGCCGGATTCACGCGGAAACCGGTTTTGGGCCCAAAGAAAAGATGTCATATAATAAATTTGAGAAGGAAAGATGTGAACTACGGGACAGGAAGGTTAAGGACGCACCTATAGAAGACGGGCGCGGAGTGATACATAGTGACGAGCCCAGTGCGAAGTCACGTGGCTGTTTGTGCTCGGGGCAGCGCTTCCTGGACCACCGTACATTGCACTTGGCAGCACACACATATGGCAGACGTCATACCAAGATGGGTGCCGTAGAGAGAAACAGAAGAGGCGGGATCGGACACTTCCGTTGCCTGGTTTCAGTAGTAGATGAATGTAGAAATGGAAATAAAGTTAATATGTCATATGATAAGGACAACTCAGTATCGGAATCGTGCAAAAAGACTTTATTAAAGATTGAAAGGGAGACAGAAAAGGCGAGTGAAAAGGGGAATATTGGTACTGTCAATGATGTATATGAGGTAAAAGATGTAGATGTGGGGAAGGTTGTGATGAATAAAGAGGAAAGGAAGGTAGAATATGCCGCGCAAAAGACGTGTGCACAATTAATAATAGGTGAAAGTGATGTAAAGGAGGACGTTAGTGGAAATGACATTATAAGCAGTGCAGGTGAAGTTATTGTTGATGGAAAGGTGCTATGTGATTCTAATGCAGAAGGGTCTAGTATGAATTTCGCACGATTACCTGAAAATGATTAAGGGAAAAAGGAAATGAAGGTTATCGAAGTATATGACGATTATACTAAGTATGAATTTAAGGCTGAAATCGTTCAAAGTGATACAGCTGAAGTGCCTGAGTGTCCAAACGATATGCATTGTGTAGAAAATGAGTCGAAAAACGAAGTGGCAGAAACATCTAGTGATAATCTGCCTCACTGTTTAAAAGTTGCTTTCCTGCTCGAATCTGACGACGAAAATGAAATCAGTGATAGTTCAGATGATGAAGGGTATATGAATACAGATAAGAATGAATATACTAACTTTCCCTATTGTTCAAAAGTCACGTACTTAAGTGAATCTGGTGGTGAGGAGAGTAGTGATGAGTCCAGTGAAGATGAATTCTCAGGTGTAAATGAAAGTGAATATACATTTACTGAAAGAGGGTATGAGAAAATTAGTGACATTTTTCCAAAGCAAGATACAGAAAGTAGAACTGGGCCAAAACCGAATGAATTATTCAGTAATGTAACACAGGGGCATAATTTGCAGGAACCTACAGATGATACTATACTGGGGCAAGCCTTAACCAATGTTTTGAATGGGTGTGAATTACAGGAACAAAAAGAACCACCTGATAAAATAATAGCAGAACAGGAAATGATGTACCTTGTTGAAGACTTTGATATTCCAAAACCTAAAAAGCCACCTGATGAAACAAAACGTTGGCAAGATCTGAATAGCTTAGTGAAAAATGTAGAAAACAGGAGGCCTAAAAAGCCACCAGATTTAAGTCACTGTTTATGAAACATAAAAGACTGCCTTGTTAATAAAGAGACTGGGGGCAGGACATAGTATGTACATACACTGTTAATATAATGCATGACTTTAGTATTATTGTATCTGAGTGTTTCCTAAGAGTGAATTATTGTTTTGTTGATCTTGAGGCCTGTGGCAGGTTGTTGTTTATTTACTGTAGTTTACTGTTTCACTTTGCTTAGGAACTGTTTCATTTTCAATTGGATACTTATTGTTGCCAGTCTAATTATGAAGAAAGGTCCAAGTAGTGTGACAGACCTGAAAACTTTGTGAATAATGATGATTATGGTAACTTTATGCAAGTGCAAAGAACTCCACAAGATGATAATTAATTTATAATATACTTATAAACCAGAAAGGGCTTATGTTTGCAGTATGTTGTTCACTTAAACGTACATGTCCTCAGATGAGGGTTGTTAAGCCTCAGGGGACAATGCACTCTTTACGAGCACCAGGGACCCGAGTCATTGTCAGCAATACTTCTGTTTCTTTTCGTGCTGCCTACCTTCCTCTTCATCATTCAGAACTTTTACTATCTTCTATTCCTTCTTCTCTCTCAGAATAGACTGAAAAGTGTGGAAATAATGTAAGATACTGTGTATTGTTTGTGGACAAGTAAATGAATAATTGAATTGGGTACACTAGAAAATGACCAAAAATAATGAAAGTATAGTGGGTATTGTAAAGGAAAAACGTGATGGAAAAGTAATTGGAAAGAGAAATATGGATGATAAAAGGTAAGAATACTGAAAACAAGGTAAATGAATACTATAATATAACTAAATGTAAATGTTTTTGAAAATAGGGATAAATATGATGTTGAAAAACTTTGTGTGTTAAAAACTGTGGAGATAAACCTGACTAATGTATGTGAAAATTGGTATGAGAGGCATGTGTCTAGTACCACAAAAGGTAGGTAGAAATCACTTGCAATAGAATGTAAAATTATTGTCCTGGTCTTGATGTATGTAATGACCTAACTGCGTGTGGAAAAGCAATGGTAAAGGAATAGTAAGAAATTCTTAATACGGACTTGATCCCAAGTAGGACATTTAAAATTTACTTGATTAATATATATGTTACCTGATGTTGTTATTTGAAAATAAATGGTTTTGTTGCCAGTGTCTAATTACTGTTTTGAAGCTACAGGTTTTATGTTTCATACCATTAATGCAAATTTTACCAAAGATGAGACATAATGATGAAAAACTCAAAGGTGATGACAATAAACTGCTCAAAAATATGTTATTGGGCAGCAAAACAAAACAAAAGAATAAAAATGCTGTGGTCCTGAAGTTGGGGGCTACCAAATATGCTGTGTGAGCAGTAGCCAAAGCACTTGCCATAGTGGGGCAAGAAATTAAGTGGTTACAAACTGCCAAACCTAGAGGATGGGGCAGAGTGTCACTTTAAAAATGTGTATTTTTGTGTGTGTTCTTAATCTAAATTGTGTTTTATGCCTAAATGTTTATAGATAAAGACTGCCAAACCAATAGTGGACAGAATGTGTAAAATGGACTGCTAGCACTGAGGCAAGCAGTGAAGTAAGTTAGGTTTTTTGATCAGTGTGTTATGAACTAACTATTCTTAATGAAGTCAGTGAAAAGTTATTGTAAAATATACATGTATTCTTATTCAAATGGATGTAGATGTTTTCGAGACGCGGTTTTTTTGGAATAACTTAAAGTTTTGGACTGCCTTCTTGTAAAACACAGCAGTGATACTTAATGGTAGGGTCTGAATAGGTTAGTGTGTTTATGTGCAACAATCATTTTGGACTGCTATTAATGAAGAGCAGTCTTAAAGTTAATTATTTTGAAAAAACGTTGAAAAGTTACTTTTGTGTTTAAGGAATCAGTTGAAAAAAGATCTGATAGCTATTTTGTGTAAATATTAATACATATGTGGATGTGAACTGAATTTTTCAATATTTCATTAATTGCCGAACCTTGCAAAATGTACTGTGATCATGAGTATACTTGTTTGTCTCTGAAAGTTACATTCTTTAAAAAACATTGAAACGCAAATTTCTGTTTTGTTAAGTTAAAATGTTCTGTGCTATTGTATGTGTGCTTATTTTCGTTTCTTTTATTTGAAGACTATACCAATTCTACTAATATGCAGATGTATTCGTGTACTGTTTGTCTGTTACTTGAACTGTATGTGTATGAAATTAACATGCTTAAAGAGATCTTGTATAATAATGAAAATTAGTCTTCTTAAACCAGTGTGGGCATGAAAATAACTGTAAATGTCTTATTTTTGAAAATGTTTTGGGAAGAAATGTATGAAGTTGTTAGATTATATACTGTATATCTGTAATATATATATATATTTTTTTGTCCCAACTGAAGTTGGATGGAATAAATTTTTTTTTTTGCAGCCAACACCACTTAGGTGTTATGGATGTTTCCTTGAAGTATCCCTGACGGGAAACTTCAACGAAACATGGGGCATGTGTAACACCATAGCTCTAATGCTGTACTGATTTATTTTGCTTTTGTTTCATTTAATGTTACATCGCTGTGCTTCTGTAAATGTGTTTGATTGAATAGATAACACAAAATTGTATGCTCCTTTCTTTGTACAAACTTTGACGTCATGTTTTGGTTCAATGCAAAGTAGTGTATCTGCAATTTATATTCTTTGTCCCATTTGGAGGGAAAAAAACTTACTGTATATGATTGTAATTTTGTGTGAAAAATTTTGGTAGAAACGTCAATATGTGCTAATGTTCTGTTTTATTTAATGTATTTGGTTGCTGTTATGTAAACCGCTGATCCTCACTTAGCGTTCTTAGTTAGTTTGTATGTAAAAGGTAGTGTGGTTACCCTCGGGAACGGAACTGTGTAGCGTGCGCAAATTGTGGTTGGCCTAGGTGGAAAAGGTGGAACTGATAGTCAGTCGGAGACGAGCTACGAGTCGGAGACGAGCTACGACGAGCTACGAGTCCGGGACGAGCCAGCAGTCGGGGACGAGTTACGAGTCCGTGCACTGCCATGTAAAGGATGCATATTGTGCTGATTTCGAGAGAGGCTTTTCCTGCTTCTTTCTAAGGCCTCGGATGGATGGATAAATAGCTGGAACTGTTCTGGAATTTGTATCTGTCGTCGCCACCAAGAAATGACAGAGGCCAGCAATTCTGTCTGCGAATCCACCTCCCTACATGCAGTTGCCACCACATTGCGCAAACACTGTAACCTAATACTAAAATGATGTACAGTGAAGGATCAGCTTATTGGATGTGCTAATGTGCTCAAATATAAGGTAATTTATATCTGAATTTATGTACTTACCTTGATTTTTCTCCTCATCATAACACCTCTCAGGTTCCTCTCCGTTTGAACTAAAGTGATTACCGAGTGTCCTTACTGAAAATACATTAAAACCCAGTTTTCTAATTAATGCCCCTTGAACATAGTAAAGAGAAAGTTAAAGTTAATGTGGCAAGAGAGTGAGTTAAAGTTAATGATGCTTGCTGAAATAATTTTCCTAGTAAAACTGTTTATTAATGTGTTGTTGCCAACTTCAAATTAAAATTTCTCCAGACTGAGGCTTATAAAGTATTGATTAGTAAATGATCACATTACTGCCTGTTGTTAATCGCAGAAAGTGAGTCAGTATCTTACATAAGTTTTAATTTTATGTCTCACGGTAGTAAAAGTGGAAAATTGCATAGTAGGAAATTATATGTTCATGATTACTAAGTGTTTGTCTCTCTTGTGTATTATAAGTGCATATTAACAGTATAACAGGATCTACAGTTTGTCTAGCGTGCTAATGCGAGATAACAAATAACGGAAAGATCTTTATTTATGAAAATCATAATCTATTTATTAGAAAAACAGGGATAAGTAACCTGTCAGTGAATTTCAACTAACTCTCATTTTAAATAGTAAAGTATTTAACTGAGAGAGACTTAACCTAAACCTATGTCTAATTTATGATCCTAGGGGGAATGTTAATGGTAGTGTTATAAAGACCACTCAGTTTGTGTAAGCCCTGAAAGTGATAGTGTTTTTCTGTACCTGTTATAATTTTGCAAATAGTTTGCGCTGCTCCAACTGATAGTTTCAATCTTACCGTAAACATATGAGTGTGTCAGAGTTAATTGCACTCGCGTGTGGCCAAGTATAGGTTGTGTTTATCCGTTAAAGTTACTAATAACTATTTTCTTAAACGAGAATGTTAATCATTCTCTTGCCTAGTTAGGGTGGCGACCGTTTTCGTTATCCGTTAAACAGTGCAGATAGGCAATATTTTGTTTGTCACTGTTTAATTATGTACGTAATTCTGACTTTCATTTCCGATAAGCCACCTCCGTTAGGAATAACACGGTAAACATAACAAAATTCCTCTCAGAGGGTAACACTGCTCTGTTGCTTTATACCATAATTGCTATAACAAAATAGTTTTATTTCACAACCTGTTTCCAGCTTTAAGGTTATGGTACAGTAGTAGCAGACAGTAGTGTTATACGTGGCTTTTCCGTGACAGGACTATTTGTTCTGTTGGGGCATACTACGTAATAAACCAAATTTGGTATTTCATAGTACAAGCTACGTAAATGCTGTTGCAGTGCTGTAACCTTAACTGGTCTTTCAAGCCTTTCCGTGTATGTTCCAATCGACCATGGAATATGGTTTGTCTGTAACACACTCCTATATCTTTTACCGAACTGAGAAATTAATCAAGCTTCTTACAGTTTTTGAGGATGATTGTAGCCTTGAACCTACTGTACAGCGGACAGTTTCCGCGAGGTACCCCTGGGATAAACAACAGGAGAGAGTGGCAGAGATTTAGTTTTGCTTTCCTTGTCACTTCAGTCGTTTTCTTGCCTTTCTTCTTTCAACTTCCACGTAGTTGTTAGTTTCAAGCGAGACTTCACGACGGAAGGAAGAAAGGTAGACGAATCTTTCACGTCCTCTTAACGGCGAGGACAGAATGCCATTTCGGATGCGGCAAGAATGCGGGAAGGAATTCGGACGGGTCCATTTCGAAGAAACAAAGGCAGCATATCTCTTAAGACCTAAGCAATTTCAGCAAGCCATATTAAACTCGAGACATGGAGCGTCGCCCTCCAGATGCGAGCCAAGTGTCGTAGCACCCTCGAGACTGACCTCATTCACCCTGGGTAGCCAGAGCACTGCTTGTAGAGCATTTTTGGAAAAAACTGTAGGTATGAATATAATACATGTGTATGACATTTCATACTAAATGGTGAAAATTGGTTTATCTAATGTAAAACATCTTACTATAGAACATTAAAATTAGCAAACAAAAGACACATTTCACCGAATCATGTTTTTATTCCAAAGAAAAGCTTATACTCAACGTTCTTTCACGTAATTCGTCATAATGTGTTATCTTCCGAAACATTAAGGTGAACAAAAAGCTACATCACTATTTGGGCAGCAGCAGGATGTTTCTTTCTTGAACCTTATCGCTTCTGGCTCGTATTGACATCGTAACACGCTTTGCAGACACTTGTTGGATGCGGTTTTTATTAATTTTTCTACTACAACTGAACGGTCATCTTGGCGATACAATATTTCAAATGCTTCCCTTCATTATTTTCTTTTATTTATCATATTCATGGGTATTCCGCCAGACAGAAATCAGGACCAACATCAGAATCACCGTCTTTCCCCTCTGAAATAGAATTGCCGATTTCTTCTTCCATGGTATTGAGCACATCGCTTCCTCCGAAATGTGCAAAGCTATGTAGAGTGCGAGTAATGGACCAACAAAGATACAGAAAGAAGACGGAAGCAGTATGGGACCCTATCACAGAACAAGAACCAACAAAGCGCTGTTGTGGAGAACAGATACCTTAGAATTCTAAAACTACGTGCTCAAACATTGTAGGGACCTTTCTTGTGCAGCCAACATGGCTACCAACAGAGGGCAGGAGCGCAGTGTTAACTACGAATTTTTGAACACGGCACGATCTAGACTCGGGCGCCGTCCAATTGCAACTGTTAGAATTCTACTTCTACTACGTCCACAGTCATTGCTCCATCTCCCTCGGGAACTTCGAGCGCTTCCAGCCCCATATGTATCTATTCAGGCATATACACCCCTGGAAATTGAAATAAGAACACCGTGAATTCATTGTCCCAGGAAGGGGAAACTTTATTGACACATTCCTGGGGTCAGATACATCACATGATCACACTGACAGAATCACAGGCACATAGACACAGGCAACAGAGCATGCACAATGTCGGCACTAGTACAGTGTATATCCACCTTTCGCAGCAATGCAGGCTGCTATTCTCCCATGGAGACGATCGTAGAGATGCTGGATGTAGTCCTGTGGAACGGCTTGCCATGCCATTTCCACCTGGCGCCTCAGTTGGACCAGCGTTCGTGCTGGACGTGCAGACCGCGTGAGACGACGCTTCATCCAGTCCCAAACATGCTCAATGGGGGAGAGATCCGGAGATCTTGCTGGCCAGGGTAGTTGACTTACACCTTCTAGAGCACGTTGGGTGGCACGGGATACATGCGGACGTGCATTGTCCTGTTGGAACAGCAAGTTCCCTTGCCGGTCTAGGAATGGTAGAACGATGGGTTCGATGACGGTTTGGATGTACCGTGCACTATTCAGTGTCCCCTCGACGATCACCAGTGGTGTACGGCCAGTGTAGGAGATCGCTCCCCACACCATGATGCCGGCTGTTGGCCCTGTGTGCCTCGGTCGTATGCAGTCCTGATTGTGGCGCTCACCTGCACGGCGCCAAACACGCATACGACCATCATTGGCACCAAGGCAGAAGCGACTCTCATCGCTGAAGACGACACGTCTCCATTCGTCCCTCCATTCACGCCTGTCGCGACACCACTGGAGGCGGGCTGCACGATGTTGGGGCGTGAGCGGAAGACGGCCTAACGGTGTGCGGGACCGTAGCCCAGCTTCATGGAGACGGTTGCGAATGGTCCTCGCCTATACCCCAGGAGCAACAGTGTCCCTAATTTGCTGGGAAGTGGCGGTGTGGTCCCCTACGGCACTGCGTAGGATCCTACGGTCTTGGCGTGCATCCGTGCGTCGCTGCGGTCCGGTCCCAGGTCGACGGGCACGTGCACCTTCCGCCGACCACTGGCGACAACATCGATGTACTGTGGAGACCTCACGCCCCACGTGTAGAGCAATTCGGCGGTACGTCCACCCGGCCTCCCGCATGCCCACTATACGCCCTCGCTCAAAGTCCGTCAACTGCACATACGGTTCACGTCCACGCTGTCGCGGCATGCTACCAGTGTTAAAGACTGCGATGTAGCTCCGTATGCCACGGCAAACTGGCTGACACTGACGGCGGCGGTGCACAAATGCTGCGCAGCTAGCGCCATTCGACGGCCAACACCGCGGTTCCTGGTGTGTCCGCTGTGCCGTGCGTGTGATCATTGCTTGTACAGCCCTCTGCCAGTGTACGGAGCAAGTATGGTGGGTCTGACACACCGGTGTCAATGTGTTCTGTTTTCCATTTCCAGGAGTGTATTTACGTTTCGCTTTTTTACAGCAGGATTTTTCTTAGTGGCTAGATTAGAGATCCGACTTTCAGCAAAGGCTGTGCGTATCATCTCCTCGAATACTACGAAACGCAGATGACGCTCCCAGGTCGTGTGCCAACAGTTTACCAATTGCAGGATATAAAATTTACGGGAAAATTCTTAATCTGAACAATGAGACTTCAGGAACGAACGTTCGTGTAATGATAACACATTTATAGTAAGATAAAGTTTTGAAAAACCTGCAAATTTGGCTAAGAAATGCATTTAGCATTTATTAATTACGAGACTGCCTTTTATTAGGTAAAAAGTTCTGTTTCTCAAACCAAAAGGAGTCTACATATAAATAAGAAAATAATCATAAGGTTCGGTTTCGAAAACGACGGATGAAATTTTAATAATCCAAGGTGTTCGACAATGGTGTAATGTATAGCCCACTTCATTTAAGTTATAGACGAACTGATTATGAAATGGAAGATGAAATATATCTTCTTCTTCAGTAGCTCTACAGACCTTGGTGAGCCTTGGCTTCTTCAACAATCTTCCTCCACACTTCTCGGTTATTTGGTGCTCTTTTCCACCCCCGGACTCCCATATTGCTGATATCCATTAGTACCTCATCGATCCATCTTCTTCTAGGTCTCCCTTTTCGCCTAACTGATTGGATCATACCTTTCATCATTGTCTTTGGAATTCTATCCTCTGCCATTCTCTCCATGTGTCCTAGGCATCGTATTCGCTGTGATTTCACAAATTTTACTATGTCCCTGCCTTGTATTAACTCTCGTAATTCGGCATTGTAGCGTATTCTCCAGCCTTCTTCCTCCCTTATTGGCCCATAGATTTTGCGTAGTATTTTCCGCTCAATGCATCTTAGAGCATTTTTATCGTGTTCCGTCAACGTCCATACCTCTGAGCCGTATGTGATAACTGGGCGGACTAGGGAATTATATATTAGCAGTTTAGTTTTTCTTGTAACAAGGCTATTTTTGAAAAGCTGCATATTTGCAAAGTAAGCTCTGTTTCCTTCTTGTATTCTTTCCCTTATAGCCTTTCCAATACTGTTTTCATTTGTTATTAGGGCTCCCAAGTAGTTAAAAGAGGACACTCCATTGAAGCATTTCCCATTGATGTTTAGGTTTTTAGGGGTTCTTCTGGCCTCAGATTGTGACATTACCATATATTTTGTTTTGTTTTCATTTACTATGAGGCCAATTTTTAACGCTTCTGTTTACATTGCCCGGTATGTTTCTAGGAGTGTATTGGTATTTCTTCCTACTATAGCAATGTCATCAGCGTATGCACATATCTGGCTAGTTTTCATAAATATGGTGCCTCTTTTGTTGATTTTATTTCATGCACTATGCAGGACTCTGTTGAATAGGACAGTGGAGAGCCTATCCCCTTGCTTCACACCTTTATTAAAGCCAAAGCTATCACTTGTTCTGCTAAGGACCTTTACTTTTGCTCTTGTCTCTGTCATTGTCATTCTGATTAGTCTTATTAATTTAGCACATATACCAACTTCTTTCAGTACTCTTTATAGTTCTTGCCGATTTATGCTGTCAAAGGCTTGTTTGAAATCGATGAATAAGAAATGCAGATCTATATCATATTCACAGAACCTTTCCATCATTTGCCTTATCACAAATATTGGATCAGTTGTTCCTCTGCCTGGTCAAAAGCCACACTGATATTCCCCTAGTATGCCTTCTGCACACTTCTGTATCCTTTCGTTTAATATACTTGTGAAGATCTTATAAGCGGTACTTAGGAGTGTTACACCTCTATAGTTTTCACATGCTGTTCTGTCCCCTTTCTTATAAATGGGGACTATTATTCCAATTTTCCAATTATCTGGCATAGTTTCTGTTTCCCATATATCTGATAATAATGTGTGCAGTTCCTTTATTACAGCGTCACCACCAGTTTTTATTAATTCAGCAATTATGCTGTCTTCCCCAGGGGCTCGATTGTATCTTGACTTGTGCACAGCCTGGGAGACCTCTTGTAGTGTTGGCTTTCTTGCCTCATTGGTTTCATTGTCTACATCCAGCTCCACTCTTCCCTCCTGTGCAGCTGTCTCTTCATCTTCTAGGCTGGTGCTTAGTGTATCTTTGAAATACTCTGCCCTTCTTACCACTATCTGTTCCTCCTACCTTATCATTTTCCCATCTTTACTGGAACAGGCCGTTGTTTTTGGTTGGAATCTATCCTTCATGTGGCCTATGGCATGATAGAACTGTCTTATTTCACTCTGTTCCTTTAGTTCTTGTAGTTCTTGAAATTTCTTCTTATTCCACTCTCTTTTCTTTCTCTTGCACAGTCTGTTATCTCTTCTCCTTAATTCTCTATATTGTTCCACATTATTTCTGGTTTCTCTCTGTAGCACTTTTGTTCTTGCCCTGTTCTTTTCCTCTATTGCTGACCTTCAATCTTCTTCAAACCATGCCTGGGTTCTTCTGTTCCTTCTTATGCCTATTATTTCCTCTGCAGCATCCTTAATGGCTTTTTCAAACCTGTTCCACCTTTCATCTACTCCAACTGTGGTCTCTCCATTGCTCAACTTTCTGCTTAGTGTTACTTGGTATTTTTTTACTTCATCAGGGATGTTCAGTTTGTCTGTATTCCATTTCATTATCTTTCCCATTCTGTTGCCCTTTGTTAGTGACAGTTTCTCTCTCAAGACTGATTTTATCAAAAAGTGGTCTGAATCACAGTTTGGTCCTCTGCAGCTTCGTACATCCGTAACTGACGTGGAGTGGCGTGCAATCACTAAAATATAGTCAATCCGATTGACTACTCCATTGGCTGCAGACTTCCAAGTACCCAGATGGATCCTTTTATGTGGAAAGCAGGTACTTTTAATAATCATATTATTCCTTGCTGCGAATTGGCATAGTAAGTCTCCATTCTCATTGTTTTCTTCATGTAGGAATATTTTCCAGAAACTCCATACGGTTGTTCATTCCTCCCTATTTTTGCATTAAAATTCTTTATTACTAGCATCAGGTCATATTTAGGTACTGCACAGCATACTTTTTCCAAGTTTCGTAGAACTGTTCTTTAATTATATCCTCTTTTCCCTCTGTTGGTGCATGTGCATTAACTATTGATATATTCCTAAATTTACCTTTTAGTCTGAGTCTGCACATCCTTTCCTTTATAGGTTCAAATTCTAGAAGGCTTTTTCTAACTTCCCTAGTTGTTATAAACCCTGTTCCAAGTTGGCCTGTTCTTTCTTCTGGTCCACTATATACCAATGAGTACTCAGGTTTATCTATCTGCCCATTCCCCTGCCATCTTATTTCCTGTAGCCCTACAATATCATATTTGAATTTTAAAATTTCATTGGCTACTTCTTTCATTTTTCCAGGCTGAAGCATTGTCCTCACATTCCACGATGCCACTGTTAGATCCTTTATCCGTTTCTTTTGCTGGGGTCGTGATACATGCTTTCCATCCAGTTTCCGAGGCTTCTGTTGAATTTCCGTAATATTCTTTTTTTTACAGTATGGGGTTATTAGCCCCATGCCCAACCCCCAACCTGGAGGACCAGGATTTGTATGAGGTTTACTCCTCTAGGGAAGCTGGCTTCACTACGCCTCTAGAGCCCTCCCTGCCCTATGTTGTTGGACACACTTTGTCTGGCTCCTCTGTCGAGACCAGTCCGGCTTAGGAGACCCTGCCAGTAGCTATGCTACCGCCGGCATAGCTCTCGACTTCACCGAAGCATGCAAACCCTCCCGCCCGGCACTGAAGGTGCCTAGTATCAGGCGGTGTCCCCTGGGAGGGGGATGAAATATATTTAGAAACTAAAATAGGATCTGGAATTCCATTAACCACTCTGTTATATGCTGTTGACATCAAACAGAAGGTAATTTAAAAAGATAAATATATAGATTGAGCCAATACAAAAATTACTGCAATTCAACTTCATCTGCGATTAAGGCACAGATAATCGCTTTCTGAGTGAAAACAATAATAAATGAAAAAAATTTAGAAAGGTATCCAACATCAATCATCTAAGTTGTGATATTAGTTTCAACTATGACAAAGACATTGAGAAGAATGTTAACATAAGATACCTCAGAAAAAATTAGAAGAACTGTGAGAAGAGTAACTGGAAAGCAATCACAAATGAAATTGTGTAAAGTTATCAACGAACTCACTTCTGCGTATGGTTCCGAATCACGCACAATAACACAAATAGAATAACTGTGCAGAAGCAGCAGTGATGAAGTTCATGAGATACGTAGGGGACTGTTATAAAATGGATAAAATAAGGAATGAAGAGTGGATTGTTTTTGAGCTGCCAAGATGGCTAAAATATTTTTTTTTTCATTTAGATTACCAATTTCTGGAATTCCCTCTTGCCATCTTCGGAGCTATGTTTTCATCATTACACAATCTTCTCCTTCTGTATAAAAAGTGGTGCCATAGAATGTATACCTATGCTGCTATAGTGAGCCATAGTAGATGTCCGCATGTCAATTTTCAAATAACAGATGCTCACACTCGTTATTACGCGGACTACAAGTGGCGGTGAATGTAAGCACATGTCATCGGAGCAATAACATGTGTGTACATAGCCGTTAGTTTAACATTGTCATGCCGACTTCAACTTTAGCTCACGATTCCAAAATGGAGATACATTGAAGAGCACCACTTACTGTACTGAAGGGAAGATTGTGTAATGATATAAGTATATACCCTAAGATGGAAACAGAGACTTGGCGAAACCGGTAATCTGTATAATAAACGATTTCAGTTGAATTCTAAGGAAACCAAGGAAAATTGGGAGAGCTTTTGGGAACAAAGAAGGCTTACAGCTAAGATAATTAGAGGAACCGAATGGACCTTCGCACAAAACCAACTAACCCAAAACGAAGAGGGCTTCGCTAAGAATAGCTCCAGAGAATTATACAGACCTTAAAGCAGACACTCGGAAAATACAATCCGCCAAACCTCCACTTCAGAGACTCGCAGGATAATGTGGCTTTTAACGACAAGGACAACAGCCGCCTCTTAGCTAATTACTTCAAAAACCTATTCAGCTGTGATCCACACAGAAAAGACTACGACTACAGAGAAACTACATCAAACCCGGACTCACTACCTCCTTCATTGGAGGAAGCTTGACAAATGTTTCAACTTCTAAAGAACAATAAGACAGCTGGAGAGGACTCTATCGTTGCTGAACTCTGGAAATGTGTTGGAAGCAATGCCGTGGGCAAGCTCTCCGAGATCATCCAGGACATCTGGGAAACAGAGAAATTACCATCTGATTGGAACACGGGTCTGATCCATTCACTTCACGAAAAGGGAGTTTTTACTAATCTGAACAACTACCGTGGAATTTCTGTTGTCCTGGTAACATACAAGATTCTCTCCAAGGCGTTACTAACAGGGACACAAGATCAACCGGATAGTCAACTGGGAGAATATCAGGGAAGCTTCAGGAAGATTCCATCCTGTACTGAACATATCCTCATTCATAAAACTGTACTGGCATACTCCAAGACGAGAAACCGCAAAGTGGTAGTCACCTTTGTTGATTTCAGGAATGCCTACGACTCCGTTGAGAGAGAAAATCTTAACAAAATACTCCATGAACTAGGATTAGACAACAAAACCCACAGACTCATTCTAGAAACCTTGACCAACATCTGTTCCTAAGTCTAATTTAGAGGTGAGATATCAGAAAGTTTCGAGACAAAACTGGAATGAGACCAGGGGATAGACTCTCCCTACTTCTCTTCAACGTTGTCCTTGAAAAGGTTGTGTCGGCCGCGGTGGCCGTGCGGTTCTAGGCGCTCCAGTCCGGAGCCGCGCTGCTGCTACGGTCGCAGGTTCGAATCCTGCCTCAGGCATGTTTGTTTGTGATGTCCTTAGGTTAGTTAGGTTTAAGTAGTTCTAAGTTCTAGGGGACTGATGACCACAGCATTTGAGTCCCATAGTGCTCAGAGCCATTTTTTGAAAAGGTTGTGAGAATGGTGCAAGGAACTGACCAAGTTGGGTGTGCAGAGTGGTGTCTACCTGGGCTGTAAGAAAGAAGGACTTGCTGTAGATTGCCGGGATTTTGCAGATGACTTGGCACTGATTGACAATTCTCTTGAAATGGCAACAATGCAAGTAAACTGCCTCAGAGAACACGCAGCCATTGTGGGTTTTCAAGTGTCGCTGGAAGAAACAGAGTCCTTCACCAACATCAAAGAAGCTAACAGAGAGATGTTACCAGACCAGGGAAACGTCAAAAATACGGAGAATGGATTGAACCCAGCTTATCAGAAAATACGTCATTATGCATGAGAGCCGAGCACTACACATCAGTCACGCGACAAGAAGCCCTGCACGCCTTGGAATGTCTTTTCACGAACCGGATAGGTCTGATGGAGAAATTAGACGTCAGAGAGAGGAGAATCCTCAGTAAGATCCTTGACCAGGTAGAAGAAGATGGGGAATTCAGAAGGCGACATACCTCGGAGCTCAGCCAACATATCGAGAGGCTCTCTGACTGTACACGGAAAAGGAGGGTAGCTTTGTACAGCCATGTTGTGAGATTGCCTCAGAACAGATTGACCAACAGTCTGTTCTCATTCTGGGAAAACAAGAAGTTTCGCACCACTTGGCTGACAGAAACTGAAAAGGTCGTTAAAGAATTGGGAATAACTGATCTGCAGAACAGACAGTCTGTGAGACATACCCTGAAGGAAGTCCGAGGATTTCAGGAAAAGCCCCGAAGGTGTGGTACCCCCTGGAGAGAAGAAAGGAAAGAGCTACATCGGTAGAGGATGCGACAGTACTGTGCCAAGATCAAAGCTCAACAGTTGAACAAGTGTGGTCCAAAGTAGGCACATTCGAAACAAGAAGAAGAAGAAGAAGAAGAAATATTTTTAGCGATTTTGGCAGGAGATGCTACAGATCGCCCCCTCGCTGATGTTGTCAAAAGTGTATAAGATAAGGAATGAATCAATAAAGTTAAATTCAGAATCGTTTTCAGTTAATGGCAAGTAATGGCAAGATAGAATTGGAATGACCATGTTGATAGAACTGTTGAAAATATACTGAAAAAAATTATTATCGGCTGTCTGGAAAGAGAGAACTAGGTTGTCCTTTTAACAGGTAGATGGATGATTAGACTGGAACAGGTTATTATAATACCTAATCGTAGGAACTAGGTGATGAGGATAACGATGAGCTCATAGTGCCCTGATATTTCCTTCTTAGTATGAAACGTGGCCCACATGGGAAGAAAATTGTGAGCTCACTAAATTGATTGTACCGGGTGATCAAAAAGTGAGTATAAATTTGAAAACTGAATAAATCATGGAATAATGTAGACAGAGAGGTAGAAATTGACACACAGGCTTCGAATGACATGGGGTTTTATTAGAACCGAAAAAAAATACAAAAGTTCAAAAAATGTCCGACAGATGGCGCTTCATCTAGGTCAGAATAGCAATATTGAGCACAACAAAGTAAGAGAAAGCAAAGATGATGTTCTTTACAGGAAATGCTCAATATGTCCACCATCATTTCTCAACAATAGCTGCAGTCGAGGAATAATGTTGTGAACAGCTCTGTAAAGTATGTCCAGAGTTATGATGAGGCATTGGCGTTGGATGTTGTCTTTCAGCATCCCTAGAGATGTCGGTTGATCATGAAATACTTGCGACTTCAGGTAACCCCAAAGCCAATAATCGCACGGACTGATGTCTGTCGACCTGGGAGGCCAAGCATGACAAATGTGGCGGCTGAGCACACGATCATCACCAAACGACGCGTGCAAGAGATCTTCCACGTGTCTAGCAATATGGGGTGGAGCGCCATCCTGCATAAACATCGTACGTTCAAGCAGGTGTTTATCAGCCTGGTTGGGCATGATGCGATTCTGTAACATATCGGCGTACCTCTCAGTTTTGCTGTCCAGCGCCATCTGTCGGACATTTTTCGAAATTCCTTTTTTTTTTTGTTCTAATAAAATCCCATGTCATTCCAAGCATGTGTGTCAATTGGTACCTCTCTATCCACATTATTCCGTGGTTTAATACGTTTTCAAATTTATACTGACCTTTTGATCACCCAGTATATTTCTTATTGACATGGACGTTGTCATAGTGTAATGGTGCAATGAATGGATTGATTCATTAGACATAAGAGTTCACTGTTTACTGTTTTAAAAGGAATTAGACTGTGTGAGATGCGTGTATAGCTTTTCGATATTAAAATTTGCTTTTCTAGCATACTGACAAAAGTAAGTTACCTGGCATTTTTCCTGCTGGATCCTTCATCTGTTAAAGAAGAGTGGGGGGGGGGGGGTTAGGGGTTATAGGGTGTGATCGAGAAGATCCTTGCACATCGTGAATGAATCACCACACGTCGTACGGGGTCTGGCGGAATACGAATGCTAATTTAGCTGTAGATGTTGTGAGAGCGTCCCTGAGCGGCGAGTGCAGGAAATCCAAAACGCCCGTGAGCAGGCGATGTAACTGGGAGGACGCCGTGGCTTGCGGCTCGCTTCTTCCAGACCGCCGCCGCTGCCCGCACAGTGGAGGGGGTTTCCCCGACACTGACGCTGTGGCGCGTGTAATTGCCGGCGGCCGCCAAGTGGCGCTGCTGGCCCCGCGTCGGTCGGCGTCGCTGTGGCGTCGGCGTCGGCGTCGGCCGCGGCGTGGCATAATGAGCGCCGCTGCCATAATGGGGTGCGGCACGGCCGTCCTAATAGCCGGCGCGCCTCCCCGGCCATTAGACCGCAAGAAGTGCCGAGGCAGCCAGCCAGACACGCGGGGGCGTTCCGCCGCCCGGGCCCGCCGTGCGGATGTCGACGCCTGCTACTCGCGCTCGCCATGTTGGAACTCGACGTCTCGAGAACAGCGCAGTCACTGTGCCTCGTGTATCCGCGCCGCAACACCATATACTGCGAAGAGCAGTGTGGTACCCAACTCGGATCCAGAGGACGTGCTCTGACCGTGCACAGTAGCAGCCTGTGAAACAACCGACCTACTCCTAAAGCCGTCGGCACACGGACCGTGCTGTCGAACGATAACGTTGAGCGTGCCAAGTTCAACGTGCTGCTTAACGCTCAGGAACGATGCGACTTGTGCATACGGTACGTGGGCCCCAACACGGTATACGCGATCGCAACGCACTCCAGCGGCGGTTGATGGATTTTTCTGGTTCGTAAATCACACTGTTTACTCAATGGGAGAGTGTAAAATTCCCACGTTAGCTCTATTAAAACGCAGATTTCCTTCATCGTCCACGAAAAGGAAAGTACCATGTGCAATCAATAAGGACACAGGCTTAAAAAAAGTTCCAGTATAAACAGTGCGGTACAAATGTGGAATACTTCTCCGCATAAGATAAACATTATTTCATCATTCCCACATTTTAGTAAAACCCCAAGGTCACTATAAATTGATCACTGTTCCTTCCCAGTAGCAGAATCTTTGCAACATGTGAATTACGAAGCGTAAAAGAAAAAGGAGCAAAACATCTTTGCACAAGTAGCGCAAGCTGTCCTGTAGATTAAGCCAGTCGAACAAAGTTACCCCCCCCCCCCCCTCCCGCAAAAAAGGGTGAACTTGTATTTACATAACATCAACTATTATAATACAAACTTATAATAAAGTATGAAAACCTAATAAGAACTCGATTGTTAGGGAAAAATTTGGAAGTGTTACGACACGAACCACCGCCCCAACAAAAACTCTTTACTGGATTTCTTTTTAATTTCATTTTGTTCGTTCTCGATCGTTGCATCTGCTCGGGGTGGACGTGCAAGACACCCGCTTCAGTTCGTCGTTGATCCATTAACTCAGTTTTTTTATTACAGAGGGCACCTAACCCTCTGACCGAACACGCTGAGTTACCGTGCCGGCGTAGAGACGCTACTTACTACGCTAAAACAACAACACGATCCCTGAACTTAATCATATTTTCTTACCCCTTGCAAAAAACGTTAATCGTAGATAATTATATTACTAATTGAAATTTAATTATAACAAATTGTACCAAGAACAAAGCGTTTTGGTTGGATCTTCAGTGTGTCGCTGCCTTCAAATAGTCTACTTTCATGATACGCAAGTTACAATAATTCTTTGGCTTTGAATATGATGTTTCTCATTATTTTATTGGATCGAATCAGACAACTAACTACGGGTTTTCGAGTGATTCTCAATTTGCTGGTGCTCAGAAACGGCATATATACATATAGGCTTGAAATGAGTACCAATAGCCGGCCGGAGTGGCCGAGCGGTTAAAGGCGCTACAGTCTGGAACCGCACGACCGCTACGGTCGCAGGTTCGAATCCTGCCTCAGGCATTGATGTGTGTGATGTCCTTAGGTTGGTTAGGTTTAAGTAGTTCTAAGTTCTAGGGGACTTATGACCACAGCAGTTGAGTCCCATAGTGCTCAGAGCCATTTTTTTGAGTACCAATATGGCGCCTCACAACTCAGTACTGAAGGGAGACGGCGTGCGTGTGACGTAGGTGGCGTTGTTCCATCTCATTGGTCAACGCTCAGGCGCACGCTCAGAATATATATGCCAGATATTGCTCTGCACGTTCGGAAAGACTCCCGAACATGCTATTCCACGCTATGACGCCAGAAACTCGGCACGCTCAACGCGCAACGTTCGGATGCACGGTCCGTGTGCCGACGGCTTAAGGCACTAGTTGTCTCTAACTGTAAAACTCACGTATTACCTTCGCTACAAATACTTCGCAAACCAACATACAGTGCATGGCGTAGAGTACCTCGTACCACTAATAAATATTTCCTATCCGGACCATTGGCAAATAGAGGGAGGGAAAAAAGAGGATCTGTACGCAGAAGTGACCTAGTCATTAGGTGGCGAAAGGCAATAAATGTACAGATGGCGTATCGTGTGCACAAGGTCTTAAAGGGAACTGCATTCGTACTCTCGTGATTCAGATTAAAAACTTTCCGACGTGAATAGGGCCTTACGACGGGAATTAACAGACAGTGAATCGGAATGGTAGTTACAAGTAGACCCGTGGGACATTCCATTTCGGAAATCATTAGGGAATTCAGTATTCTGAGAGTCACAATGTCAAGAGCGTGCCGAGAATACCAAATTTCAGGTATTACCTCTCATCACGAACAACACAGTTGCCGATGACCTTCATTCAACGACTGAGAGCGGCCGCGTTTTCAGTGCTAACATACAAGCAAACCTCGTGAAATAACCACATCAATCAATCAATGTGAGACGTACTATGAACGCATCTGTTAGGACAATGCAGCGGAATATGGTGTTATTGGGATATTGCAGCAGACGACCGACCCGTGTACCTTTGCTGACAGTGCGACACTAGTATTGGGACAGGGCCGGCACCATTCCAAAATACCGAATGTATCCGGCACGTGTTGCCTCTCTAGTCGTTATTACCGTAGCGGGTTGTGACATAGAGAGAGTCCATTCCAAAGCATCGTTAGTAGACAACAACAAGGTCGCACGCAGTGTATCCGGCAAGTGTTGACCCTCTAGTCGTTATTACCGGCGCGGGGTTGTGACATAGAGAGAGAAACCCTTTCTGGAACTCGAACCCTGCTCCTCCTGGGTGGAAAGGCCAAGTGCTCCCACCTGACACAATTAAACCACCAGACACACATGGAGTTGATGGGAAATTAAAAATGCCGGAGCCCTTTCTGGGACTCGAACCCTGGTGCTCCTGGACGGAATGCTCAAGTGCACCCCCAACACATGAAACCCGTCTAGATGCGGGAGAGGAAGGTTAGGTTAGTGTACTTTATTTATTTTGGTCGAGAAACTGACGCAAAGATCGATCCTAATTGCGTAATTAATCACAAAGATAGGTCCTAATTACACAACTATATGCAAAGCACTACAGAAGGAAGGCATAAAATCGCAATACGCCGCGAAAACTGACGATACCATACAACTGGTGTTATCCTGCCAAGAAAAAAATTCGCAGAACCACTCGAAACCAGCGACAGAAACATCGAAACTCAACCCTACACCTACAAGCTGCCAGAGTCGATATTAGCTAACTTTGAGACGAGTGTATTTCCTGCTTTTCATGTATGCGTGTTTCTACTGCATTACAGAGAAGTTATTATCAGAGTTTTTTTTTATTTCTTTGTATACGTCTACGGCATTGCATGTTTCGAATTCTTTAAGTTCAATGGGCTCCATGTACAATTAATCTTAAATAGAGTGATGGTAGTACTGCTGTCTGGACGCTTCCATATGAGGTCTAGTTTTTTCGTATTTGATCTTCGTGGTCCTTATGCGCAATTAATGTTAGTTGCAGTAGAGTCGTTTGGTAGTTACCTTGAAATGAGGGTCTCTAAATTTTGTGTTTACAGTTCCTAGGAAAGAACACCGTCCTCCAAGGACTTCTGTTTGAGTTCTGAAAGCAGCTCCATGGCACTTACAGGTAACAAATCTAGAAGCCATTCGCCGAAATTCTTCAACATGACCTAGAACGGATCAATCCTACCAGTGAAGTAAGCAGGACGATAGTAATACTTCACCTGAAAGTTACTGGTTTATTATTCCTACTCATCAGCATTAACTTGCATTTTTTCCGCATTTAAGGCTAGCGACCATTCATCACACCAAATGGAAATTTTGTCTAAATCGTCTTGTGTCCTCCTACAGTCACTCAGCTTTGATGACTTATCGTAGACCGCTGCATCGTCGGCAGACTACTGACCCGCCAAATCATTTAAGTATAAAGAGAACAGCAGCTATCCAATTGCACTGGGCTGCATATTGGATAGAGCCACTCTCTTATCTCTGAGCCTGTTACATATGCTCGTGCCTTCGTTAACGGGCTGCGATGGGAGATCGTGTCATATACCTTCCTGAAATCTAGAATATGTAATCCACCTGTTACCTTCCTTTATAGTTCTAGATATATCACGTGAAATAAAGGCATGCCGAGTTTTGAACGAATGATGCTTTCTAAAATCAAGCTGATTCATCAACATAAACAGCTTAGCCTCAAGAATGTTTATTATATTCGAACTGAGAATACGTACAAAGATTCGGGAGCAGTCCGAAGTTAGGGATATTGGTCTGTAATTTTGCGGTCTGTTCCTTCATCTTTCTTGTATACTGGGGTGACCCGCGCTTTCTTTCTTTCCTTTATACCATTCGTTTCGATCTTCGTGTTGGACGAGAAAGGAAGAGAGAGGGAGAGAGAGAGAGGCGGGGTGATGGACCAATTCCCTGGAGTACTCCTTCTAAAATCTAACAGGAATGCCATCCGGACCAGATGATTTGTCTGTTTTTCAAATCTTGACGGTGCTTCCTTATGTCAGTTACACATCTTCCATACGGGGGTCCGTCCGAAGGTCAAGAGACTGCATGTTTGTACGGTTTTCATGCTTGAACGATGTCTTAAACGTGAAATTTTAAACTTAGGTTTGGCTTTTGCTATCTTCAACTGCCGCACCAGACGTGTCAACAAGGAACTGAATGGAATCCTTAGACTCGCTTACCGATTTTACACACGGCCTGAAAGTTCTCGGCTCCCTGCCAAATCTTTTGCTAAGTTGTGACGGTGGCAGTTACGTGCTTCACGCATTAATATTTCGGCAGCAGGCTAATGACTTACGAGGCCTCGATTCAATCTATTAAACGTGCTTGATTTGATTATTCTATTCCCTACAGCTTACAGCCATGAAATATCGGTCAAATTATACATCATCTTCGTTTTCCATTAATGTCGATGGTACTTCATTCCCAAATATACGGCTTACAAGTAGTATTGTTTAGTGCTCGTCGCAATTATGAGTACCGGTAACTACAAGCGAGGTTCATTACAAAAGCGATTCATTACAAAAGCGATACTGTCTGACTCGAAATAGCCAGGTATCTATGACAGGGTATGCTAATACACAGAAAATTCGGTGCATAACTGATTCTTTGTCTATGTGATGCACAAAACTAATTTCATTTTGTTTTGATGTTATTTATTTATTTATTGATTTTAGTTTCAGAAGCTATCCCCGATAGCTCCGCATCGCCGTCACCACTACCATCACTGCCAAGATAGTACTTACTTCCGGAGGAGGGGTATGGAAAAGATGATAATGATGACGATGATGATCATGTAATATTTCTCTGTGAAATAATAAATATCGACTAAAAGCACTACATATTTTGGAACACAACCTACGAGCAGCTTAGAGACAGAAGTGATGACACTTTCTGCGGGACCTGACCATCATTTTGCAGAACAATGCTCAAGCACGTAGAGTGCAAACTGTTACTGATTTGTTTGACTGATGGGAGTGCTGAGTGCTGTACCACCTACTGAGGTCCCCTGCCGTAAGTCCTCGTGAGTTCAACTTGATTTCTGACTGAAGGAAACACTTCACGGCATTTGCTTGACGACTGCTGCAACTCATCAATTAACAGACCGCGCCACTCGAACTGTCGACACATGTGACACTGCTAAGAGCATCACTGGCAAGGGTTATACACTATGCTGGAGACTACTTTGAAGGTCAATAAAACTTTGAAAGACATATTTTTTTTGTACGAGCTGTAAGTAAATAGTTTTTCCACTGTTAAATTTCCAATCCTCGTATATAAACTCTCTCCTAGTATCCACCATCTTCTACAAGACGAGTCCCTTACAACAGAGTATACCACAGAGGTGCATGTGTGTTTGATGCTTTAGAAATACGCAGTGTGTTGCCTCTACAGTTGCTAAATTCATCATAGCATCCACAGTGAGTAAATGATACACTGTCACTGTTGCGACCAAAGATGCCAATACAGAGATAGAATGTATTGTACTTAAACTGCCAACAGCCTTGTTCAGTCTATTTCAGTAATGTCCAGCCTCGTACCTATCCATATATCCTCAATTTACACTATAACTTTAATGCCACTGGCTGATCTCCATGACAGCAGCAATATCTCCCTCCCTGTAATACTATTACTTGGAGTGCAATAAGACTCTCTTCACCAACTGTTCGGTGTTGTAATCAAGGAAGAAATTAACCGCATATTTACCTTCTCAGAGGAACCGAAAGTATAGGACCACTCGGATTACGTTTCGCAGACTCATCCATCATTCAATTTGATTTCGTTTGGCTCCCATACAGCTCAGCTGATGACGCCATTCTTACGTGCTCTCCGTCCCACTCAGCAACTTGTGTGATGAAGACGCTCGATCTGCTCACCACGCAACGAATTCAACCACTGATGGTGTTAAAGATTAATATGTTTTAGAACAGTTAGTCTAATTCTGAAGACGACGCTAGTTTGACTGATTATGGCATTGGTCTTCCGCTCCTAGTCTGCTTCTGTCTGTAACGGCAGGCTCAATTCAACGTCATGCTTATCTGTTGAACAAAACAAGAGTTAGTTTTACACGTTACAACAAGTAAAAATCAGTGATAGTGGTCAAGGTTCATGGATGGACTTGAGAGCATCTATCTTTTGTGATGACCTTCATTATCATCCTTTAAACTGACTGGCGTGTTGTTTTAGCGTCTCTGCTTAACTCAAATAGTTAAGCCTAGACTCGGCTAGCGTCGCTAATACGTCTCTACAACACTCCTACTGCCCAAATGATCAATAAGCTCTGTCGATCACGCTACTGCGTGCGACCAGCCACCTGATTTACGTCTTTCTATGACGGCTCAAAACTCGTCTTTTCACACAACATCCTCATCGCACCGATTACGAATTATCCATGTTTGATGCGTCCCTATCGCCTAATTTCGATTGACTGGCCACCGGATAGTCGTTTTGATCACCGTACTCACACTATCAACACAATTGAGATAACAGGTGCGTCTCGAACACTACTGCGTTGGACAGACCACCTCATAATTATCACCCGAAACACCCACAATCGCCATACGCCGATAACGCAACGGGTGGGTCCTGAACACTACCGCATCGGACGTCATACCCTGCACTCGTCTCAAGAAACGCAACACATTCGGTGGGACGCAATATCCACCTACCACATCACAACACGCTCAACACACCCCAAATCCATCCACCACAGAGCCAGATTTTATCCTGAAAGCTCTCCTGTCCAATAGCCTTGCCACAAAATTTTGTATAGGAAGTTATCTACATAAGATAACCCCTTCTATAATTAATCTAATACTTCTAAATATTGTTTGTGTCATAGCTGAAGCAAATTTTCTATACTAAGCGATCCAGTGCTCCCCATACAACAAAATTTAACATCAAACACATAATATACACACAATCCATACCAAAATAAGACAAGCACATGAAAATAGGAAAATAAATACACACAACATAAAACAAATAATCACACAACACAAATAGAACACTGCCTATACTAATACAAATAAACATCGCCAACAAATCACAAAATCTAATCTAATTATACACTACTTTGTTCCGGCCGCGTTCTTCCGCTGCCGAGTGTGCCGCCCTAGTCATTCTTGTCTGTTTTGCACAGTCTGCGTACGGCCAGGGTTCGCCGGACGTATTTTGATTATTTGTGTAGGTTCTGGATTGCGGTCTTCACTCGCTCTCCAGTTCTGCACTGGTTGATCCCTTCCATTTTTATTGGTTGGTTTCCAGTTATTATTACCCTGGTTCCACCTTCGTTCCTGTGACGGATAATGTTTGTCCTCTATTATCGCGTCACTGTGGATTGTTTCTTCAAGTTGCATGCTTTGTGGGCTGCACTGTGGAACTTACCCGTAAGATGACAATGGTCTCTACGAGGAGTCTCAGCTTTTCTATCTAAGGCCAGCCCGCAAATATGACAATTAACAGCCTTTTCATACAAGTCATCATTTTCCTTTGATTTGGTCATGGGAATATTGATGCTGTAGAGCTTGTGAACTTGCCATGAAAGTTTTCCAAGCTCAGTGAGAAGCCAAACCGCCGGATCGCCCCCTACATAAGACTGATAGCTATTAAGTTTTACAATCATATGCGCATACAACTTGGAACACAGCCGCATAAGGTACGTGTTTTTGTGTGAAGGTTGTGTGTGAGGCTAAGGGGTTCCCTTCACAACGAGTAATAGGAGCCAGCAAGCATCAAAATCGGCGTACGCAACAAAAGGACAACGCTGCTGGTGGTGAGCATTTTTAAATTTAATGAAGCTATTTTCCTCAGTGGGCATAACAACATGTACCGTGTCCATGCATGCACAATCTAATAGATGTGTCGCTAATAACTCTTGAGATGAAAAATAATTCAAACACCTTATACAAATATGTTGTTTATGTTCATTTTTACTTAACTGGGAGGAAATGAGTCAGGACATGTCTTTGATCCAGACGTAGTGATAATTATCACGTTTGGAGAAGAGCAGCATGTTGACATGCAACTCTCGCTCACATGCAGATTTTGAGAAATGGAGGGGGCCTACTACTGTATGCTTGTTCTGCTCATCTGACTTGCTTTACCTCTCCAAGCCACAAACGTGGACCGATATTGCGGTATTCTGAGCTTAAAACTTAGGTATATCCTGGATTCTTAAAGGGAACTCTATTCCATCAAAGTTGTACTGTCTCTTAATATCTTTGACTTTGTAACTGCTGGGACGCTCGGGATGATGTTTGTAATTGTAATTGTAATTTCTCACGCAAGCCAGGACTGACCAAGCAAAACACGCATTATCATACTTATTTTGAACATTAATGCACGCCTGCTTTTTCTCAATATCTATAGGGAGTTTAATATAACTGAACCCTCCATTCATTGGATCATAGACATGTATATGGATGTCGAGGTGTGGTATACTGCTGAGCGCTTTAGCGGATCCACGTACTTCCATCTCGGAAAATCGGGCCATAATAGCGCTCAAGGTGGATTCTCGGTACAACTCAGCAATCGATGTGCTCCGAGAAATAACACCATTTTCACCCCATATATAATGCAGAGTAGCCGTCTCCACGTCACCTTGATGTTTAGGGGGGTGACTCAGTTCACTGCATAATACCGCACTGCATTTAAAGGCGTTAAATTCCGGATCTTCTAAGAGTTTGAGGAGCTCGGTCTCCAAGACGGGGAGGCACACCTCCAAAAACCTTACAGGATCGCGATACCTCCCGCATGGATTCTCAATTCTGGTGAAAGAGATTCGCCCATCAAACGCTCTAGCAACTGCTGAGTATTCTAAGGGAGTCATTACGCCGTTATTCTGATCGAATTCGTTATCGATAGGACGGGGGAGAGAACTACCGCTAGCCATAAGGAAATTACTATTATTACTGTTGCTACAACTAGGAGTCCATCCGATAGATGAATGGACTGGTGATGAGTGACCGTAATCATCATCATTTGCGGGGAGAGGCATACGTCTCGAAAGGCATACCCTGTGTGGGCGGCGAGCTGCTGCTTCTAGAGGAGGAGGGGGTGACAGTCGGTTTGAAGGGCCAGGCTGTGGCGACGGCGGACGGGCTGCGCAGCCAAACGGTTGCGACAGCGCTGGGGGAGGAGATGGCGCTAACTCTCTCTCTATGTTACAACCCCGCGCCGGTAATAACGACTAGAGAGTCAACACTTGCCGGATACACTGCGTGCGACCTTGTTGTTGTCTACTAACGATGCTTTGGAATGGACTCTCTGTATGTCGCAACCCGCTACGGTAATAACGACTAGAGAGGCAACACGTGCCGGATACATTCGGTATTTTGGAATGGTGCCGGCCCTGTTGGGCCTCCCCGTCTTGGATACCGAGCTCCTCAAACTCTTAGAAGATCCGGAATTTAACGCCTTTAAATGCAGTGCGGTATTATGCAGTGAACTGAGTCACCCCCCTAAACATCAAGGTGACGCGGAGACGGCTACTCTGCATTATATATGGGGTGAAAATGGTGTTATTTCTCGGAGCACATCGATTGCTGAGTTGTACCGAGAATCCACCTTGAGCGCTATTATGGCCCGATTTTCCGAGATGGAAGTACGTGGATCCGCTAAAGCGCTCAGCAGTATACCACACCTCGACATCCATATACATGTCTATGATCCAATGAATGGAGGGTTCAGTTATATTAAACTCCCTATAGATATTGAGAAAAAGCAGGCGTGCATTAATGTTCAAAATAAGTATGATAATGCGTGTTTTGCTTGGTCAGTCCTGGCTTGCGTGAGAAATTACAATTACAATTACAAACATCATCCCGAGCGTCCCAGCAGTTACAAAGTCAAAGATATTAAGAGACAGTACAACTTTGATGGAATAGAGTTCCCTTTAAGAATCCAGGATATACCTAAGTTTTAAGCTCAGAATACCGCAATATCGGTCCACGTTTGTGGCTTGGAGAGGTAAAGCAAGTCAGATGAGCAGAACAAGCATACAGTAGTAGGCCCCCTCCATTTCTCAAAATCTGCATGTGAGCGAGAGTTGCATGTCAACATGCTGCTCTTCTCCAAACGTGATAATTATCACTACGTCTGGATCAAAGACATGTCCTGACTCATTTCCTCCCAGTTAAGTAAAAATGAACATAAACAACATATTTGTATAAGGTGTTTGAATTATTTTTCATCTCAAGAGTTATTAGCGACACATCTATTAGATTGTGCATGCATGGACACGGTACATGTTGTTATGCCCACTGAGGAAAATAGCTTCATTAAATTTAAAAATGCTCACCACCAGCAGCGTTGTCCTTTTGTTGTGTACGCCGATTTTGATGCTTGCTGGCTCCTATTACTCGTTGTGAAGGGAACCCCTTAGCCTCACACACAACCTTCACACAAAAACACGTACCTTATGCGGCTGTGTTCCAAGTTGTATGCGCATATGATTGTAAAACTTAATAGCTATCAGTCTTATGTAGGGGGCGATCCGGCGGTTTGGCTTCTCACTGAGCTTGGAAAACTTTCATGGCAAGTTCACAAGCTCTACAGCATCAATATTCCCATGACCAAATCAAAGGAAAATGATGACTTGTATGAAAAGGCTGTTAATTGTCATATTTGCGGGCTGGCCTTAGATAGAAAAGCTGAGACTCCTCGTAGAGACCATTGTCATCTTACGGGTAAGTTCCACAGTGCAGCCCACAAAGCATGCAACTTGAAGAAACAATCCACAGTGACGCGATAATAGAGGACAAACATTATCCGTCACAGGAACGAAGGTGGAACCAGGGTAATAATAACTGGAAACCAACCAATAAAAATGGAAGGGATCAACCAGTGCAGAACTGGAGAGCGAGTGAAGACCGCAATCCAGAACCTACACAAATAATCAAAATACGTCCGGCGAACCCTGGCCGTACGCAGACTGTGCAAAACAGACAAGAATGACTAGGGCGGCACACTCGGCAGCGGAAGAACGCGGCCGGGAACAAAGTAGTGTATAATTAGATTAGATTTTGTGATTTGTTGGCGATGTTTATTTGTATTAGTATAGGCAGTGTTCTATTTGTGTTGTGTGATTATTTGTTTCATGTTGTGTGTATTTATTTTCCTATTTTCATGTGCTTGTCTTATTTTGGTATGGATTGTGTGTATATTATGTGTTTGATGTTAAATTTTGTTGTATGGGGAGCACTGGATCGCTTAGTATAGAAAATTTGCTTCAGCTATGACACAAACAATATTTAGAAGTATTAGATTAATTATAGAAGGGGTTATCTTATGTAGATAACTTCCTATACAAAATTTTGTGGCAAGGCTATTGGACAGGAGAGCTTTCAGGATAAAATCTGGCTCTGTGGTGGATGGATTTGGGGTGTGTTGAGCGTGTTGTGATGTGGTAGGTGGATATTGCGTCCCACCGAATGTGTTGCGTTTCTTGAGACGAGTGCAGGGTATGACGTCCGATGCGGTAGTGTTCAGGACCCACCCGTTGCGTTATCGGCGTATGGCGATTGTGGGTGTTTCGGGTGATAATTATGAGGTGGTCTGTCCGACGCAGTAGTGTTCGAGACGCACCTGTTATCTCAATTGTGTTGATAGTGTGAGTACGGTGATCAAAACGACTATCCGGTGGCCAGTCAATCGAAATTAGGCGATAGGGACGCATCAAACATGGATAATTCGTAATCGGTGCGATGAGGATGTTGTGTGAAAAGACGAGTTTTGAGCCGTCATAGAAAGACGTAAATCAGGTGGCTGGTCGCACGCAGTAGCGTGATCGACAGAGCTTATTGATCATTTGGGCAGTAGGAGTGTTGTAGAGACGTATTAGCGACGCTAGCCGAGTCTAGGCTTAACTATTTGAGTTAAGCAGAGACGCTAAAACAACACGCCAGTCAGTTTAAAGGATGATAATGAAGGTCATCACAAAAGATAGATGCTCTCAAGTCCATCCATGAACCTTGACCACTATCACTGATTTTTACTTGTTGTAACGTGTAAAACTAACTCTTGTTTTGTTCAACAGATAAGCATGACGTTGAATTGAGCCTGCCGTTACAGACAGAAGCAGACTAGGAGCGGAAGACCAATGCCATAATCAGTCAAACTAGCGTCGTCTTCAGAATTAGACTAACTGTTCTAAAACATATTAATCTTTAACACCATCAGTGGTTGAATTCGTTGTGTGGTGAGCAGATCGAGCGTCTTCATCACACAAGTTGCTGAGTGGGACGGAGAGCACGTAAGAATGGCGTCATCAGCTGAGCTGTATGGGAGCCAAACGAAATCAAATTGAATGATGGATGAGTCTGCGAAACGTAATCCGAGTGGTCCTATACTTTCGGTTCCTCTGAGAAGGTAAATATGCGGTTAATTTCTTCCTTGATTACAACACCGAACAGTTGGTGAAGAGAGTCTTATTGCACTCCAAGTAATAGTATTACAGGGAGGGAGATATTGCTGCTGTCATGGAGATCAGCCAGTGGCATCAAAGTTATAGTGTAAATTGAGGATATATGGATAGGTACGAGGCTGGACATTACTGAAATAGACTGAACAAGGCTGTTGGCAGTTTAAGTACAATACATTCTATCTCTGTATTGGCATCTTTGGTCGCAACAGTGACAGTGTATCATTTACTCACTGTGGATGCTATGATGAATTTAGCAACTGTAGAGGCAACACACTGCGTATTTCTAAAGCATCAAACACACATGCACCTCTGTGGTATACTCTGTTGTAAGGGACTCGTCTTGTAGAAGATGGTGGATACTAGGAGAGAGTTTATATACGAGGATTGGAAATTTAACAGTGGAAAAACTATTTACTTACAGCTCGTACAAAATAAATATGTCTTTCAAAGTTTTATTGACCTTCAAAGTAGTCTCCAGCATAGTGTATAACCCTTGCCAGTGATGCTCTTAGCAGTGTCACATGTGTCGACAGTTCGAGTGGCGCGGTCTGTTAATTGATGAGTTGCAGCAGTCGTCAAGCATATGCCGTGAAGTGTTTCCTTCAGTCAGAAATCAAGTTGAACTCACGAGGACTTACGGCAGGGGACCTCAGTAGGTGGTACAGCACTCAGCACTCCCATCAGTCAAACAAATCAGTAACAGTTTGCACTCTACGTGCTTGAGCATTGTTCTGCAAAATGATGGTCAGGTCCCGCAGAAAGTGTCATCACTTCTGTCTCTAAGCTGCTCGTAGGTTGTGTTCCAAAATATGTAGTGCTTTTAGTCGATATTTATTATTTCACAGAGAAATATTACATGATCATCATCGTCATCATTATCATCTTTTCCATACCCCTCCTCCGGAAGTAAGTACTATCTTGGCAGTGATGGTAGTGGTGACGGCGATGCAGAGCTATCGGGGATAGCTTCTGAAACTAAAATCAATAAATAAATAAATAACATCAAAACAAAATGAAATTAGTTTTGTGCATCACATAGACAAAGAATCAGTTATGCACCGAATTTTCTGTGTATTAGCATACCCTGTCATAGATACCTGGCTACTTCGAGTCAGACAGTATCGCTTTTGTAATGAATCGCTTTTGTAATGAACCTCGCTTGTAGTTACCGGTACTCATAACTGCGACGAGCACTAAACAATACTACTTGTAAGCCGTATATTTAGGAATGAAGTACCATCGACATTAATGGAAAACGAAGATGATGTACACTCCTGGAAATGGAAAAAAGAACACATTGACACCGGTGTGTCAGACCCACCATACTTGCTCCGGACACTGCGAGAGGGCTGTACAAGCAATGATCACATGCACGGCACAGCGGAAACACCAGGAACCGCGGTGTTGGCCGTCGAATGGCGCTAGCTGCGCAGCATTTGTGCATCGCCGCCGTCAGTGTCAGCCAGTTTGCCGTGGCATACGGAGCTCCATCGCAGTCTTTAACACTGGTAGCATGCCGCGACAGCGTGGACGTGAACCGTATGTGCAGTTGACGGACTTTGAGCGAGGGCGTATAGTGGGCATGCGGGAGGCCGGGTGGACGTACCGCCGAATTGCTCAACACGTGGGGCGTGAGGTCTCCACAGTACATCGATGTTGTCGCCAGTGGTCGGCGGAAGGTGCACGTGCCCGTCGACCTGGGACCGGACCGCAGCGACGCACGGATGCACGCCGAGACCGTAGGATCCTACGCAGTGCCGTAGGGGACCGCACCGCCACTTCCCAGCAAATTAGGGACACTGTTGCTCCTGAGGTATCGGCGAGGACCATTCGCAACCGTCTCCATGAAGCTGGGCTACGGTCCCGCATACCGTTAGGCCGTCTCCCGCTCACGCCCCAACATCGTGCAGCCCGCCTCCAGTGGTGTCGCGACAGGCGTGAATGGAGGGACGAATGGAGACGTGTCGTCTTCAGCGATGAGAGTCGCTTCTGCCTTGGTGCCAATGATGGTCGTATGCGTGTTTGGCGCCGTGCAGGTGAGCGCCACAATCAGGACTGCATACGACCGAGGCACACAGGGCCAACAGCCGGCATCATGGTGTGGGGAGCGATCTCCTACACTGGCCGTACACCACTGGTGATCGTCGAGGGGACACTGAATAGTGCACGGTACATCCAAACCGTCATCGAACCCATCGTTCTACCATTCCTAGACCGGCAAGGGAACTTGCTGTTCCAACAGGACAATGCACGTCCGCATGTATCCCGTGCCACCCAACGTGCTCTAGAAGGTGTAAGTCAACTACCCTGGCCAGCAAGATCTCCGGATCTGTCCCCCAATGAGCATGTTTGGGACTGGATGAAGCGTCGTCTCACGCGGTCTGCACGTCCAGCACGAACGCTGGTCCAACTGAGGCGCCAGGTGGAAATGGCATGGCAAGCCGTTCCACAGGACTACATCCAGCATCTCTACGATCGTCTCCATGGGAGAATAACAGCCTGCATTGCTGCGAAAGGTGGATATACACTGTACTAGTGCCGACATTGTGCATGCTCTGTTGCCTGTGTCTATGTGCCTGTAGTTCTGTCAGTGTGATCATGCGATGTATCTGATCCCAGGAATGTGTCAATAAAGTTTCCCCTTTCTGGGACAATGAATTCACGGTGTTCTTATTTCAATTTCCAGGAGTGTATAATTTGACCGATATTTCATGGCTGTAAGCTGTAGGGAATAGAATAATCGAATCAAGCACGTTTAATAGATTGAATCGAGGCCTCGTAAGTCATTAGCCTGCTGCCGAAATATTAATGCGTGAAGCACGTAACTGCCCCCGTCACAACTTAGCAAAAGATTTGGCAGGGAGCCGAGAACTTTCAGGCCGTCTGTAAAATCGGTAAGCGAGTCTAAGGATTCCATTCAGTTCCTTGTTGACACGTCTGGTGCGGCAGTTGAAGATAGCAAAAGCCAAACCTAAGTTTAATATTTCACGTTTAAGACATCGTTCAAGCATGAAAACCGTACAAACATGAAGTCTCTTGACCTTCGGACGGACCCCCGTATGGAAGATGTGTAACTGACATAAGGAAGCACCGTCAAGATTTGAAAAACAGACAAATCATCTGGTCCGGATGGCATTCCTGTTAGATTTTAGAAGGAGTACTCCAGGGAATTGGTCCATCACCCCGCCTCTCTCTCTCTCCCTCTCTCTTTCTTTCTCGTCCAACACGAAGATCGAAACGAATGGTATAAAGGAAAGAAAGAAAGCGCGGTTCACTCCAGTATACAAGAAAGATGAAGGAACAGACCGCAAAATTACAGACCAATATCCCTAACTTCGGACTGCTCCCGAATCTTTGTACGTATTCTCAGTTCGAATATAATAAACATTCTTGAGGCTAAGCTGTTTATGTTGATGAATCAGCTTGATTTTAGAAAGCATCATTCGTTCAAAACTCGGCATGCCTTTATTTCACGTGATATATCTAGAACTATAAAGGAAGGTAACAGGTGGATTACATATTCTAGATTTCAGGAAGGTATATGACACGATCTCCCATCGCAGCCCGTTAACGAAGGCACGAGCATATGTAACAGGCTCAGAGATAAGAGAGTGGCTCTATCCAATATGCAGCCCAGTGCAATTGGATAGCTGCTGTTCTCTTTATACTTAAATGATTTGGCGGGTCAGTAGTCTGCCGACGATGCAGCGGTCTACGATAATTCATCAAAGCTGAGTGACTGTAGGAGGACACAAGACGATTTAGACAAAATTTCCATTTGGTGTGATGAATGGTCGCTAGCCTTAAATGCGGAAAAAATGCAAGTTAATGCTGATGAGTAGGAATAATAAACCAGTAACTTTCAGGTGAAGTATTACTATCGTCCTGCTTACTTCACTGGTAGGATTGATCCGTTCTAGGTCATGTTGAAGAATTTCGGCGAATGGCTTCTAGATTTGTTACCTGTAAGTGCCATGGAGCTGCTTTCAGAACTCAAACAGAAGTCCTTGGAGGACGGTGTTCTTTCCTAGGAACTGTAAACACAAAATTTAGAGACCCTCATTTCAAGGTAACTACCAAACGACTCTACTGCAACTAACATTAATTGCGCATAAGGACCACGAAGATCAAATACGAAAAAACTAGACCTCATATGGAAGCGTCCAGACAGCAGTACTACCATCACTCTATTTAAGATTAATTGTACATGGAGCCCATTGAACTTAAAGAATTCGAAACATGCAATGCCGTAGACGTATACAAAGAAACAACAAAAAACTCTGATAATAACTTCTCTGTAATGCAGTAGAAACACGCATACATGAAAAGCAGGAAATACACTCGTCTCAAAGTTAGCTAATATCGACTCTGGCAGCTTGTAGGTGTAGGGTTGAGTTTCGATGTTTCTGTCGCTGGTTTCGAGTGGTTCTGCGAATTTTTTTCTTGGCAGGATAACACCAGTTGTATGGTATCGTCAGTTTTCGCGGCGTATTGCGATTTTATGCCGTCCTTATGTAGTGCTTTGCATATAGTTGTGTAATTAGGACCTATCTTTGTGATTAATTACGCAATTAGGATCGATCTTTGCGTCAGTTTCTCGACCAAAATAAATAAAGTACACTAACCTAACCTTCCTCTCCCGCATCTAGACGGGTTTCATGTGTTGGGGGTGCACTTGAGCATTCCGTCCAGGAGCACCAGGGTTCGAGTCCCAGAAAGGGCTCCGGCATTTTTAATTTCCCATCAACTCCATGTGTGTCTGGTGGTTTAATTGTGTTAGGTGGGAGCACTTGGCCTTTCCACCCAGGAGGAGCAGGGTTCGAGTTCCAGAAAGGGTTTCTCTCTCTATGTCACAACCCCGCGCCGGTAATAACGACTAGAGAGTCAACACTTGCCGGATACACTGCGTGCGACCTTGTTGTTGTCTACTAACGATGCTTTGGAATGGACTCTCTCTATGTCGCAACCCGCTACGGTAATAACGACTAGAGAGGCAACACGTGCCGGATACATTCGGTATTTTGGAATGGTGCCGGCCCTGTCCCAATACTGACACTGTCTTTTTGGCCTATCCTGGTTTCGTGACCACGTCGATTGGACCTTAGACTACAGGAAAATCGTGGTCTGGTCAGATGAGTCCCGAATTTAGTTGGAAAGAGCTGAGGATGGGGTTCGAGCATGGCGCAGACCTAACGAAGCCTCGGTCCCTAATTGTCAGCAAGGAAGTATGCAAGTTTGTGGTGACTCAATAATGGTGTGGATTGTGTCTACGTGGATCAGTGACTGTATATGACTATATTCGGCTATTGGAGATCATTTGCAGCTATTCATGGGCTTCGTGTTCCCAAACAATCATGGAACTGACACTTCCTGGCCGATTAAAACTGTGTGCCGGACCGACACTTGCCTTTACGGGAAAGTGCTCTACCTTCTGAGCTACCCGAGCACGACTCACGACCCGTCCCCACAGCTTCAATTCTGCCGGGATTCGCAGAAGAGCTTCTGTGAAGTATGGAAGGTAGGAGACGAGGTACTGGCAGTACTGAAGCTCTAAGGAGTTTCATGAGTCGTGCTTGGGTAGCTCAGATCGTACAGCGCTTGCCCACGAGAAACAAAGGTCGCCAGTTCGAGTCTCGGTCGGGCACACGGTTTTAACATGCCAGGAAGTTTCATATCAGGGCACACTCCGCTGCAGAGGGAAAAATCTCAATCTGGATTGATGGAATTTCTTATGCGTCATGTCAGTGGGCCACAATTGTTTACGATTGGTTTGGAAATCATTCTGGACAGTTCGAACGAGTGATCTGGCCACTCAGATCGCTCGACACGAATCCCATCGAACATTTACGGGAAATAATCGAGAGGTTAGTCTGTGCACAAAGTCCTGCACCAGCAACACTTTCGCAGTTTTTCATGGCTATGGAAGCAACATGGCTCGGTATTCCTCCCAAGGACATCTACATCTACATCTACATGGATACTCTGCAAATCACACTTGTTTTTGGCTAAGGGTTCATCGAACCACCTTCACAATACTCTATTATTCCAATCTCGTATAGCGCGTGGAAGGAATGAACACATAAATCTTTCCGTACGAACTCTGATTTCCCTTATTTTATCGTGGTGATCGTTCCTCCCTATGTAGGTCGGTGTCAGCAAAATATTTCCGCATTCGGAGGAGAAGGTTGGTGATAGGAACGTCGTGAGAAGATTCCGTAGCAATGAAAAAACGCCTTTCTTTTAATTATTTCCAGCCCAAATCCTGTATCATTGCTGTGACACTCTCTCCCATATTACGCGATAGTACAAAACGTGCTGTCTTTCTTTGAACTTTTTCTATGTCCTCCGTCAGTTCTATCTGGTAAAGATCCCACACCTCTCAGTAGTATTCTAATAGAGGACAGACAAGCATAGTGTAGGCAGAGTCCTTAGTGGGTCTCTTACATTTTCTTAGTGTCGTGCCAATAAAACGCAGTCTTTGATTGGCCTTCCACACAATATTTTCTATATGTTCCTTTCAATTTAAGTTCTTCGTAATTGTAATACCTAGGTATTTAGTAGAATTTATAGCTTTTAGATTAGAATGATTTATTGTGTAACCGAAGTTTAACAAGTTCCTTTTAGTAATCATGTGGATGACCTCACACTTTTCGTTATTTAAGGTCAACTGCCACTTTTCGCACCATTCAGATATCTTTTCTAAATCGTTTTGCAGTTTGTTTTGATCTTCTGATGACTTTATTCATCGATAACCTACAGCGTCCTCTGCAAAGGACCGAATACGGCTGCTCAGATTGTCTCCAAAATCGTTTATAAAGATAAGGAACAGCAAAGGGCCTACAACACTACCTTGGGGAACACCAGAAATCGCTTCTGTTTTACTCGATGACTTTCCGTCAATTACTACGAACTGTGACCTCTCTGTCAGGAAATCACAAATCCAGTCACATAACTGAGACAATATTCCATAAGCACGCAATTTCACTGCGAGCCGCTTGTGTGGTACCGTGTCAAAAGCCTTCTGGAAATCCAGAAATAGCGAATCGATCTGAAATCCCTTGTCAATAGTACTCAACACTTAATGTGAATAAAGAGCTAGTTGTGTTTCACAGGAACGATTTTTTGTAAACCCATGTTGACTGTGTGCCAATAGACCGTTTTCTTCGCGATAATTGATAACGCTCGAACACAATATATGTTCCAAAACCCTGCTGCATATCGACGTTAACGATATGGGCCTGTAATATAGTGGATTACTTTTACAATCTTTCTTTCATACTAGAGTGACCCGTGCAACTTTCCAGTCTTTGGGTACGGATCTTTCGTCGAGTGAACTGTTGTATTTGATTGTTAAGTATGGAGCTAATGCATCAGCATGCTCCGAAAGGAACCTAAATGGTATACAGCCTGGACCAGAAGAATTGCTTTTATTAAGGGATCTAAGCTGCTTCGCTATTCCAAGGATATTCACTTCTACGTTTCTCATATTGGCAGCTGTTCTCGATTCGAAATCTGGAATATTTACTTCGTCTTCTTTTGTGAAGGCCTTTCGGAAGGCTGAGTTTGGTAACTTTGCCTCATCAGAGGACGTCCAGCGACTTGTTGAGTCCACGTCATGTCTAGTTACTTTACTACGTCGGGCAAAAGAAAGTCCGATGGTGATGATACTTGGTTTGTTGGGCACTCAACTGCCTCGTTGTCAGCACCCGTACATAGCCCTAATCTGTCAAGCCTTACCACTTACCCGAATTATGATAAAATGATGAGGACAACACAAACAACCAGTCTCCGGATGGAGAAAAAATGTAGTTCGACACTATATTAAGACTTACCCCGTGCTTTTTATCTCCTCAGTGTATACCGCCATACGAAGTCTAATTTATCCCACCATAGTACTCCTTGCGCTACATGTACGTTGGCGGCAGTAAAATCGTTCTGCAGTCAGCTTCAAATGCCAGTTATCTAATTTTTCGCAATAATGTTTCGTGAAAAAAAAAAAAAAACTTCTCTGCCCTCCAGGGATTCCTACATGAGTTTACGAAGCATATATGTAATACTAGTGTTTTGATCGTATAGGAGGGTTCCGTATTTCTAGGTTTCAGGAAAGAGTTTGGCATTTGTCCCATTGTAAATTATTAACGAAGGTCTGAGCATACGTATTAGTATCCCAGATATGTAATTGACTCAAAGACTTCTTAACTCATGGAGTCCAGTGCGTTGTCCTCGATGGTGAGTTTTCATTAGATACAAGGGTATCGTCAGATGTGGCCGAAGAAAGCATAATGGGACCGCTCTTATGCTGTATGTACGCAAATGATCTCTGACAGGGTGAGTGGTAGTTTGAGGTTGTTTGCTGATGATGCTATGGTGTACGGAAAGGTGTCGTCATTGAGTGAGTGCAGGAGTATACAAGACGACTTAGAATTTATAGTTAGTTTCGAAAACGGCAGCTTGCTCTAAATATATAAAATGTAAAATAATGCATTTCAGTAGGAAAAACAATCCTGTAATGAACTAATACAGCTTCAGTAACGCTTCCAAAGCTGTATTAGATCATTACAGGATTGTTCACACAGTCACGTCTGTTGCGCATCTGCCGCGCGGGGTAGCCGAGCTCTCTAAGACGCTTTGTCACAGCCCGCGCGGCTGCCCCGTCGGAGGTTCGATGATGATGATGATGATGATGATGATGATGATGTTCGGTTTGTGGGGCCCTCAATTCCGTAGTTATCAGCGTCCGTAAAAATTCCCAACCTTTACTTAGTACAATCTCGCCACGTTTATGAATGAGGATGAAATGATGAGGACAACACAGTCACCCAGTCATCTCGAGGCAGGTGAAAATCCCTGAGCCCACCGGGAATCGAACCCGGAACCCCGTGCGCGGGAAGCGAGAACGCGAACGCGAGACCACGAGCTGCGGACTCAGAGGTTTGAGTCCTCCCTCGGGCATGGGTGTGTGTTGTCCTTAGCGTAAGTTAGTTTAAGTTAGACTAATTTGGGCGTAAGCTTAGGGACCGATGATCTCAGCAGTTTGGTCCCATAAGACGTTACCACCAATTTCCAAAATTTTGTTGTGTATCTAGGCCTATTGTTCCAAACCTAGGCCTAACGTTGTAAAGCAATATGAAACGGAACTAGCGCAAAAAGACGGTAGTAGGGAAGGGGTATCGTCTTTTTCGGTTTTGTGGCAGTTCAATTGTAAAGCTGGTCTCGTATAGAACATTTGTGCTATCCATTTTCGAATACTCCTCGAGTATTCGAAATCCCCACGAGGGCAGATTAAATGAAGTGTTATGAGTAATACATAATACGTTGTGATTCCCACAAAACATTAATCTTAGATGTGTGTTACGTCACATGTTAAAATAAGGTACTCGATTGACTGGTGCTAGAAATTTTGTTTGACGGAGTCCACTAGCTGTGGGTCCAGTGGGTCTAGTAGTTACCGTAGTTCCCCGTTCCTGGTCGGGTACGATAGTTTCTTCGCTTGATAACTGAGTGTTTGGGTTAGTCTAATCATTTCACCTCATTTTCATCATACAGACGCGTATGTCACATAAGTGCCATCAAATAGCGAGACTTGCGTCAGATGGTTGAACAACCGTAGTCGTGGTGCATAGTGGAGTGTACCCTGCGCCACTAATAGTCATTCTCTTGCTTGCTCCACTCGCAAATAGAGCGGGGGAAAACGACTGTCTACATACCTCCGTACGAGCCCTATCTTCTCTTACCTTCGTGGTGCTTACGCGAAATGTACCTTGGCTGCAGTGGAATCATCCTGCAATCAGCCTGAAATGCCGGTTCTCTAAATTTTCCGAACAGGTTTTCGTGAAAAGAACGCTGGTTTCTCTGTAGGGATTCTCATTTTTCACATAGCATCTACGTAATACGTACGTCTTGATGGAACAGGCAGATTGCGTATTCTTAGGTTTCCGAAAAGCGTTTGATACGGTGGCCCACAGCCGACTGTTAACGATGACACGAGCATACGGAATGGTTTAGAAGATACGTGAGTGTTCCGAAGACTTCTGAAATAAAAGAACTTGAGGGTGAGTGTTCATCAGACACAAGGGTATCTTCAGGAACTCATCAGAAAAATGGAATAGGACCGCTCTCATTCTGTATGTACATGAATGATCTGACCGACTGGATGAGCAGTACTCTGTAGCTGTTTGGTGATAATGCTGTGGTGTACGGTAAGGTGATGTCGTTGAGTAACTGTAGTAGTATGCAGCATCTCTTGGACGAAATTCTCGTCTGTGTTACGAATGGGAGCTTTCTCTAAACGTAGAGTAATGTGAGTTGATGCAGATGAATGGGAAATACAATCGTATTACGTTCTATTACACGGTTAGTAATGTGCTGCTTGACAAAGCCAGGTTGATTAAATAGCCGGTATTGACGTTGAAATGGAACGAGCGCTTAAGGACTGTAGTAAGGAAGACTTATCACGTTCTTCGGTTCCATGGGGAAATTTCAGGAAAATCAAGTTCATCTGTGAAAGAGCCCGGGTATAGGACACTTGAGTACTGTTCGAGTGTCCGGGCGCCCCACGAGGTCGGATTAAACGAAGTGTTATGAGTAATATGCAATCTGTTGTGATTTCCGTACAACGTTTGTCTTAGATGAGTGTTATGATATGGGTCATTACGTCTCACATTGAAACAACACATTCTGTTGACTGATATCAGGAGTTTTGTACCCTGACTGCGTCCACAGCTTCTGGTCTTGTGGTTGCCGTAGTTCTTTGTGCATCGCGGGACCTCTCGTGATTCCAGAACTTTTAATGATTAGCATCCGATAAATAAATATAATTCTTACAAACAGTATGTAGATAAGATTAACACCACCCTTTTCCACCACTACATTTCACTCTTAAAACTTGCTGATCGATTAAAACTGTGTGCTGGATGAGCACTCGAACACAGGATATTTGCCTTTCCCAGCCAAGTGCTCAGCAGGCTGAGCTACCCAAGCAAGATTAAGAATCCATGTTAAGAGCTGTACTTCCATAAGTACCTCCAATGAAGGGAGAAAACTTCATTCTGGAGACATCCCCCCACGGTGTGGCTATGCCATGACCCCACAGTATTCTTTATTCCAGAAGTACTAGTCCCGAAAATTTCGCAAGAGAGGTTCTGTGAAGTGTTTGGAAGGTAGGACATGAGTTACTGGAGGAACTGAAGCAGTGAGGAGGTGTCAAGAGCAGTGAGTGAGTGTCTCAGACAACCTATTCTGTCTTTTACAGTTGCACAATGTTCAATTGTCCCGTCCACTGCACGCGCGTATAGTTTGTTTAATTCCGAGTGACTGCACTTCTACATCTAAAAACTAGCACGGTCAACTCTTACAGGAAGAACTCTCTTAAATACTCTTTTTTGAATGAATATACACGACCAAAGAAATAGTCATCGAGCACTTCTTGCATGATGATGTCAAGATCTCATGTGACAATCTCATCAGCATTCACCCGTAGATTGCCACTAGCGTCGTTTAGGTTAATATGAGTTCCGACGCTGCCTGCAGCGAGAGTATCTGATGGACGCGACAAAGACTCTAATTTCGACACAACAGCAACATCAGGCCTTTGGTCATGGACCACACAGGGCTTGGAATTCGAACGAACTGCGTTTTCAAACTGTCTTTCGAGATGCGGGAACGCGAAGTCATCGCGGAGCTAAGCCCGTATGGGAAATTCATAGTCATGTAACCGAAACATGGGCACAATTCAAGACGTATCTGGTGTTTAATGGTGTGAGACAGTTCCGAAAAGAATTCAGACATCATATATTTTTGCAGGCGGTTTCCGACCAGAAGTGATTTTCGACGAACAATCTCGAACATTTTTCAGTTGTGGTAAAGAAGCCACGCCCGTAATCAATGCCTGTAACGCCACGTCATACAACTGCGGCACGACGAAATTAACACCGATGGAACCACAACCACCTTTCCACACACCAATGCTGGAAGCCAAGCCCTCACAAAACACGATTCATGACCCTCCCAGGGGTGACGCAACTGGTAGTGTGACAGCACCTTGCAACCGTCAACGTCGACCGTGAACGTGCTTTCCAAACGTACATACCCACACTTGGATTTCCCAAGGATACCCGCGAGGGACGTATGGAGATTAAGGCCTTCATTAAAAACCAGCCGCGGCTTTTTTGCAGTAACGACGCTACTCTCCTCCTTACTCAGATGTCTCCAAAGTAAAACACAACATCCTGTACCGACATCGACAATATCGGTCCTCTTTCGCAAATTATTTATGGAACACTTTTTCCAACTTCCCCTTCTCCCCCCTCCCCCAACCCCTTGTCCCAGGACCTAGAATCTCGACGAAACTCGCCAAACAAGACAAAACGGACGTTGTTCTAATGGAAAGTCAATGTGGAGCATGGTGCAGCGAGACATCCTAGTTTCCTTAACTTCCACTTTCTCTTCACCTTCTGAAACATTTTCCTTATATAAGTTTATTCGCGGATAGCTCTACATCTGCAGCGTTACTTGTTCTCCTTTTTCAAGTACGCTGCTGCTGCAGCCATTTACTAACCATATGAAACAAAATAATTACATAATAAGAATCAGCAACGAAGATCATATTCTCTGTATATCGTCTCCTTGTGTTTAGGTTGTTTCTTTTCCTAAATATGAGAATACAAAATAACATGACAACTGACAAGAAAGCGTTTCTGCAACCTGAGCCTTATAATGTTGTTTACCCGAACTAATATTTCAATTTGTAATGACTTTATAAGAGAATAGTGATAAATAAGAAATTTAAAAAAAATTGCCTGCACAAGGCTAATGTCTTACTTTGGAGTCCCTATCCGGCACACATTTTTAATTAGCCAACAAGTTTTAAGAGTGGAATTCTGTGGTGGGGAAGGACGGGATTAATATTACCTGTATATAATTATTAAGGATTTTATTTACTTGTTTAAAGAGACGGCATTCATTAAAAGTTTTTGAATCACAAGAATAGCTACAGATATACAAAGGTTACTAAAGTACTACAAATCAGTGTTTCAACACAGCGGTCCAGCACAATATAACACTGATGACAACAGCTATAGGCGAATATCAACGTATCTTATGTAATTTATCACACCACTTATGACTGTTAGGAAAGGATCCTTGTCGACACTTTCGAGACTTGTTGATACGAAACGAGAAACTGTCTGTCCTTCCGCACCACAGTCACAAGATTTGTCTCACAAGTGGAGAGAGTCGATATATCCTCCACAAGCCGTTCGTATGCGGTTAATTGTAGTCCAGATTGTCTAAGGTTGGCCAAATTTACTGGGTTTTCCCTGAATGCACGGCAGTTCCAGGTACTTAGGAGGACAGCTATGTTGCCAATAGCATTTCCATTCATCGATGGCACTGAATTTACTTTCAGTAAGAATTCTGCCTTTGATAAGAGTGGGATGTCTTGATCTTAATCTTTTTCGCTCAAAAGGGAATGCAGCGTCGAATACTGGAAGGTCATGTGGTAATCATATAACACACTATTCCGTCTGATATCTGAATATGGAATGTGACACAAGCTGGGTAACCAGTATGTGGGAGTAGATCGTATTGACCCACCAACAATTCTCATTGATTCGTTAAGTAGTACATCTGCATTTTTCACATATACTTATGTACTACTAAGCCAGATAGATGCACAGAACTCTGCTGTTGAGTATAAAAATGCAATGCCTGAAACTTGCGGGGTGCCTGCTGATGATCTCCAAATAGTGCTACAGAGCCTATGGAGAATGTTGTTTCTCATTTTAAGCTTAGCCTTCGTGTCAAGTGCTCCTTTTACTTTAAAGAAAAAGTGTCCTCTCTAACGTGAGACATTTTATGACGAAGTTTTTCTACCTCAAAATACTCGTGTGATGCTCTGTGTTTCAATCCACCGGACGCCTCGAAACATGCTACTTCTTTTCTGCTTGAGTCTCCTCTGGGTTGTGCCAAGGATAAGTCACATCCTGAGAAATATTCAAAGCTTAGAAGGAGAAGCAGCCAGATAATATCAGAATCTCCTGGTTAAAATCAGTTTATCACAAGACAATTTAAAGCATATAAATTCTGTAGCGAACGTTTCTACTAGGGACAAAGCAGAATAAAGTAGATGAAGAATCTGTACCTCGGTTAAATTCATTTTTTATTCTTCCTCTGACCATCTGACGACTGGTTCGCTCAAAGGATATTGCTGTACCGCACTGCAGCTGGCAATGCGGTTTTCTCCCTATAATCTGGTACTCTCGTAGTATTTTTTGGTAAGATTTTATTCTACAAGAGACAACGCTGGCTCGTCTGAAAACACATCAAATCATAGTGCTTCTCTTCACTAGTCCATGGTTTATCATTTAAGCGTTTTTAAAGGCTCGCCTTTTCTTTTTGTCAGCTTGGGTGTACATTGGAAGTGGGAATCACACAAGAACGTAACGTCCACAGAGACAGGTAACGATAAAGAATGCGAACGTCCTCACAGCGATTTTATCTTTATAGCGCTTCCTTCTGGTATCCTTTGTGTTTTACCTTCTCCCCCTTATAAGACAGTGCTCCCAACAACATCACTATTTACGTTCCGGCAACTGCTGTGTCGCCCTGTTTCCGAGAAATGTTGATATGTTAAAGCGATAACTTTACCCCTTCACAGGTGTCCCAGAACACAACGTGATATAATTACGCTAATTTAATGCTAAATGTGGAATACTGATAAATTCATCGTTGTAAGCACGATGCTATAATTTACAGATGAGTCGTGGTGTTAGGATAAATGTTACTCTGTTCATCCTTGGTCTACCTGCAACGGAGCCGCTATTTCTGTTTCGTCCTACAGAAAGCAGTGCCACTCACGTTGTGGTGAACTTCTTCTGCACGCTTTTGTCTTCCCAACATTTTGACTGGAGGTACGAAAGACTTCGGGCATTCACTTACATAATAACATGGAACACCTACAGACGTACGTATGATGCCATTTATTGTATGACTACCAGTTTCGGTGCTTCAGTGCACCATCTTCAGTCTTTAACTAACGCTCAGGGACTTAACTCCAATCGATTAACGATTCAGCAGTGGCCAACATCTATGAACTGGTTTCGCAGACTACCTGTAACAACTATGTTGTGACTCCAACCATCAACTACCAACTGACGGGAGAAACATTCGAATTTGTTCTTCTGCAGTCCGGGCCACACATGTTCCCTGTTAAAAACGACTCATGTCTTCTACAGGAAAGGCTGTAGTAGAACCAACAGTATTAAACGAATCCAAAGGGTGCACAGATGTTTATCAATATCAGGTTATAACATTCCCGTCTGTATCTACGTAGCTTTTGCAATCAAATAACAAATTTGGTTTATTACATACTATGCCCCAACAGAAAAAATAGTCCTGTCACGGAAAAGCCACGTATGACACTACCGTCTGCTACTGCTATACCGTAACCATAAAGTTGGAGGCTGATCGTAAAGTGGAACTATCTTGTTAAAGCAATTATGGTATAAAGCCACAGAGCAGCGTTACCCTCTGGAAGGAATTTTGCTGTGTTGACCGCTATGTACCTAACGGAGGTGGCTTATCGGAAGTGAAAGACAGAACTACGTAAATATTTGAACAGTAACAAACAATAATTTACCTATCCACAGCGTCCAAATGAAAATAAAAACGGTCGTCAGCCCAATATATTTAAATGACCTAGTAGATAGTGTCGGAAGTTCCATGCGGCTTTTCGCGGATGATGCTGTAGTATACAGAGAAGTTGCAGCATTAGAAAATTGTAGCGAAATGCAGGAAGATCTGCAGCGGATAGGCACCTGGTGCAGGGAGTGGCAACTGACCCTTAATGTATTGCGAATACATAGAAAGAAGGATCCTTTACTGTATGATTATATGATAGCGGAATAAACACTGGTAGCAGTTACTTCTGTAAAATATCTGGGTGTATGCGTGCGGAACGATTTGAAGTGGAATTATCATATAAAATTAATTGTTGGTAAGGCGGGTACCAGGTTGAGATTCATTGGGAGAGTCTTTCGAAAATGTAGTCCATCAACAAAGGAGGTGGCTTACAAAACACTCGTTCGACCTGTACTTGAGTATTGCTCATCAGTGTGGGATACGTACCAGATCGGGTTGACGGAGGAGATAGAGAAGATCCAAAGAAGAGCGGCGCGTTTCGTCACAGGGTTATTTGGTAACCGTGATAGCGTTACGGAGATGTTTAGCAAACTCAAGTGGCAGACTCTGCAAGAGAGGCGCTCTGCATCGCGCTGTAGCTTGCTCGCCAGGTTTCGAGAGGGTGCGTTTCTGGATGAGGTATCGAATATATTGCTTCCCCCTACTTATACCTCCGGAGGAGATCACGAATGTAAAATTAGAGAGATTCGAGCGCGCACGGAGGCTTTCAGACAGTCGTTCTTCCCGCGAACCATACGCGACTGGAACACAAAAGGGAGGTAATGACAGTGGCACGTAAAGCGCCCTCCGCCACACACCATTGGGTGGCTTGCGGAGTATAAATGTAGATGTAAATGTAGATGTAGACGTAGAATTAGGCATGAGTATGAGTAACATTCTAGTTCAAGGAAATAGATATGAATAACTTTAATGGACAGACACAGCCTATATTTTATCACATGAGATTGCAATGAACTCTGTCACTAGCAGATGTTGACGTTAAAGAACGAGCTAACAGTTATAGGAGAACAAGACTATTTGCATATGGACAACAGAAAATGACATACACTTTTACCTTCAAGGTTTGGTCAAACTGAATGGTGTCAATAACATTACGATTAATATTCAATGTAGAATGATAAATTGGACATCGATTCAGTCCCTCTATTACCAATTACTTTTCTATCTGACATGGAAAAAAGAGTATTTCACTAGCAAACTATTTCTCACTGTCCTCTGAATAAAAGAAGTTACTGTTTTCATGGATAGTGGTCTTTCTGTTACTTGTTACCTAGCATAAGCACAATAGACAAACTGTGGATCCAATTACTTTATTAATATGCACCTCCCACATACGAGAGAGACAAGCACTTAGCAAACATGAATATATAACTTTCCACAAAATCAGTTCACGAGTTTTTCTGCAGTGAGACACGATATTGATAAATTTGTAAAAGACTGGCTCACCTTTTAAAAATTACAACAGGCAGCACGGTGATCATTAACTAAACAAAACTTTATAAGCCTCAGTTTTAAGAACTTTTAATTTTTAAAAGTAACAGAAAATTGTCTTTATTTCTACAGTCTTCTACTTTCAAGTCAATGATTAAATAAATAACTTTGAAAGTTCACTAAACTTTAAATTGGACTGTTGCAATCACTGGGAGGCTTTCACAAAGCTACATTTACTACCTCCCACAATTTTACCAAATCCGCAGTAAATCTGAATATTCCCTTCTTACCAAAATTAATAACAAACAATATTATTTAATTAACTGTTTGGCTTTGAGGCTTTAATTTTTTCCACAACTAGGACACTTGGTAATCATAATTCAAACGGAGAGGAAAGTGAGAGGTGTTGTGATTGTGAAAAAATCAAGGTAGGTACATAAATTCAATTATAAGTTATCTTATATTTGAGCACACTAAAACATCCAATGAGCTGATCCTTCACTTTACATATTTACAATTCCTTGGTTCCTATTCAGTGACTGCACAACGTGGTGGCGAGTGCACGTCGGTGGGTGGATTTGCAGGCGGAAATGCTGGACTCCGTCACTTCTTGGTGGTAATGATAGGTACCAATTCCAGAATAGTTCCAGCTCTTTATCCGTCCATCCGCGGCATGGGAAAGCGGTACGAATAACCTCTCTCGGTACCAGCATGATGCACAACTTTTACATGGGCAGTTGACAGTTTGGTAGCTCGTCCCCGACTGACTCTTGGTTCCACCTTTCTATCCATGCCCACCACATTTTGCGAGCGCTACATGCTTCCGTTCCCGAGGGTAACCACACCACAGTTTACATACAAAATAACTAAGCACCCTAAGTGAAGGTCAGCAGTTTACATAACAGAAACCAAATATATTAAATAAAACAGAACCTTTGCACATACTGACATTTCTACAAAAAATTATTTAAACAAAATTATTCAACCTCAAATATAACCAAAGAGATTATGTGAGAAAGACAAAAGATATTATTTGCTCATATTGTGCATATTACAGAGATTACACTTCATTACAGTATCGAATTAATCATACACTAATTACATAAATTCAACGATGGGATGTTGAACAAAAAAGAAGGCTAAATCAATCAACAAAGAGTATGTAGTGTCTAATCTATGGCGTTACAAGGTTAATTGAGCGATCAATTGAAAGGTACTTTGTGAATGAAAACTTCGATATATGGGGTCACTTGTTTGATACAGAAAACACTGCCAACCTCGTGCTACCTGGCACTAAACCAAACCGAATAACAAAAAGGATCACAAAGCGGATATTCTGTGGCAGAATACGCCGTGCTACGCTGTTCGATTACTACGAATGTTCAGTTTGCGTTCGGGTCGTGTATAACACGTTATGCGGATTTTGGTTACTAAAAAGTTACAGCTTAAATTTTAAAATAGGCGTTTTCAGTGTTCATCTTTTTCACACATTCAGTCCACTTTGTGGCACTCCACGATCTAGTTTAATCATTATTCTGCTAAATTATCACCCTTATTCATAGTTCATTATATCCAAATCTCAACATGTTGATGGCTGAGTTGCGAACTGAACTTAGGCTTTACAAAGCCATTCTCTTCGTTCACAAAATACTAGTGAACCTATTGTCCTTTAAGTAAGTGGTATACATTGTGAGCCGGCGACTGTGGCCCAGCGGTTCAAGGCGTTTTAGTCTGAAACTGCGCTGCTGCTACGGTCGCAGGTTCGAATCCTGGCTCGGGCATGGATGTGTGTGATGTCCTTAGTTTAGTTAGGTTTAAGTATTTCTATGTTCTAGGGGACTGATGACCTCAGATATTAAGTCCCATTGTGCTCAGAGTCATTTGAAGCACATACATTGTAACCAAGCCATTATTAGTATGAAACCGCACAGTCCCACGTCTTTTACTTTCGACCATTCAGAACTTAATAGCTTTCATGAACAATTTAACAAGAGAACAAGCTTATAAATTGCACTAATATAGTTCAATAAACAGGTTATGTACCCTTTACAACTTCCCCTGAGTATGATTCACTGTCAGTAAACAGCTCTCACGCTAACGTATATTCAGTTAATAGACATAACAATATTTCTTTATTCAATGTTTCACATTCACACTAATAATTAAACAAATTATCTATATTTAGAGGAAGTTGCAATAATCACAATGAATATAGTTTCTTTCCAAATATACAATTTTGACTACTTGATAATTTCATAGCCTATAAGACACAGCCACCTTTCGGCTACAGCCTGAACTACTTGCAACTAGCCACTAGATCAGAGCGCATCTGTCACGATGCAACCGTGACTCATTGTACCTACCTGCTCGCTTCATCTTTTACTTACATAGGCGCGATGGAAGGCGATGTGTCTCATCCCTCTATAACAACTTTCATCCCCTACACTTCCCACCAACACCAAACTGACAATTCCTTGAAGCCTCAGAATGTGCCATCTCGTAGTCTAGTTCTGCCATAACAATATTTTCTCCCCATTTACATTCATTGTCTATTCATTAGTTATTTCAGCTACCTGTCTCACCTTCAGCTTTCACATTTACCACAATATTTCCGAAGCTGCTTCTAACCTTTCCTCGTGTACACTGCTTATCGTCCAAGTTTCATTTTCGAATAAACCTGCACCACAGATAAATATTTTCAGAAACAACTCCCTGAAAATTTAATTTGTATAAGGCATTAAAATTCGTCTACATGAATCGGCTCCTCATATCCTAATTAATTCCCTTAGCGTCTCCTGATTCAATTCAACGATGCTGAATTACACTTCATTTCCTTTTGTTGACATTCATCTTACAAGCTATTTTGAATGCAATATCCAAACACAAAACGAATGCACCCGTTTACCTCCACAGTGGCGGACGCTCCTGCGCAGTGTGTAAGTAGGGGCCTAAAAGAATGTATTGAGGAACAAGAACCTGATACACAGTTATATCAAAAGCGCGAAATCTGCTGTATCGGAACGACCGGGATGTTGATTTCATCAGCTTACGTATGTTACCCAAGGAAACGAACATTTATAGGAGAAAAGTTCGAGAAGGGATTGATATTTCAAGGAACGAAGCTAGCTTCAACATAAAAGAGGGCTGTGGGCTCGTGGCTCCGTGGCTTCTCTCCATGAAGGAATTGAATATGCAGCCGAGGTGCCCGACGACTACAAACAACGTCCAGGAAGGCATTTCTGCGGCAGAACAATAATATTTTAATAAGTATTCCCCTCTCTTGTTCTGATGTTTCGTTTCTATCTAGTGACGATGGTTCACTGATATTAGCCTTAGGAATTTTACCCAGTACGCTTCAGTCGGGACTACTCCAATGAGTATAGCCTCCAATGGTAGTCGGAGGGATTTTAGTCAATAACCACACTCCTCCAGTATAACGAAACAGTGGTGTAAGGCAGTTTGAACTAACTGTGAGCGCCACAACATCCTGAAGAAGATACTAGCACAGGGGTTGAAATGGCGATCAAGTAGAAGAATTCGAAGAGGAAAATACTACAATCTACCATACTGTCTTAGAAGAATTTGCCTTCGGTATTCATTCCCTTCAACCCAATTTCGGTCAAAGCTCCCTCTACCTTTAGCACTTGCCTTCCGTACGAAGATGACTAGTCGCTAGTTTACGCTTGCTACGACATTGTTATAAACTCAAGTAATTGGGTAGTATTGAATGGGAAGCAGAAAATGATCTTTCATCTACATCTACGTCAAACTGCAAGCCACCTAATGGTGTGCGGCAGATGGTATTTTGTGCCACTAACTGAGCCCTCCAATCCTTTTCCACACGCGAATAGCGCGTGGGAAGAATGATTGTTAGCAAGATTCTGTATTGGCTCCAATTTCGGGGATTTTTTCCTCATTGTCATTACGAGAGACGTATGTAGGGGGAAGTAATATGTTGTCCGACTCTTCCCAGAAAGTATTCTCTTAGAAATTCAATAGTAAATCTCTGCGTGATACACAGCGCCTCTCTTGTAACGTCTGTCAATGGAGTTTCTAGAGCATCTCCGTAACGTCCTCGAGCCGGTTAAATGAAACGCGCCGCTCTTCTTTGGATATCCTCCCTGTCTTCTATCAGGCCTACCTGGTAGGATTACGAGAGAGATGAACAATACTCAAGAATCGGTGGAACAAGCGCCTCAGGAGCCATGATAAGTTATGTTTCCTTAGGATTATTTTTATGAATCTTGTCTGGCATCTGCTTTTCCCACTATAAGTTTTATGTGATAATTCTACGTAACGTCACTCTGCATAGTTTCTACTTGATGTTTCACGCTAGATAATGTTTCCAGCGGTTTGTCATCAATAGTGTAGCTGTACAGAAGTGGATTTCTTTTCCTATGCATGCGCAATACGTTAAATATAATTAGCTTAGCCCTTATAGACAACCGCATCTTCTACAAACAGCCTGAAAGAGCATCCGACTCTTTTAACTAGATCATTTACATAGATTGTAAACAGTAACGGTCCTATCACACTTCCTTGGGTTACTGCGGAAGTTACATCTGTCGATTTTGTTCCGTTAAAAGCAACGTGTTGGGTGCTGTGTGCAAGGAAGTCTTGAACCCAGTCGCAAATCTGATCAGATACTCGATAAGAATGCCTTTCTTAACTCAAAGAACATGGTATCCCCGTGAGGGCCGTTGTCTACGGATCTGTGGATCTCATGGAGGATCAGAGCGAACTAAGTTTCAAAGGATATCTGTTTGCAGAATCCATGTTGATTTTTATAGAGGAGACATTCATTCTTCACAAACGACATAATTATTGAGCATAGAACATGTTCCATAACTCTACGACAGATTGGCGTCAATGATTTAGGTCTACAATTAAGTGCATCTGTCTTGTGGCCCTTCTTAAAAACAGGAATGATGTGGGTTTTTTTCCAGTCGCTAGGTACCCTTCGTTACTCAAGTAATGTAGAAGGGGAGCAAGTTCTTTCGCATAATCTTTGTAGAATCTTACAGGGATCTTATCGGGTCAAAAATGGTTCAAATGGCTCTGAGCACTATGGCACTTAACATCTGAGGTCATCAGTCCCCTAGAACTTAGAACTACTTAAACCCAACTAACCTAAGGACATCACACACATGTGAGGCAGGATTCGAACCTGCGACCGTAGCGGTTGCGCGGCTCTAGACTGAAGCGCCTGGAATCTTATCGGGTCGTGACACCTTTCAATTACTAAGCGATTCTAGCTGCTTTTCTATTTCATGATCGGTTCTTACGACGATTGAAAGGAGGGACCGTGTGACGGTCTTCTACGGTGAAACAATTTCGGGAAATAGAATTCAGTATTTCGGCCTTCTCTCTATTATCCTCTGCTTCGGTGACAGTATCGTCACTGAGTGAATGAATTGATGATTTTGATCAATTTATTTATTTTATACACGACCAAAACCTCTAAGGTTTATACTCAGATCGGTTGACAATACTTCACTTTCAAAATCATTGAGCGCTTCTCTCATTGCTCTCTTTCGCTCATTTTCGCTTCGTTCAGCTTTTGTTTGTCAGCTATATTTTTACTTCTCTTGAATCTGAAATGAAGATCTATTTGTTTGCGTAGCAGTTTTCTAACACGGCTATTAAATCGTATTGGGTCTTGCCCATCCGTTTGGACCTTAGACGGAACATACTTGCTAAGACATATTGCATGATGCCTTTTAATTTTTTCCATTTGTTATCCGCATCTTTGTCCTCATCACCGAATATCTAAAGCTGACTGCTCAGATGCTCTCAAATTTGTATCCTGTTACTCTTGCCAAGCAAAATTATCTTCCTACCTTTCTCAAGTTTCTTTGTAAGACCCGTTGTCATAATGTTATCATAGCCTTATGCTCGCTCATATTTTCCTTTACGTTAACTGATTCGTTAACTTCAGTTCTGTATCTTGCCAGGAGGTCTAAGACGTTACTCTCACGAGTTGGTTCTCTAACAAACTGCGCAAAGTAATGTTTGGACAAGACATTCAGAACAACGTCACTCGAATCATTGGTACCAGTTTTGATAGCATGACACTCGCAGTCTACACCTGGCAAGTTAAAATCACCCCTATTACAACGGCATGGTGAGGAAAATTATTAACTATATTCTGCATCTTCTGGCTGAACCGCTCTTGGCTCAAATGGCTCTGAGCACTATGGGACCTAACATCTGTGGTCATCAGTCCCCTAGAACTTAGAACTACTTAAACCTAACCAACCTAATGACATCACACACATCCATGCCCGAGGCAGGATTCGAACCTGCGACCGTAGCAGACGCACGGTTCCGATCTGCGCGTCTAGAACCGCAACACCACCGCGGCCGGCTCTGAACCGCTCTAACACTAGAGTTCCTGATTCAGGCGGTCTATAAAAGCATGCGATTACTTTTTTTGACCAATGTTTGATACTGAAGCAAGATTCATTCACAATCGGAATACTTGATAATCTTGCAATCTTTTATCAAATTCTTCACTGCAGTAAACAGGCCGCCACCACTGGCTACTAACGTATCGCTACAATAAATATTCGAGTCTGAATTTAGAATTCCTTGTCATCAACATCCGGTTTCAACCAATTATTGTCTCTAATACTCTTTGTACGTTACAGCCTTCAGTAAGCGATACTAATTCTAGGACCTTTCCTTGGATGCTCCTGCAGTTTACTATAATCATATTATCCTTTCATATCTCTGATCTAAGAGGAACAATACTCGCTGATGACACTGTGCCTAATTTACTGGGCAAATCGTCTTTGATCCGACGGGAGCGTTTCTCTATCCTAAAAAAAGCCCCATGTGCACGCCACGCTTACTCCGCTACCCTAGTAGCCACTTCCTGCGTGTAGCGTGCGCCTGAAGTATTAGGGTGAACTCTACAATTCTGCACCCGATATCGGAGCTCGAGAAGTTCGCATCCGATACCGTCGCAGAGTCTTCTCAGCCTTAAGCTTAGGCCGCCCACTCTGCTTCAAACCAGAGGACCGCGATCCCTGGACAGGATGCTACAAAATAGACAACTTAGCGTGTACCTCTCGTGTGATGCTAATTGCCTACACCAAATCAGCCATCCGCAAAAAGGAGACGAGGAAGCCCCCAGAACCCAAGCGGCAAGTGTCATTCGTGCCAACATGTGCAGCCGGTTGCACCCAGTGCGATTGACAACCGCCGGCATGGCGGCCTCCCTCCGGTAAACATACCGAGTGCACAATGGCATTCTTTCCCGCTGTGCCTACAGTTTACCTGGGGATTTCCATCGTCCGCCTAACACTGGAGCTTCCAATTTCAAGCCCCGTTGTCTCTGGAGCCTTGCCACGGTTCGCGCGGCTCCTCCCTTCGGAGGTTCGAGTCCTCCCTTGGGCATGTGTGTGTGTTGTCTTTAGCGTAAGTTAGTTTAAGTTAGATTAAGTAGTATGTAAGCCTAGGGAGCGATGACCTCAGCAGTTTGGTTTCATAGGAACTTACTACCACCCAGTTTCAAGCGTAGCCACTGTCTGCACTGATCCGGACAGGTCAAAAAAATCGGCCGCTCTTCCAACAGGAGAGGCGTCCCGTGCTGGCTTATAATTATCATTAACACTGGGTAGCACTTGGTACCTGTTGCCAAAGCACAGGGAGTCAGCTTGAAATCTCCCCCTCACTTATCGACCTTAATGACAGTGAAAAATTAAACCGCGTGTACCTAATGGAAATTTGGGAAAAGCAATCGTCATCGAAGTTAATCTGTCGGTAAAGAGGGAGGAAAGGGTTACACCTAAACGAAAGGAAAAATGCAAATGAAATTGGTGGAAATTAATTTTGAGAAGAGGATAAAATTAGTAAAGAAAGTAAATGTGCGGTCGTCACGTTAACAATTAATTGGCGTTAATTAGATATTTGAGATTTGGGGAAAATTATGGTCGCCAGTCCTATGGACAACTACTATAATAACTGAAAAAGAAAGGTTATTGCACATAGAATTAGCACTAAAAGCGTGGCAACTGAAGGTTGACACGTGTTGTGTGAAAACTGAAAGTTTGTCAGAAGTAATAAATTTTGCGGCACTCTGACTTAATTTAGCAAAAGAATTAATAAAACCGGAAAATTGAAAGTTAATTTAGTGACTGAAATTAATAGTGAGATTTGTTTCTGAAGCACTACGAAATTCAGTAGTATAAGGTTAGTCTTGGGCTACCTCAACAATCATTTCAAAAGCTACTTGAATCTACGCAATTTAGAAATAAGAGATTTCACTTTGAACTTGAATTAAAGGATTCTGAACAATTAACAATAGCAACATCTAGTACGTACCAAGCCGAGCTGCAGTCACTGGTAACCTAAAATATGGAAACAAAACTCTCACTCTTAATTTCTGCTTGCATAATCTAATATTGTAGCCAGCTATGAATACTTTAACTGAACTTTGAAATTAAAGCAGTGAAATGGAATGATATTACTTTAATGCTGGCGTTTGAATTTCAACGACACTCGGGTTCATTCCAGAAAAGGAAGGGACCCTGCTTGGTAATGCAATTGGGACAATGAGAAACAAAGGTTCATGCTAAGTTGCTGTATTTTTGTGATGCAACAGTTTTAAAAGCTGAGGTCTGCCATACAGTTCTAAAACTTTACGTGCTTCCAGTCTTCCTTGTTGGTTGATTGAAGGTTTGAAGCCGTCGATCGAGGAGGTGGCGACAGTCACTCACTGTCGGCCGTCGCTGTTCCAGAAGCTGGATGTTGGCGCGCCTTCTTCTCGACACGGTCACCAGGCGAAAGGGGATCTTGATGTGCGCCAGCTAATGCTTCCCGTCCGCGACATCGTGTCAGAAACAATCATAGCAAGTCGAGCGCAATTACATGCTGCCAGACCCAGAAAGCGCGGCAACTCGCGGGAGCGTCACTCAACACACCTGCTCCACCGCCCTCCTCCAGCCAGACTCCCTCTGCCCGCGCTCCACGCGGCAGAGTTAACACTACCAAAGATCCTAAACACTTTGGTTCTCCACAAGACCTATCGATGTATTCGTTCGATAGCATAGTTTTCCCTAGGCAAGACCCAGCGTGAAAATACAAATAATATTTACAAAACAAACCAATTATACATCGACATAAATGCATATATATATATATATATATATATATATATATATATATATATATATATATATATATATATACAAATTGTAAAACAATTACAATATATAATGACACAGAAATGTCATATCTTGAGGTAGCAAAACAAGGAAAAAAAATAGTACAATAGATGGAAATAGGAGGATAATCATTTCCGGCGTTACAAGCTGTGTGATCTGTTCCCTCTTTCGCCTTCTGCTCAGTGACACGCAAACCCACCACCGTCTGCCACTCACTCTCTAGTGAGAACGGTGCGGTCAGATGTTGTGTATCGGAAGATGCAGTGATACCTGGCTCATCAGGGGATTCCAACAGCACTAAAGGTGTCGTAGGTTTCGTCACCAGCGCCTCCGTGTCACCTCAACTTTGAGCAGTAGCCGCGTCTCTTGTCGTCTCTGACCAAAATACCGTGCTATCGGCAAAACCTTATAAGATTTTGCTTCTTCTCCATGAACTTTAATTCGATTCCAAAAAACACCTTCGTTTCATTTAATGCTTCTTTCTCTGGAACTCAGACTCAACTTCGCTGAGGCCAACTTCCACTACATTTTCCAATTTGCTGTAAATCATTCGTGTTAGTACTCGTAATGATGACTTTTTAAACTGTAGGTTGGAAAATATTCACATCCATCAGCTGAATTCATCCCCCAAACCTTTTGGAGCGAATTCAACAGTTGGTGCACTGGAAAATATATGTTAACGTCATCTAATTGTCCGGTATTCCCTTGAGAATAAACACAAAAATAAATTACTTCATAAGCCCGAGCCTATTTATACTATAACAGACATTTTATTGCCCAATGTGCGTTTTCAATAGCGTATTCTTATATTTTTATTAACTTCATAAATATTGTGAACATAAAGTAGTTCTAAAAATTTCTATGCTAGCAACCGATTCACCCCTGAGGGTTTTTCATTCTATGTTTTCTCTCTAAATGCGTAAAAAATTAATGCAAATTAGATGTAGATACCTCACATAGCGACTATTAGTTAATACATGACATCTTTCCTCCTGTATTATATTTCATTTTCCAATGAAGAAGGTAATATTTGTTTCTTTGGAAGGCATTGTACTTTGTAACCTGAGAGTACTTAACTGCATGACAAAACATGTTTGTTACTATAGCTTCTCTTGTTTCACAAACTTCACAAAATTCTGTTTTCTTGCTGATGTTAACGTTAAAAGCGGTACATAATACCTTAGCACCGAACAAAGCCTGCGTGTGTACCGCTGTGTGCGAAAATGTGTTTACCTTGCTCAGGTAACAGCTTTTCGCTGACAGAAACTGTTCTTCGCTTCACTGCCGCATGTTGGCTGATATCAAGAAGGGGGGCAGCCCAGAAAGAGGGGCTTTTTGGAATACTCACAAAGAGGGAAACAGCATGACAAAGCTGAGAAAAATCAGATTTTGAAACACAATTTTAAAACATATCCTTGCGATAGCCATTCATGGAAAAATTACTCCACCTGGAGTGAAAGATATACGAACTCTCTGATTCCAAGAGAGTAAAATTTCAAATTCCAAATTAAAGCATGTGCTTACATGTACCAATATTAGAGAAGCCGACCACGAAGCAGGACAGTTTGAATTTGGGAGAAATATAGAAACCCCCGAGGCAAAAAGGGACCCTATGACTTTCTTAGAAGATAACTTAGTGAAAGACATTTGTAATTTTATTTAGACAAAACTTACAATAATGTTGACTGGACTATACTCCTTGATACCTGGAAGTTAGAAGGGTTCAAGGATAGCAAGTGAAATGTTATTAACAACTTGTACCCGAAACAGACTAAAGTTACAAGAATCGAGGAGCATAAAAGGGATGCAATAGTTGACAAGTAAGAGAGAAAGTGTTGTAGCCTATCCGAAATGTTCATTGACCAAGCTACAAAGGGAGCCAATTAAACATCAGGGAGAAGAATAAATAATATGGAGCTTACTGAAGACAATGTAATTATATCCCAGACGGTAAAGGACATGGAACAACATGTTAACTGCATGGATACTGTCTTCAATTGAGGGTATGAAAGGAACTTAAACAAAAATAAAACATGGATAATGAAATGTAGAAGAAATAAATCAGGTGATAGTGGATAGAATTAGATTAGAAAATGAGACACTATAGTTAGTATAGTAGACTTTACTGTTTCAACAGTCAAATAGTTGAACGTGATCAAAGTAGACTGCCGATAGCAACAATAGTATTTTTGAAAAAGAGGCGTTATTTCGCATGAACTCTCACTGTAAGTGTTAAAAGAACTTTTCTCGAGGTATTTGTCTGGGGTGTAGTAAACAGTTCATTCAAGAATAAGTGCTTTTGGACTGTGGTGGTACAGAGGAATGTTGGAGGATTATTGGCAGACAAAATGACAATTGAGCAGGAACTGAACTGAAATGCAAAAAATGGAAAAAAACATACAACTACCAGTAATTATGTAGAGCTGATGAGTTTTGTACACTGTAGACTAGTATGGAAAGCTGTACCAAACCTCTCCAAGAGGTAGTACAAACAGGGGATATTGATATTGAATGTATGCAGAGAAGGGCAGCACGAATAGTTACAGGCTTGTTTAATCAGTGTGAGAGTGTCACAGAAATACTAAACGAACCCTGAAGACTATTGAAGATAAACGTAAACTTTACGGAGAAATCGTATTAACAAACTTTCAGGAATTGGCTTTAAATAATTGCTCTAGGGATATACTACAACCCCCTACGTGTCACTCACATAGGGATCGTGGAGATGAGATTAGAATAATTATATCACGTACAGAGGCATTCAAACAATCATTCTTCTAGTCTTCCATACACCAATCGTACAAGAAGTAACCCTAATAATAGGTACAATGGGACGTACCCTCATCTATTAACCTCTCGGTGGTTTGCAGAGTGTAGATGCAGATGTAGGTGTTATAGTCAACTGCTTTCATATTACTACACTCTTCTGTAAGTTTTTATAAATTTCAAAACGCATTTTACATACATTTAAGTGACTCGAACATTAGCATTCTCAATCTCGCTGACTCAACAGTCTTCCAGTCGCAGCAGAATGACATATTCGGGAAAGCCTGGTCCAGAATATTTAGGCAGGCTGGACTTAGTAGATATCTTGAAAATACTAGTCTTTCAGTCCTCATTCTCAGTAGACCCTGATGAAAAGGTTCCGATGTGATTATGGCAGCAACGACAGTGATTAACATACTGTGAATGAGGAATAGTAGATGGAGCTAGGCGCATGGCACATTCCATTTATAATATCGTCAGGGTTTTCAGTATTCCAAGACCCACAGTTTCACGAGTGTGCCGAGAATACCAAATTTCAGGCGTTACCTCTCCCTACAGACATCACAGTGGTCAGAGGCCTTCACTTAATGACCGAGAGCAGCGGCGTTTGCATAGTGTTGTCAGCGCTAACAGACAAGCAACACTGCCTGAAATAACCGCACAAATCAATGTGGGACGTACGACGAACGTATCCGTTAGCAAACAGCGGCGAAATTTTTTGTTAATTGGCTGTGACAGCAGATTACTAACGCGAGTACCTTTGCTAACAGCACGACATCGCCTGCAGAGATTCTCTTGAACGCACGACCTTTTTGTTTGACCTAGGACGACTGGAAAACGGTGCCCTGGTGAGATGAGTCCCGATTTCATTTCTTAAGAGCTGATAGTATATTCGAGTGTGGCGCAGATCCAACAAGGCTATGGACCCACAATGAAAACAAAGACACTGTGCAAGCTGGGGGTGGCTCCATAATTGTGCGAGCTATGTTTACGTGGAATGAATTGGCTCTGGTTATGATCGGCTACTTGGAAGCGATTTGCTGTCATCCATGACTTCCCGTTCCCAAACAGCTGTAGAATTCTTACGGATAACATTGAGCTATGTCACCTGAAGAACATTCTGAACAATTCGGGACAACGATTTTGCCACCCAGATCCCATGGAATAATTTTAGACATAATCGAGAGATTAGTTCGTCACCAAGAGTTACTTGTTGTTGTTGTGGTCTTCAGTCCAGACACTGGTTTGATGGAGCTCTCCAGGCTACTCTACCCTCTGCCAGCTTCTTCATTTCCCAGTACCTACTGCAACCTGCATCCTTCTGAATCTGCTTAGTGTATTCATCTATTGGTCTCCCTCTACGATTTTTACCCTCCACGCTACCCTGCAATACTAATTGGTGATCCCATGATGCCTCAGAACATGTCCTACCAACAGATCCCTTCTTCTAGTCAAGGTGTGCCACAAATTTCTCTTTTCTCTAATTCTGTTCAATACCTCCTCATTACTTATGTGATCTACCCATCTAATCCTCACCATTCTTCTCTAGCACCACATTTCGAAAGCTTCTATTCTCTTCATGTCCAAACTATTTATCGTCCACGTTTCACTTCCATACATGGCCACACGCCATACAAATACTTCCAGAAACAAGATCCTGATTCTTAAATCTATACTCGATGTTAACATATTTCTCGTGTTCAGAAATGCTTTCCTTGCCATTGCCAGTCTACAATTTATCTTATCTCTACTCCGACCGTCATCAGTTATTTTGCTCCCCAAATAGCAAAACTCATTTACTACTTGAAGCGTCTCATATCCTAAACTAATACCCTCAGCTTCACCAGATTTAGTTCGAGTACATTCCATTATCCTCGCTTTGTTTTTGTTGATGTTCATCTTATATTCTCCTTTCAAAACACAGTACATTTCGTTCAGCTTCATCGGCGAAACTCAAAGTTTTTATTTCTTCTCCATGGATTTCACTTCCTATTCCTTATTTTTCTTTTGTTTCCTTTAGTGCTTGCTCAATATACATATTGTATAACATTGGGGATAGGCTACAACCCTGTCTCACTCCCTTCCCAACCACTGCTTCCCTTTCATGCCTCTCGACTCTTATAACTGCCATCTGGTTTGTGTACAAATTGTAAATAGCCTTTCATACCCTGTATTTTACCCCTGCCACCTTCAGAATTTGAAAGAGAGACTATTCCAGTCAACATTGTCAAAAGGTTTCTGTAAGTCTACAAATGCTAGAAACGTAGGTTTGCCTTTCCTTAACTATTTTCTAAGATAAGTCGTAAGGTCATTACTGCCTCACGTTTTCCAACATTTCTACGGAATCCAAACTGATCTTCCCGGAAGTCGGCGTCTACCAGTTTTTCCATTCGCCTGTAAAGCATTCGTGTTAGTGTTTTGCAGCCGTGACTTATTAAACTTAGAGTTCGGTAATTTGCACATCTGTCAAAACGTGCTTTCTTTGGGATTGGAATTATTATATTCTTCTTGAAGTCTGTGGGTATTTCGCCTGTGTCACACATCTTGCTCACCAGATGGTAGAGTTTTGTCAGGGCTGGCTCTCCCGAGGCTATCAGTAGTTCTAAAGGAATGGACTCCTGGGGCCTTGTTTCGGCCCAGGTCTTTCAGTGCTCCGTCAAACTCTTCACGCAGTATGATATCTCCCTTTTCATCTTCATCTATGTCCTCTTCCATTTCCATAATATTGTCCTCAAGTACATCACCCTTGTACAGACCTTGTAAATACTCCTTCTAACTTTCTGCTTTCTCTCCTTTGCTTAGAACTGTGTTTCCATCTGAACTCTTGATATTGATACAAGTGGTTCCCTTGTCTTCAAAAGTCTCTTTAATTTTCCTGTAGGTAGTATCTATCTTACCTCTAGTGAGATATGCTTCCACATCCTTACATTTTTCCTCTAGCCATCCCTGCTTAGCCTTTTTGCACTTCCTGTCGATCCCATTTTTGAGACATTTGTATTCCTTTTCGCCTCCTTCATTTACTGCATTTTTATACTTTTTGCTTTCATCAATTACACTCAATATATCTTCGGTTACCCAAAATTTCTACTAACCCTCGTCTTTTTACCTACTTCATCCTCTGCTGCCTTCACTATTTCATCCCACAAAGCTACCCATTCTTCTTCTACTGTATTTCTTTCCCCTATTCCTGTTAATCGTTCCCTAATGTTCTCCCTGAAACTCTCTACAACCTCTGGTTCTGTCAGTTTAACCAGATCCCATCTCCTTAAATTCCCAACTTTTTGCAGTTTCTTCAGTTTTAATCTACAGTTCATAACCAATAGATTGTGGTCAGAGTCCACATCTGCCCCTGGTTAATGTCTTACAATTTCAAATCTCGTTTCTAAATCTCTGTCTTACCAATATGTAATCTATCTGAAACCATGTATACAGCCTTCTTTTATGATTCTTGAACCAAGTGTTAGCTGTGATTAAGTTACGCTGTGTGGCTTCCTCTTTCCTTTCTTACCCCAATTCCACATTCATCTACTATGTTTCCTCCTCTTCCATTTCCTATTGTCGAATTCCAGTCACCCACGACTATTAAATTTTCGTCTCCCATCACTATATGAATAATTTCTTTTATCTCACTATATATTTCATCAATCTCTTATTCATATGTGGAGCTAGTTGTCATGTAAACTTGTACAACTGTGGTAGGCGTGGGCTTCGTGTCCATCTTGGCCACAATAATGCATTCACTATGCTGTTTGTAATAGCTTACCCGCACTCCTATTTTTTTATTCATTATTACACCTACTTCTTCATCACCCCTATTTGATTTTGTACTTATAACCCTGTATTCACCTGACCAGAAGTCTTGTTCCTCCTACCACCGAACTTCAATAATTCCCACTATATCTGACCTATTCATTTCCCTTCTTAAATTTTCTAACCTACCTGCCCGATTAAGGGATCTGACATTCCACGCTCCGACGCGTAAAACGCCAGTTTCCTTTCTCCTGATAACAACGGCCTCCTAAGTAGTCCCCGACCGGAGATCCAAATGGGGGACTATTTTACCTTCGGACTATTTTACCCAAATGGACGCTAAAAATGGCTCTGAGCACTATGGGACTTAACATCTATGGTCATCAGTCCCCTAGAACTGAGAACTACTTCAACCTAACTAACCTAAGGACAGCACACAACACCCAGCCAACACGAGGCAGAGAAAATCCCTGACCCCGCCGGGAATCGAACCCGGGAACCCGGGCGTGGAAAGCGAGAACGCTACCGCACGACCATGAGATGCGGGGAGTGGACGCCATTATCATTTAACCATACAGTAAAGCTGCATGCCCCCGGGAAAAATTACAGCTGTAGTTTGCCCTTGCTTTTAGCCGTTCGCAGTACCAGCACAGCAAGGCCGTTTTGGTTAGTGTTACAAGGCCAAGCCAGTCAATCATCCAGACTGTTGCCCCTGCAACTACTGAAAAGGCTGCTGCCCTCTTCAGGAACCACAAGTTTGTCTGGCCTCCACAACATTTACCCCTACGTGTGGTTGCACCTACGGTACGGCTATCTGTATCGCTGAGGCGCGCAAGCCTCCCCAGCAACGGCAAGGTCTATGGTTAGTGGGTGGTAGGGGGGGGGGGGTGCTACTTATCAGCTCGAAAAAAAATTAAGTTACATGATTAAATTGATTAAATTTCGCTTTGTTTGCAGATACATGTATGGAGTCGAGTCGTGGTAAACTCTGAAATCCATTTTCACAGTACCGAAACACGGCGTTAGAGGCGTCGAAACAAAATACACTCCTGGAAATTGAAATAAGAACACCGTGAATTCATTGTCCCAGGAAGGGGAAACTTCATTGACACATTCCTGGGGTTAGATACATCACATGATCACACTGACAGAACCACAGGCACATAGACACAGGCAACAGAGCATGCACAATGTCGGCACTAGTACAGTGTATATCCACCTTTCGCAGCAATGCAGGCTGCTATTCTCCCATGGAGACGATCGTAGAGATGCTGGATGTAGTCCTGTGGAACGGCTTGCCATGCCATTTCCACCTGGCGCCTCAGTTGGACCAGCGTTCGTGCTGGACGTGCAGACCGCGTGAGACGACGCTTCATCCAGTCCCAAACATGCTCAATGGGGGACAGATCCGGAGATCTTGCTGGCCAGGGTAGTTGACGTACATCTTCTAGAGCACGTTGGGTGGCACGGGATACATGCGGACGTGCATTGTCCTGTTGGAACAGCAAGTTCCCTTGCCGGTCTAGGAATGGTAGAACGATGGGTTCGATGACGGTTTGGATGTACCGTGCACTATTCAGTGTCCCCTCGACGATCACCAGTGGTGTACGGCCAGTGTAGGAGATCGCTCCCCACACCATGATGCCGGGTGTTGGCCGTGTGTGCCTCGGTCGTATGCAGTCCTGATTGTGGTGCTCACCTGCACGGCGCCAAACACGCATACGACCATCATTGGCACCAAGGCAGAAGCGACTCTCATCGCTGAAGACGACACGTCTCCATTCGTCCCTCCATTCACGCCTGTCGCGACACCATTGGAGGCGGGCTGCACGATGTTGGGGCGTGAGCGGAAGACGGCCTAACGGTGTGCGGGACCGTAGCCCAGCTTCATGGAGACGGTTGCGAATGGTCCTCGCCGATACCCCAGGAGCAACAGTGTCCCTAATTTGCTGGGAAGTGGCGGTGCGGTCCCCTACGGCACTGCGTAGGATCCTACGATCTAGGCGTGCATCCGTGCGTCGCTGCGGTCCGGTCCCAGGTCGACGGGCACGTGCATCTTCCGGCTACCACTGGCGACAACATCGATGTACTGTGGAGACCTCACGGCCCACGTGTTGAGCAATTCGGCGGTACGTCCACCCGGCCTCCCGCATGCCCACTATATGCCCTCGCTCAAAGTCCATCAACTGCACATACGGTTCACGTCCACGCTGTCGCGGCATGCTACCAGTGTTAAAGACTGCGATGGAGCTCCGTATGTCACGGCAAACTGGCTGACACTGACGGCGGCGGTGCACAAATGCTGCGCAGCTAGCGCCATTCGACGGCCAACACCGCGGTTCCTGGTGTGTCCGCTGTGCCGTGCGTGTGATCATTGCTTGTACAGCCCTCTCGCAGTGTCCGGAGCAAGTATGGTGGGTCTGACACACCGGTGTCAATGTGTTCTTTTTTCCATCTCCAGGAGTGTAGTCCACCCACTGATAACGTTGTTCTGGCTTCCCTAGGGTCCTTTTGTGGTTCTATGGCGACGGGAAACACACCTGAAAATTAACAAAACCTAGCTGCGTAACTATATATTTTCGAGGTGCCCCTGCAGTCGTTGGTCTCTTGTGAGAATTCATGTTTCGCGTATGGCGCGTGCTTTGAGCATCTTCTAATCCTGTGATACGAAGCGTAGTAGGTTGATTTATCGGTTACTTTTCATCGTGTCATATTGCGTTTCTCAAGAGTGTCTTTCGTTAAATGTGGAGACTGCTTACTACCTCTGGTCGCCAGTCATGAGGCGTGGTGTGCTGTATTGATCATTTGCGCGTTTGTCTGTGATTGTCGTATCATCATTTGAGCGATATGCTCCACCAGCAGAAGGTGCTATTCGGTTTCACTTTATTGGCGTTCTTCTGCATCTGATGTTGTAACGTCAGATCTATTTGTGCACTTTGAGTTGGTCGTTTTTCTGAGTTACGACAGCACATTAGCTCTTAAATTACAGCTTCACTATAGATAACCTCCAACTCTAGACCCGTCAGAGAGCAAAGCTAACACTAATAAATGTATAGTGGCTGGACAAAAATATAGATACACAGCGAGAAATGCATGTTTCAAGGTAAACGTCGATGCTGGCCAAGCCTGCAGCTCGCGCTGATGTAATGGACAACTAACGGTACCTGTGAAACGTCTCCAACACATTGTTAGTACCAAGCGTGGTCAGAACAGTGTGACTGCACTGTGACAGAGCAAGGTGACTTCGGACGTGAGAAATCTGTTGGTGCTCATATGATTAGAGATTAGATTAGATTAGTACTTGTTCTATAGATCATGAATACGAAACTTCTTAATGATGTGTAACGTTTCAGGTTAATAAAAGGCGTCTACACAAGATATTACATTACACAAAATATTACATGGCACCTAATATTTTTAATTTTTTTGTGGGGGTTGAGGAAATTACCCACTTACTATATCCAAATATTCATCTAATTAGTAGAAGGAGTTGCCATTAAGAAATTCTTTTAATTTCCTTTTAAATGCTATATGGCTATCTGTCAGACTTTTTATGCTATTAGGTAAATGGCCAAAGACTTTTGTAGGAACATGATTTACCCCCCTCTGAGCCAAAGTTAGATTTAACCTTGAGTAGTGAAGATCATCCTTTCTCCTAGTGTTGTAGCCATGTGCACTACTATTACTTTTGAATTTGTTCGAATCGTTAACAACAAATTTCATAAGTGAATATATATATATATATATATATATATATATATATATATATATATTGTGAGGCAACAGTGAAGTTGTCTAGCTCTTTAAATAACTGTCTGCAGGATGAGCTTGGATGAGCTACAGCAATAATTCTGATTACACGCTTTTGTGGAATGAACACTCTTTTACTCAATGATGAGTTACCCCAGAATATGATGCTGAACTCAAACGTTTAAACCGATCCTCAGTGTGATTTTCCAGTTCAACCCCTGATCAATGCATACACCTAGGAATTTTGAATATGCTACCTTAGCTACCGATTTCTGATCGAAGTCTATATTTATTAATGGTGTCATTTCATTTACTCTGTGGAACTGTATATACTGTGTTTTGTCAAAGTCAAATGAGAGCCCATTTGCAGAGAACCACTTAATTATTTTCTGAAAAACATCGTTTACAATTTCATCAGTTGATTCTAGTCTGTTGGGTGTGATTGCTACACTTGTATCATCGGCAAAAAGTACCAGCTTTGCATCTTCGTGAATATAGAATGGCAAGTCATTAATATATATTAAGAACACCAGAGCACCAAAAACCGAACCTTGCGCCAGCCTATTCTTGATTGTTCCCCAGTTTGAGAAATCACCAGTTTTTTGCATATTATGTGAACTGCTTATTTCAACTTTCCGCACTCTTCCAGTTAAGTATGTTTTAAACCATTTGAGCACTGCCCCATTGATACCACTGTACTTGAGCTTATCTAGAAGTATTCCATCCTTTACATAATCAAAAGCTTTTGATAGATCACAAAAATCCCAACGGGTGACTTTCGATTAATCAGAGCATTTAATATTTCATTACTGAAAGTAGATATAGCATTTTCCGTTGGTGTGAGCTTCCCTCACAGAGGTAGACATGTCTGGTGTTTCAAGAGCAACCATATTAAAAGATTTTACCAAATACATGGAAAGCGGAAAAATATCGTATAGGTTACAACGTGGATGAAACCATGAGTCGAATGATCGCGACAGACGCTCGCTGAAGAGGATTGTATCGAAAAACAAGAGGCCGACTATCCAGCAGTGAAACAAATTGCCGTAATAGGGAATGCGGTGCCAGAGTCATAAAACATGGCTGTGGAGCAGTGGAATAAATTCAGTTGGATGAGTCTTGGTGAACATTGTTTCCAATTTCTGGCCGAGTTTACGTCCCACAAGTGACACTCCGCGGGCTTTTGGTGATAGGAGAACCAAATCGTGGTATTCCAGGGCCCCATAGGTACGCATCACTGCTAAGTAATGTGTCACCATTCTGGCTGATTGGTTTGACCCCATAGTACAACGTTCGTTTCACAATGGAGATTCTGTGTTCCAAGACAATTTGGCATTTGCATTTTCCCTGGTCACCATACCCACCAGATTCTAATTTATTGAGCTTTTTTAGTCTAGGTTGGAGACAAGGTCCTTGATCGTTACTCACGTCCATGATAGTTACCGAAAACTCTCGGGTATTTGCAGACAAAATGTACGTAAGATTCCCATGAAAGCCATACAGGATCTGTTTCTACGAATTCCAAGACGACTAGACTCTATTTTGAATGGAAACAGTTTTCCTACTCAATATTAGGCAAGTTAATGTAGTGTGTGTATGGTGTTACCTTATTTTGCCCACCCCGTGTACTTTGGCATAATTCAAGCTAACCTAACCTATGTCATAGTTCAGTAGGCCCTTCATTACAAAGTTGTATATGTAGGCTTTCGTAGTAACATACCTCTCGCGGGTTAGATGGTATATGAGGCACAGAGTGTGTTTGCGTGACACACATCGGCTGTGACACCCATTTGTCGTCGCTGTGCAACCGCGTGACACCAAGGTCGAGAACAATTTTTATTGCTTCCCATCTGTCTTGGAGATCACAACGGGACCAGTGGGGACACATTCTCCTTCGGTGTATCCGTGCTCACCGTAATGCTCACGTGCTACATTAGTGAACAAGTACGTATCATAATCAGGGCGTGTGATCCGTCTTTGATAAAACTACCTGTATGTCAAACGCTCCTCTCCCTGCCTCAGTCTTTAGAATAGTCATACGTCATCATTTTTTATTGTTGAGTATACATGGTGTAACTGCGAGGGTCTTGTATGAGCAGCAGCTACAGCTGTTCCACTTTCAGACAAACAATGACGAATCAGAACTTTTTGTCTCGAGCTCACTACTGCAGGTGATTCATCCATCTTTGTATGGACGAGTCCGACATCTCAGCGGATCCTTTTCACGAATGAAGTCTTGTCCACCAGGGAAGTCGTTCTCAGTTCCCACGATAGTTTTGTGTGGGCTGAAGGAAACTGGCGTGATTGCCCCACCTCCCCCTCCCCCTCCCCCTCCCCAAGGGGTTTCAGGAACGATACGGACTGAACAGGGTTCCTAGATGGGCATGTGCCGTACGTTGTTCCATCATATCTCTGGGATGCCATGTACTTGAAATTCATATTAATAGAATCTTCCGTCGGTTCTTCGTAGAACAACATTATAATAAATGAAAAGCACCAGTTTGCTTTTGTTCTACAATATTACTTTCATTGTTAACCGGTTTTCGGCATACAAGGCCATCTGCAGACATTTACTGAGAATTATCACCAAAGAAGTTAAATGTTATCAGACAGCATTGGAAGAGAAGTAACACATGTAGACTGAAGTAGAAACATACAGTAAGTAACATCTTTGCAATGAAAAAGTAAAAACTGAACAGTACATAAATAACAATGGAGTAGACAGGAAAACCTTTAGCACAAAATAGAAATAGCATGCCTACATAACAGTTTCTATTAATAAACAAAACTAATAAAATTAAATAAAAATAGTACTAGACAAGGCGGCATCAGGAGGTATGAAACGTTGAGTGTTACACTACCAATTAAAAGAAGAGATACTTATCAATGTAAATACAGAATACATAAGGAACTTAAGCAATGAAAACCGGTTAACAATAAAAGCAATATTGTAGAACAAAAGCAAACTGGTGATTTTCATTTATTACTTGAAATTCCTTGACGGCGTACTACAAGGGCTCTTTTAAGATGTGCCACTGCATGTGCATCCGAACATGTGGTTCCATCACGATGGCGCACCGTCTCATTTTAACGTGCGGCCCGATGTGATCTGCAGTTATGATTTGGGGAATATTAGTTAGGGCATGACGGTCTGCATGTCCTTCCTGCTGGATCCCACTAGACTACAACCTGTGGGATCATACGAAATCCTTAATTCACAAGACTTCTGTACGCGTCCGCTGAAGACCTTCTAGGACAGTTTATGGTTGCACTTCATGCTGGAGGATCAGGGATTTGTGAACGTCTGTACCAGAATATGGTAAGGAAGTACTGCAACCATGTTGACGTCGATGGTCGTTACATCGACCCCAAATTGTAAATGGATCTAGACGACAAGTAGCAGGGGTCAGAGAGAAATACGTATTGTGTTATTTCACGTGTAGCGGGAATTAGTTTCATTACGTGAGTCCCTGTGCTTAATTTGACAGTGTTTGTTCCCACTATAAATACTCAAAGTCTGTAAAGAGACTTTAGTTACTCTGTGTAGATAAATTGTATGATATAAATCTCCTTATGGAGCTACTTAGAAGAGGGCCCCCCTTGTTGGAAATTTCCAGCGCCCATTCTTTGCCGAGGCCTGCCAAGTTACTGCGCCTCAGCGAAAAAATGGCTAATGATTATTCCTTTACATAAGCTATCGAGCGCGAAAGAAAGAACGGCAAGTCCCAAGGCGCAGATATTAATGATGCAGGTCCCTCTGATTATCATGCTCGTCTTTAATTGAATTTGTAAGTCGAAGTGAGTATTGGTCGTTTCCCTGGCGAGCACAGTCTTCACCGGGCCCGGTTATTGGAATAGGAGGCTGAATAATTCACCGCAGGAAGGGCCTTATTGTCGGGCCGTCGGGGCAGGGGGAAAGTAAATAGAGGGAGTACGGTACACGTGCTCGGTCGCTGCACGGTCGAAATTAAATTCTTGATTCAGAGAGCGCGAGAGGGGCGCAGCAATGGAGGTGGGCGGGAAGGGGCGGGGGTGGTGAGATACTGGCCTCCTGCCGGTCACCCGTGGGGTGGGATCCCCGGCCCCTGGAGTGGGGGCGGCGCGGACAGCCCCGCGTGCGCTTCCTGACGACAGAACACGACAATGGCAGCAACATGGGCGAGCAGCCTGTGTGAGTGCTACAGCCTCGTTCATAAATCAGTTCCTCAAATTAATTAAAATCTCAGTCCTCCTCCTCGACGAGAAATATTATCCTCCATCCGTTGTTTGTGGCGAGCGAAGGACCTCTGCACAATAATCCAAATGGAATTATCTTAATTAATTTGTTGCTTTGCCCTGTATTGCTTGCCTATAAATACCTACCTGTACATATTGAAATGAGAATTTAAGCGCATTAATTTACTCAGTTTTAGTATAAAGTGATCTTAATTTCCTTTTGTTCCCTCTTGGTGGAACGTACTTAGCCATTTATAATACATGTTCATCATCGAAAACAGTGTGAATGAATTACGAAATAAATTACAGTTGTGTTGACTATGGAAAATTTTATACGTAATGGCCGCAAACCAATGTGTTAATACTGTGGTCACCGTCCTTTCTCAGACTGTTACCCTTGAGTGTAATCAGATACTAGCCCGTAACCCCCTCCCCTCCCCAAACTCCTTACCCCCTCTCTACCAGCACCATAGTCAACATTAACGTCTAACTAAAAATTAGAATTAAAAACAATAATCTTTGAACGCATTTAATATTTAAAATGAAAGATAATTGATGTATAGTTGTTGATGGTTACTAACCCAAGAACGAATAAGTCAGTGAGAAGATTAGTGCTGCACGCTTCTAACGAACTTTTCTTTGTAGATTGATGAAAGATTTCTCAATCGAACGCGAAATCTACCTACCAGTCCTTTCCAGAAAAAAGGCTAACTATCCTCATTGAGGATACACAATTGCTAAAAAACATGCTTCCTCGCCATCACTCCACTTCCTAGTAACATCTACTTCACCCATGGTCTGCATGTGCATTTAAAATCAGCAAGTTATGGTATGTGCACTGTACTTGTTACCTGCAATTTATTTTTCGGCTGGAATCCTTACTTTGAAACGCGTACGTTTCATATTTATTCATTACCAGCGATGGCGAGACATGACAGAATCTCTGACCAGAGAGTTATTTATCGTTGCTAGTCTGCGCTTGACCCCGCGAGAGTTCTGTTGTGTGTGTGGAGTCGGCAGAGCGAATGTTCAGTTGCGAGTGGCTCTCAGTCGGCAGTAGTTGTAGCGAGTGGACGGTTGTACTGAGCGGGCGTCGGCATGCGTTGGCGGCGTGCTCTCCTCCCATCTCTGGTCACGATTCAGGACGAGGTATATTGTAATAGAAGGTAATGAAGCAGCATTGCGCTCAGCTAATAACATATGTTAATTGTAATTAATTTGTTCAAGAATTGCCCCAATAATAATTTTTTATAAAGTAACTGTTCTAAACAAAAACATTCATTTCAAGTTAAATAATATTTCCCATGCATTCCCTCCAAGAATCAAAATTAAATATGAAGCAGCATTGCACTGAGCTGTGCCGAAAAATAAGAGCAGATATTGATGCAGTTTACTGAGGTAAGAATTTTGGTTTTTGTGTTCAGATTTAATTATTGCACAGGGCCGAAGGTCAGCGCCGCTGCCCTTATAAAATTTATCAGGTTTAATTATTGCTGTTCAGATATTGCATTCAGTTCATGCTTCATTATTTAATTAACATTATTGTGAGTTTAATGATTAGTCATCATTCATTAATTTTTGTGTAGAGTTTACATTTGGGCCATTATTATTCTTTAATTCAGCCGGGAGGTTACAATTTCACTATTATTGACTTTTAAAATTCTGTGGGGAGGTTACACTATGATTGTCTGCAGATGGAGGATTGTCATCATTATACTGCATGTCGCAAGTACTATCGGTCAAGTTGTTTAACTCGGTTATTTCACTCGCTATGCCTCGCGATGTACTATTAAGAGTTTTTCGCGGCATTTTTACACTAATCACAATTATTGAAAAATGAAACAAAGACAATGCAAAATCCAACAAACACTATTACAACAAAGAGCAACAAATTGCCGATGATCTGTGGAAGAAAGTGACAAAGTTAGTAAAAGCGTTGTGCAAAAGTGCTAATTATATTAAGTAAATAAGAGCAGATATCTGACTACTTCTCAAAGATTCTCAAAGAAATACGATCCTGGTTCGGATGTCGCCAAGTGTAACCTCTCCGCAAGAAATAAAAAGAACAATGATAATGAGCTAAAAATCTAAACTCCCCACAAAACGTCGTTAAATAGGAAAATGGAGCCAAGCGTAACCTCCTTGCAAAATTAAAGAATAATAATGGCCCAAATGTAAACTCCACACAAAAATTAAGGAATGATGACTGATCATTAAACTCACAATAATGTTAATGAAATAATGAAGCATGAACTGAATTTAATATCTGAACAGCAATAATTAAACCTGATAAATTTTATAAGGGCAGCTGCGCTGACCTTCGGCCCTGTGCAATAATTAAATCTGAACACAAAAACCAAAATTCTTACCTCAGTAAACTGCATCAATATCTGGTCTTATTTTTCGGGACAGCTCCGTGCAATGCTACCCCATATTTAATTTTGATTCTTGGAGGGAATGCATGGGAAATATTATTTAACTTGAAATGAATCTTTTTGTTTAGAACAGTTACTTTATAAAAAAATTATTATTGGGGCAATTCTTGAACAAATTAATTACTATTATCATATGTTATTAGCTGAGCGCAATGATGCTTCATTACCTTCTATTACAATATACCTCGCCCTGAATCGCGACCAGAGATGGAAGGAGAGCACGCCGCCGACGCATGCCGACGCCCGCTCAGTACAACCGTCCACTGGCTACAACTACTGCCGACTGAGAGCCACTCGCACCTGAACACTCGCTCTGCCGACTCCACACACACAACAGAACTCTCGCGCGGTCAAGCGCAGACTAGCAACGATAAATAACTCTCTGGTCAGAGATTCTGTCATGTCTCGCCATCGCTGGTAATGAATACATATGAAACGTACGCGTTTCAACTTCTGAAATGACAGAAACTGAAAGATTTCCTGTGCTTCGTGTTTGAGCACAGTCACTAATAACAATAATAACAATATGTAACCCCTACAATACTACAGTAGATATTACACAGATACTATTGTTGGACTTTCAATTAGTTCGTTTATCTGTTGCGGAGTGAATAATGAAACAATTTCTGGTCCATTGCGGGAAGTACCTAAAATTGGGAGATAGTATTTTCAAGAGATATTTAAGCATATGTGATCTACATGTCACAATTTGACTGTCGATAGGCGCGTGGTGAAGGGTTCAGAGTATATGTGCCGTGGGTTGATTGTTCCAGGAAGATGTTCATATCTTCCTTTTTTAATCTGTAGTCTCCACCGCATAGCGACACACGTTAATGCTAGTATTTGAGAAAATACAATTATTGGTAACTTAGATATCAGTATCACAGTCTTACAAAATAGTGGGAACAATAATAAGATTTTAAAAATAATTTAATATCGTGACAAAAGTACAGTAGAATCTTTTGGTTTAACCCCTTAGAAAATTTCGTTTTACCACTTACAGGTTAATTACCACCAGATTGAGAACCACTGCATTGATGTAATTGTCACACCGTATTGTGTAGTTGCACCTTCAACCACTCTAATCGACGTGTCACGTAGTACAGGGGCCGTTGAAAAGAAATATCCCCGAATAATTTGTTCTTTTCTCAGCATCAGTTCAGGTATTATATGTCATCCAATATTACTCTGTCGAATATCTCGCTTCGCTGACTCCAGTTACAGATCTCTGCCGCTAGAGTGCTCCGCATTGTACCGTGTAAGATAGCGATGTGAACGTAACTATGTCGGTGCGTGCGAAATAGCTTGCTGTAATCGATTTTACAACCGCATCCGATTGAAATCCATAGAAGAACGAAAGCTGTGTCCGGTGATTATTGTACCGACAGCAGTAGTGTGGGACTTTGAGTTGTTCGTGCTCGTAATGAAACAAACAGTAGTGCTAACCTCAACGTGTTTGATAGAGCTTGGTTGTAGACTACTTTTTACGGCAACCAGACTCCTCGGAATCGATTGTTTACTACAGACACAACTCTCAAATAAGTGTAGCATATCAAAATAGCGTGTACAGGTCATCACTGCCCAAGTATGGTACAGAATACTGTGTGCGTGGTGTGTGCCTCGAGTACTCATAACCAACACGTAATAGAGTAGTTTCCTCATTTCTCAACAGTTTCTTTTGCGTTTTTTAGCAAGAAAACGTTTTATTGACACGTAGCCAGCAGAGATTCAGAAAATATCGTTCTTGTGAAACGCAACTAGCTCTTTATACTCATGAAGTAATGAGTGCTATCGACACGGGATGTCAAATTAATTGAATATTTTGGATTTTCAGAAGGCTTTCGACACTGTTCTTCACAAACTTCTTCTAATCAAACTGCGGGCCTATGGAATATCGCCTAAATTTTGCGACAGGATTCGTGATTTTCCTATCAGGAAGGTCATCGTTCGTAGTAATAGATGGACATTCGTCGACTAAACCTGAAGTAATATCTGATGTTCCAGAAGGAAGTGTTATAGGCCTTCTATTGTTCCTAATCTATATTAACGACATAGGAGACAATCTGTGTAGCCCTCTTAGATTATTCGCAGACGATGCTCTCATTTACCATCTTGTAAAGTTATCAGATGACCAAAACGAATTGCAAAATGATTTAGATAAAATATCTGTATAGTGCGAAAATTGGCAATTGACCCTGAATAAAGAAAAGTGTGAAGTTATTCACATAAGTACTGAAACAAATCCGCTAAATTTCGATTACGCGATAAGTCCCTCAAATGATAAGGCTGTAAATTCAACTAAATACTTAGGAATTACAATTACAAGTAACTTAAATTGGAACGATCACATAGGTAATGTTGTGGGTACAGCAAACCAAAGACTACTATTCATCGGCAGAACACTTAGGAGGTTTAGTATATCTAGTAAAGAGACTGCTTACACATAGACCTATATCTCTGACGTCGATCTGTTGTAGAATTTTAGAACATGTTTTTTGCTCGAGGATCATGTCGTTTTTGGAAACCCAGAATCTACTATCGAGGAATCAACATGGATTCCGGAAACAGCGATCGTGTGAGACCCAACTCGCTTTATTTGTTCATGAGACCCAGAAAATATTAGATACAGGCACCCAGGTAGATGCTATTTTTCTTGACTTCCGGAAGGCGTTCGACACAGTTCCGCACTGTCGCCTGATAAACAAAGGAAGAGTCTACGGAATATCAGACCAGCTGTGTGGCTGGATTGAAGAGTTTTTAGAAACAGAACACAGCATGTTGTTATCAATGGAGAGACGTCTACAGACGTTAAAGTAACCTCTGGCGTGCCACAGTGGAGTGTTATGGGACCATTGCTTTTCACAATATATATAAATGAACTAGTAGATAGTGTCAGAAGTTCCATGCGGCTTTTCGCGGATGATGCTGTAGTATACAGAGAAGTTGCAGCATTAGAAAATTGTAGCGAAATGCAGGAAGATCTGCAGCGGATAGGCACCTGGTGCAGGGAGTGGCAAGTGACCCTTAACATAGAAGAGTGTAATGTATTGCGAATACACAGAAAGAAGGATCCATTATTGTATGATTATATGATAGCGGAACGAACACTGGTAGCAGTTACTTCTGTAAAATATCTGGGAGTATGAGTGCGGAACGATTTGAAGTGGAATGATCATATAAAATTAATTGTTGGTAAGGCGGGTACCAGGTTGAGATTCATTGGGAGAGTCCTTAGAAAATGTAGTCCATCAACAAAGGAGGTGGCTTACAAAACACTCATTCGACCTATACTTGAGTATTGCTCATCAGTGTGGGATCCGTACCAGATAGGATTGACGGAGGAGATAGAGAAGATCCAAAGAAGAGCGGCGCGTTCCGTCACAGGGTTATTTGGTAACCGTGATAGCGTTACGGAGATGTTTAATTAACTCAAGTGGCAGACTCTGCAAGAGAGGCGCTCTGCATCGCGGTGTAGCTAGCTCGCCAGGTTTCGAGAGGGTGCGTTGCTGGATGAGGTATCGAATATATTGCTTCCCCCTACTTGTACCTCCCGAGGAGATCACGAATGTAAAATTAGAGAGATTAGAGCGCGCACGGAGGCTTTCAGACAGTCGTTCCTCCCGCGAAACATACGCGACTGGAACAGGAAAGGGAGGTAATGACAGTGGCACGTAAAGTGCCCTCCGCCACACACCGTTGGCTGGCTTGCGGAGTATAAATGTAGATGTAGATGTAGATACACTTATCCGCCCTATTCTGGAGTACTGCTGTGCGTTGTGGGATCCCCATCAGGTGGGACTGACGGATGACATCGAAAAAGTTCAGAGAATGGCGGCTAGTTTTGTATTATCGCGAACTAGGAGGGAGAGTGCCACAGACATGATACGTGAATTGGAGTGGCAGCCATTAAAACAAAGGCGTTTTTCCCTGCCAGGGGAACTTCTCATGAATTTTCAATCACCAGTTTCCTCCACAGGTTGCGAAAATATTCTGTTGGCACCCACCTACATAGGGAGAAACGATCATCACGATAAAATAAGAGAAGTCAGGGCTCCCACAGAAGAATATAAGTGATAGTTTTTCCCGTGATTGTTCGAGAGTGGAACGGTAGTGAGACAACTTGTAGGTGGTTCACTGAAACCTCTGCCAGGCACTTTATTGCGGATGGCAGAGGACTCACGTAGATGTAGATGGTGATGAATTCCTTAAAAACATCGTGACAGGTGACGAAAGCTGGGTTCACCATTTTGGCCCCGAAAAGAAGAGATCATCAATGAAGTTCCACGACAAAGGATCGGCGACGCCAAAAAATTTCGAGACCCTGCCATCAACAGGTAATGTCATGTTCACAGTGTTCTGCGATGCACAAGGTGCGGCGCATTTGGAATGCATGCTGAAGACACCATCGTAAACTGTACGTTTGACAACGCATGAACCTGTGTTCAGTGTGTGCCGCCTTGAGAATATGAACATGGTCATTTTATGGCCGAAACCGGATCTGACTGTGTCATAAGACTGTAATTGCGTCTATAAATAAAGAAAAAACTTTTATTTTGAGACCTTCATAAAACTGAATGCACGAGCACTGCGCCATCTACAGCGATCCCACACCTTGGCTTCACTGCCCTCGATCATTCTTCACACGGTCCCGTCTTGGCCCTATTCGATCTTCATATGTTTCCGAATCTTAAATAACACCTTCGAGGACTTCACTTCGACTGTGATAAATAAGTGCAAGCAGAGCTGAAGTTGTGGCCATGTCAACGAACAATCCTTAGTGGTAGTGTCGAGAAACTGGTCTCACGTTTCGAGAAATGTCTTCTTCGCCATAGTGACTGTGTTGAGAAACAAACATGTAGTCATGAAGAGTGGAGTTTATGTATGTTAATAGTGTTTTCGCTTAATAGCTTGGAAGTTATTACTTTTCGGAACTCTGAGATAATACACACATCAAAAAATGTTTTGCATCACCCTGGTTCCCAGAACGCATGAAGATAGATGTTGACTGTGGATACCGTACCAAAGACACAGTCCCTTTGACTGTTCAGAGATGTCACTAAACCCACCCAAAGATGTTAACCACCATGCATCAGCAGCGCCTATTAGATGGAGGGGGTTCTAGGCGCTTCAGTCTGGAACCGCGCGACCACTAACGCCGCAGGTTGGAATCCTGCCTCAGGCATGGACGTGTGTGTCATGTCCTTCGGTTAGTTAGGTTTAAGGAGTTCTAAGTTCTAGGGGACTGATGACCTCAGATGTTACGTCCCATAGTGCTCAGAGACATTTGAACCATTTAGACGGAGGGGTCCGACAACCGAAAAGCTCCAGTCATTCCACCAGCAAGGAGGTCCACGGCTCTTGTTCTCTGTAATTTAACCATCCTAGACGGTCAATACCGCGGTTGAATCGCGACCGCGTTGTTAGTTTTTGCCAGGAAGGGCTGTTGACAAGGGAAGTGTCCAGGCGTCTCGGAGTGAACCAAAGCGATGTTGTTCGGGCATGGAGGAGATACAGAGTGACAGGAACTGTCGATGACATGCCTCGCTCAAGAAGCCCGCGACACTGGATGACCGCTACCTACGGATTATGGCTCGGAGGAACGCTGACAGCAACGCCACCATGTTGAATAATGCTTCTCGTGCAGCCACAGAACGTCATGTTACGATTCAAACTGTGCACAATAGGCTGCATGATGTGCAAAATCACTGCCGACGTCCATGGCTAGGTCCATCTTTGCACCGCGGTACAGATGGGCCCAACAACATGCCGAATGGACCGCTCAGGATTGGCATCACATTCTCTTCACCTATGAGTGTCGCACATGCCTTCAATCAGACTGAATGTTTTACCTAAAGTCCAGCGAGTGCAGCAAGGTGGAAGTTCCCTGCAGTTTTGGAGTGGAATTATGTGGGGCTGACGTATGCTGCTGGTTGTCATGGAAGGCCCCGTAACGGCTGTATGATAAGTGAATGCCATCCTCCTTCCGATAGTGCAACCATATCGGCAGCATTTAGACTAGGCATTCGTCGTCGTGGACGACAATTCGTGCCCCCATCGTGCATGTCTTGTGAATGACTTCCTTAAGGATAACGCCATCGCTCAACTAGAGTGGCTTGCATGTTCTCCAGACATGAACCCTATCGTAAATGCCTAGGGTCGATTGAAAAGGGCTGTTTATGGACGACGCGACCCATCAAGCACTCTGATGGATCTGAGCCGAATCGCCGTTGAGGAGTGGACAATCTGGACCAACAGTGCCTTGATGAATTTGTGGTTAGTATGCCACGACGAACGTAGGCACACATCAGAGCAAGAGGACGTGCTACTGGGTATTAGAGGTACCGGTGTGTACAGCATTCTGGACCACCACCTAAGAAGGTCTCGCGGTACGGTGGTACAACATGCAATGTGTGGTTTTTATTTGCTGCTACCAGATTCAACGCTTCATTGCGTCATCTTCAGGCTGTTTTGATGCGGTATAGGCCGGTACGATCTCCATGCGTAACCCATCAGTTGCCAGCATTACTGGATACGCAGATAATGTGTCGCACTCCAACCATCAACTGCCAACTGACACGAGAACCATTAAAATATCAAATGGTTCTCGTGTCAGTTGGCAGTTGATGGAGTGCTGACACATTATCTGCGTATCCAGTAATGCTGATCAGTTGATGGAGTGCTGACACATTATCTGCGTCTCCAGTAATGCTGATCAGTTGATGGAGTGCTGACACATTATCTGCGTATCCAGTAATGCTGATCAGTTGATGGAGTGCTGACACATTATCTGCGTATCCAGTAATGCTGGTCAGTTGATGGAGTGCTGACACATTATCTGCGTATCCAGTAATGCTGATCAGTTGATGGAGTGCTGACACATTATCTGCGTATCCAGTAATGCTGATCAGTTGGTGGAGTGCTGACACATTATCTGCGTATCCAGTAATGCTGACAACTGGGGGCAGGGGGGGGGGGGTCTGCATGGGGATCGTATCAACCTGTACCACAACAAAATAGCCTGAAGATGACGGAATGAAGTGTTAAAACTGGTAGCGACGAAATAAAATAAAAAGATAAGGGTGGCTGTAGGTGTTTTTTTGTTCTTTGTCACGAAACGACTCTCTGGTTGATCTGTAGAATCTGCGAGACTGGCGACTGGAGAAACGTCATATATACAGTTTCCAAGATATGGAGAGTTGATAAGTGCGTAAAGCATCGCACAACAAGCCCACGCCTCCTAGTTTCCGACGAGAATAGTGTACAGAAGATTGCAAGAGAAAATTTAGGACGTTAGCAGTTGGTCTTAGGAAAGGTAAGCAAGCACCAAAGAGGCAGTTCTGAAGTGGCGCTTCATAATGGAAATAAGACTGAAGAAAAATCATTATCCATTTAAAGGATTTGTTGGCCTGGACAAACTGTTCGACACTGTAAAATGATGCAAGATGATCGAAATACTGAGTGTACGCTATAGGATAAGATGAGTAATACCCAGTATGTACTAGAACCAAAACCGGGTAAGACTGAGAGATAAACACAGACGTTCTCCGACTGAAAAGGGGGTAACGCAGGGACTCAGTCATAAGCCCCTACTGCTCAAAAAAATGGTTCAAATGGCTCTGAGCACTATGGGACTTAACTTCTTAGATCATCAGTCCCCTAGAACTTAGAACTACTTAAACCTAACTAACCTAAAGACATCTCACACATCCATGCCCGAGGCAGGATTCGCACCTGCGACCGTAGCAGTCCCGCGGTTCCGGACTGCAGCGCCTAGAACCGCACGGCCGCCACGGCCGTCCCTACTGCTCAACCACTACATCGAAGAAGCAGTGATGAAAATACAAGCAAGTAGCAAGAGCGGGATTAAAAGTCAGGTTAAAAGGATATCAATTAGAATAGTAGCTTTAAATGAAACAACAATTTCACTGTTACCATTCACCGTTTTATTTATTTCCACGACGCGTTTCGAAGGTTTAAACCTCCATCATCGGGTGGAATATCGCCTAAATTTTGCGACAGGATTCGTGATTTTCCTATCAGGAAGGTCATCGTTCGTAGTAATAGATGGACATTCGTCTACTAAACCTGAAGTAATATCTGATGTTCCAGAAGGAAGTGTTATAATCGTTCTATTGTTCCTAATCTATATTAACGACATAGGAGACAATCCGTGTAGCCCTCTTAGATTATTCGCAGACGATTCTCTCATTTACCATCTTGTAAAGTTATCAGATGACCAAAACGAATTGCAAAATGATTTAGATAAAATATTTGTATAGTGCGAAAATTGGCAATTGACCCTGAATAAAGAAAAGTGTGAAGTTATTCACATAAGTACTGAAACAAATCCGCTAAATTACGATTACGCGATAAGTCCCTCAAATGATAAGGCTGTAAATTCAACTAAATACTTAGGAATTACAATTACAAGTAACTTAAATTGGAACGATCACATAGGTAATGTTGTGGGTACAGCAAACCAAAGACTACTATTCATCGGCAGAACACTTAGGAGGTTTAGTATATCTAGTAAAGAGACTGCTTACACATAGACCTATATCTCTGACGTCGATCTGTTGTAGAATTTTAGAACATGTTTTTTGCTTGAGTATCATGTCGTTTTTGGAATCCCAGAATCTACTATCGAGGAATCAACATGGATTCCGGAAACAGCGATCGTGTGAGACCCAACTCGCTTTATTTGTTCATGAGACCCCGAAAATATTAGATACAGGCACCCAGGTAGATGCTATTTTTCTTGACTTCCGGAAGGCGTTCGACACAGTTCCGCACTGTCGCCTGATAAACCAAGGAAGAGTCTACGGAATATCAGACCAGCTGTGTGGCTGGATTGAAGAGTTTTTAGAAACAGAACACAGCATGTTGTTATCAATGGAGAGACGTCTACAGACTGTTAAAGTAACCTCTGGCGTGCCACAATGGATTGTTATGGGACCATTGCTTTTCACAATATATATAAATGAACTAGTAGATAGTGTCAGAAGTTCCATGCGGCTTTTCGCGGATGATGCTGTAGTATACAGAGAAGTTGCAGCATTAGAAAATTGTAGAGAAATGCAGGAAGATCTGCAGCGGATAGGCACCTGGTGCAGGGAGTGGCAAGTGACCCTTAACATAGAAAAATGTAATGTATTGCGAATACACAGAAAGAAGGATCCATTATTGTATGATTATATGATAGCGGAACGAACACTGGTAGCAGTTACTTCTGTAAAATATCTGGGAGTATGAGTGCGGAACGATTTGAAGTGGAATGATCATATAAAATTAATTGTTGGTAAGGCGGGTACCAGGTTGAGATTCATTGGGAGAGTCCTTAGAAAATGTAGTCCATCAACATAAGAGGTGGCTTACAAAACACTCATTCGACCTATACTTGAGTATTGCTCATCAGTGTGGGATCCGTACCAGATCGGATTGACGGAGGAGATAGAGAAGATCCAAAGAAGAGCGACGCGTTCCGTCACAGGGTTATTTGGTAACCGTGATAGCGTTACGGAGATGTTTAATTAACTCAAGTGGCAGACTCTGCAAGAGAGGCGCTCTGCATCGCGGTGTAGCTAGCTCGCCAGGTTTCGAGAGGGTGCGTTGCTGGATGAGGTATCGAATATATTGCTTCCCCCTACTTGTACCTCCCGAGGAGATCACGAATGTAAAATTAGAGAGATTAGAGCGCGCACGGAGGCTTTCAGACAGTCGTTCCTCCCGCGAAACATACGCGACTGGAACAGGAAAGGGAGGTAATGACAGTGGCACGTAAAGTGCCCTCCGCCACACACCGTTGGCTGGCTTGCGGAGTATAAATGTAGATGTAGACGTAGATACACTTATCCGCCCTATTCTGGAGTACTGCTGTGCGTTGTGGGATCACCATCAGGTGGGACTGACGGATGACATCGAAAAAGTTCAAAGAATGGCGGCTAGTTTTGTATTATCGCGAACTAGGAGGGAGAATGCCACAGACATGATACGTGAATTGGAGTGGCAGCCATTAAAACAAAGGCGTTTTTCCCTGCCAGGGGAACTTCTCATGAATTTTCAATCACCAGTTTCCTCCACAGGTTGCGAAAATATTCTGTTGGCACCCACCTACATAGGGAGAAACGATCATCACGATAAAATAAGAGAAGTCAGGGCTCCCACAGAAAAATATAAGTGATAGTTTTTCCCGTGATTGTTCGAGAGTGGAACGGTAGTGAGACAGCTTGTAGGTGGTTCACTGAACCCTCTGCCAGGCACTTTATTGTGGATGGCAGAGGACTCACGTAGATGTAGATGGTGATGAATTCCTTAAAAACATCGTGACAGGTGACGAAAGCTGGGTTCACCATTTTGGCCCCGAAAAGAAGAGATCATCAATGAAGTTCCACGACAAAGGATCGGCGACGCCAAAAAATTTCGAGACCCTGCCATCAACAGGTAATGTCATGTTCACAGTGTTCTGCGATGCACAAGGTGCGGCGCATTTGGAATGCATGCTGAAGACACCATCGTAAACTGTACGTTTGACAACGCATGAACCTGTGTTCAGTGTGTGCCGCCTTGAGAATATGAACATGGTCATTTTATGGCCGAAACCGGATCTGACTGTGTCATAAGACTGTAATTGCGTCTATAAATAAAGGAAAAACTTTTATTTTGAGACCTTCATAAAACTGAATGCACGAGCACTGCGCCATCTACAGCGATCCCACACCTTGGCTTCACTGCCCTCGATCATTCTTCACACGGTCCCGTCTTGGCCCTATTCGATCTTCATATGTTTCCGAATCTTAAATTACACCTTCGAGGACTTCACTTCGACTGTGATAAATAAGTGCAAGCAGAGCTGAAGTTGTGGCCATGTCAACGAACAATCCTTAGTGGTAGTGTCGAGAAACTGGTCTCACGTTTCGAGAAATGTCTTCTTCGCCATAGTGACTGTGTTGAGAAACAAACATGTAGTCATGAAGAGTGGAGTTTATGTATGTTAATAGTGTTTTCGCTTAATAGCTTGGAAGTTATTACTTTTCGGAACTCTGAGATAATACACACATCAAAAAATGTTTTGCATCACCCTGGTTCCCAGAACGCATGAAGATAGATGTTGACTGTGGATACCGTACCAAAGACACAGTCCCTTTGACTGTTCAGAGATGTCACTAAACCCACCCAAAGATGTTAACCACCATGCATCAGCAGCGCCTATTAGATGGAGGGGGTTCTAGGCGCTTCAGTCTGGAACCGCGCGACCACTAACGCCGCAGGTTGGAATCCTGCCTCAGGCATGGACGTGTGTGTCATGTCCTTAGGTTAGTTAGGATTAAATAGTTCTAAGTTCTAGGGGACTGATGACCTCAGATGTTACGTCCCATAGTGCTCAGAGACATTTGAACCATTTAGACGGAGGGGTCCGACAACCGAAAAGCTCCAGTCATTCCACCAGCAAGGAGGTCCACGGCTCTTGTTCTCTGTAATTCAACCAGCCTAGACGGTCAATACCGCGGTTGAATCGCGACCGCGTTGTTAGTTTTTGCCAGGAAGGGCTGTTGACAAGGGAAGTGTCCAGGCGTCTCGGAGTGAACCAAAGCGATGTTGTTCGGGCATGGAGGAGATACAGAGTGACAGGAACTGTCGATGACATGCCTCGCTCAAGAAGCCCGCGACACTGGATGACCGCTACCTACGGATTATGGCTCGGAGGAACGCTGACAGCAACGCCACCATGTTGAATAATGCTTCTCGTGCAGCCACAGAACGTCATGTTACGATTCAAACTGTGCACAATAGGCTGCATGATGTGCAAAATCACTGCCGACGTCCATGGCTAGGTCCATCTTTGCACCGCGGTACAGATGGGCCCAACAACATGCCGAATGGACCGCTCAGGATTGGCATCACATTCTCTTCACCTATGAGTGTCGCACATGCCTTCAATCAGACTGAATGTTTTACCTAAAGTCCAGCGAGTGCAGCAAGGTGGAAGTTCCCTGCAGTTTTGGAGTGTAATTATGTGGGGCTGACGTATGCTGCTGGTTGTCATGGAAGGCCCCGTAACGGCTGTATGATAAGTGAATGCCTGGACGACAATTCGTGCCCCCATCGTGCACGTCTTGTGAATGACTTCCTTCAGGATAACGCCATCGCTCAACTAGAGTGGCTTGCATGTTCTCCAGACATGAACCCTATCGTAAATGCCTAGGGTCGATTGAAAAGGGCTGTTTATGGACGACGCGACCCATCAAACACTGATGGATCTGAGCCGAATCGCCGTTGAGGAGTGGACAATCTGGACCAACAGTGCCTTGATGAATTTGTGGTTAGTATGACACGACGAACGTAGGCACACATCAGAGCAAGAGGACGTGCTACTGGGTATTAGAGGTACCGGTGTGTACAGCATTCTGGACCACCACCTATGAAGGTCTCGCGGTACGGTGGTACAACATGCAATGTGTGGTTTTTTTTGCCGCTACCAGATTCAACGCTTCATTGCGTCATCTTCAGGCTGTTTTGATGCGGTATAGGCCGGTACGATCTCCAAGCATAACCCATCAGTTGCCAGCATTACTGGATACGCAGATAACGTGTCGCACTCCAACCATCAACTGCCAACTGACACGAGAACCATTAAAATATCAAATGGTTCTCGTGTCAGTTGGCAGTTGATGGAGTGCTGACACATTATCTGCGTATCCAGTAATGCTGATCAGTTGATGGAGTGCTTACACATTATCTGTGTCTCCAGTAAAGCTGATCAGTTGATGGAGTGCTGACACATTATCTGCGTATCCAGTAATGCTGATCAGTTGATGGAGTGCTGACACATTATCTGCGTATCCAGTAATGCTGGTCAGTTGATGGAGTGCTGACACATTATCTGCGTATCCAGTAATGCTGATCAGTTGATGGAGTGCTGACACATTATCTGCGTCTCCAGTAAAGCTGATCAGTTGATGGAGTGCTGACACATTATCTGCGTATCCAGTAATGCTGATCAGTTGATGGAGTGCTGACACATTATCTGCGTTTCCAGTAATGCTGGTCAGTTGATGGAGTGCTGACACTTTATCTGCGTATCCAGTAATGCTGATCAGTTGGTGGAGTGCTGACATATTATCTGCGTATCCACTAATGCTGACAACTGGGGGCAGGGGGGGGGGGGGGGGGTGTCTGCATGGGGATCGTATCAACCTGTACCACAACAAAACAGCCTGAAGATGACGGAATGAAGTGTTAAAACTGGTAGCGACGAAATAAAATAAAAAGATAAGGGTGGCTGTAGGTGTTTTTTTGTTCTTTGTCACGAAACGACTCTCTGGTTGATCTGTAGAATCTGCGAGACTGGCGACTGGAGAAACGTCATATATACAGTTTCCAAGATATGGAGAGTTGATAATTGCGTAAAGCATCGCACAACAAGCCCACGCCTCCTAGTTTCCGACAAGAATAGTGTACAGAAGATTGCAAGAGAAAATTTAGGACGTTAGCAGTTGGTCTTAGGAAAGGTAAGCAAGCACCAAAGAGGCAGTTCTGAAGTGGCGCTACATAATGGAAATAAGACTGAAGAAAAATCAATATCCATTTAAAGGATTTGTTGGCCTGGACAAACTGTTCGACACTGTAAAATGATGCAAGATGATCGAAATACTGAGTGTACGCTATAGGATAAGATGAGTAATACCCAGTATGTACTAGAACCAAAACCGGGTAAGACTGAGAGATAAACACAGACGTTCTCCGACTGAAAAGGGGGTAACGCAGGGACTCAGTCATAAGCCCCTACTGCTCAAAAAAATGGTTCAAATGGGTCTGAGCACTATGGGACTTAACACCTTAGATCATCAGTCCCCTAGAACTTAGAACTACTTAAGCCTAACTAACCTAAAGACATCTCACACATCCATGCCCGAGGCAGGATTCGAACCTGCGACCGTAGCAGTCCAGCGGTTCCGGACTGTAGCGCCTAGAACCGCACGGCCGCAACGGCCGGCCCTACTGCTCAACCACCACATCGAAGAAGCAGTGATGAAAATACAAGCAAGTAGCAAGAGCGGGATTAAAAGTCAGGTTAAAAGGATATCAATTAGAATAGTAGCTTTAAATGAAACAACAATTTCACCGTTACCAGTCACCGTTTTATTTATTTCCACGACGCGTTTCGAAGGTTTAAACCTCCATCATCGGGTGGGTTTACATTAGTAAGTATTACATTTGTGTGTGTGATGTGTTACGATTTTTGGAGGAACTTGTGGCACTGCCTAGTGGAGAAACGAGACACTAATTCAGAATATGGTATAGGGTAACTTTTATGAAAAATTAAGCTGATATCTAATGGTAAACATTAAATAAGTAAACTACAGTACGTTCAGTGATCACAGGTTCCTTTTGCTGTCATAACACATCACATGTATACTGCAACATTTGTAAACAAATATGGCGTCTGGAATCATCTGGGTGCAAAGTTCGTATAGCAGAAGTGAAGACATAATCGCAAAGTGCAAAGAATATACATCATAACAATATGATTACAGAATAATTGCTTTAAGCATTTGGCGGTGTTTGTTTTCAGGTGTCAAATATATGTGTGTGTATTTCAGGTGGTATATAAATCCAATTCTGACAAGTTAAAACAGCAAACATTTGTACTTGTTTATACAAACAGGTGAAATTTTAAAATGGCTTAAACATCATACTTATTGATAATAATTAGGTGAAATGTTACAGACTATAATTTCAATGATCATATTTGCTACAACAGTAAAATCATACATACATTACACCCTTTGATTGGGGTTAATAAACAGTTGTGAAGTGAGGGGCTGGAGGCAGAAGGAGAGGTAGAGAGAGAGAAAAAGTGTGTGTGTGTGTGTGTGTGTGTGTGTGTGTGTCTGTGTGAGTGAGTTTAAGGGAGAGGGAGAGGGGGGGAGAGAGGGAGGGAGGGAGAGAGAGAGAGAGAGAGAGAGAGAGAGAGAGAGAGAGAGAGAGAGAGACAGGAAAGAGTGATTATTGAGAGGAAACATTTACATGGCAAGGAGTCTTAAGATTGCAAATGCTTAAAGCAATTATTCTGTAATCATATTGTTATGATGTATATTCTTTGCACTTTGCGATTATGTCTTCACTTCTGCTATACGAACTTTGCACCCAGATGATTCCAGACGCAATATTTGTTTACAAATGTGGCAGTATACATGTGATGTGTTATGACAGCAAAAGGAACCTGTGATCACTGAACGTACTGTAGTTTACTTATTTAATGTTTACCATTAGATATCAGCTTAATTTTTCATAAAAGTTACCCTAAAGCATATTCTGAATTAGTGTCTCGTTTCTCCACTAGGCAGTGCCACAAGTTCCTCTAAAAATCGTAACACATCACACACACAAATGTAATACTTACTAATGTAAACCCACCCGATGATGGGGGTTTAAACCTTCGAAACGCGTCGTGGAAATAAATAAAACGGTGACTGGTAACAGTGAAATTGTTGTTTCATTTAATGTCAGTAACAGTCACGGTAAAGCCTAACCTAAAAATGTTCGCATTTAAAGTTAATCTGCCCAGTCAGGCAATCAAGGCTATTTTCGAGTACAAAAACAGTGCAGAAAAGGTCGCAATGACGACACAACACATACACTTCAATAGGAATTGTCTCAAGAATAACGTCATCCCAAATTATGTCAAAATTGACATCAAAACAAACACAACAACTGCGAAGAAAACACTGGAAATCGCACGAAAACTCTGGGTGAAAAATGAACTGAAAGAGCTTTATATTAAAAAACAAATGTTCAATACACAGGATTATAATGCAGAGAAATCGAACATCAGATTTGGTGTACACCAAGTGGGCGAAGTTAAGGAATTCTGCTACCTAGGCAGCTAAAATGATCCACGACGTACGGGGCAAGGAGGACATCAGAAGCAGACTAGCCGTGAAAAATAGAGCACTCCTGGTCAAGAGAAGTGTACTAGTATCAAACATTGGCCTTAATTTGAGAATGAAATTTCTGAGAATGTACGTTTGGAGCACAGCATTGTATGGTAGCGAAACACGAACTGTGGAAAACCGGAACAGAAGAGATTCGAAGCATATGAGATGTGATGCTACAGACGAATGTAGAAAATTAGGTGGTCTGATAAAGTAAGGAATGACGAGGTTCTCTGCATAACTGGAGAAGAATGAAACATTTAGGAAACAGTAAGAAGAAGAAGAGACAGGATGTTAGGACTTGGGATAAGGCAACTGGGAATAACTTCGATGGTTTTATAGGGAGCTGCAGTGGGTTAAAATTGAAGAGGAAGAACGAGACTGGAATACATACAACAAATAACTGAGGATTTAGGGCAACAGTACTACTCTGAGATGAAGAGGTATGCAAAGGAGAGAAATTCATGTGGAGCCGTATGAAACCAGTCAGAAGGGTGGTGTCTCAATAAATAAATAAACAAAAATAAAAGAAATATTTAATCGGCGTCTGCACTAGTGGTATGCGTTCACTTGACCTTATCACCAATCTTTCCTAATCATTGACCCTGAAGCACATTCCCGAATAAATAACGCACGAAGCGATCCAGGTAACTGATAAAATCGTTTGACCTATAATCGATGTGAATATTGCGATAAACCCTCCAACAAACATTCTTGGAACTGATCATAAAAATGTGTACACAATTAAGAAACTTCCTTGTGCATGTTCAGCATTATCGACACTTATCCACAGGGTTTTGGCGACTGTACAGACTGATTTGGACAGAACTTCAGTATTAAGTGCACTTAAAATTGCAGTTGGTACTGAAATTCTGTTCCGAAAAATACGAAATATGAATGTGACTGAATTAGCAAATTACTTAAGAGATCGTGTACTGAGTCTAGATTACCATAATTTCCTAAAAGATAAGCATTAGTCAGCCAATAATGATATTATTAAAAGAATCACGCACCGTGTTTTGATTACATCAACAGTTATCTTACTGTCTGAGGAGAGCTGTCCCAATTAATCCAGATGAATTTTGAGAAACATGTTGAAAAGAAACTCGCAAAATTCGAAAGTTATCAGGACAATGTTGTACTGATCAAGTTAGGAATGGCACTATACACGAGTGACACAAAAGCGCTCCAGTAGCTATCCACAGTAGACCGGGTCATCCTCCCTAGAACCAAGAGCATACTGAACAATGAAGCAGCTTTATGCAAACCAAGAATATCACCGTAGGTTGAGCGTTATGCTAGCCATAGAGTTTCTTTCAAACTTGACAGTTATTTACTAAGTCTCTTTAGTTAAATATCACGGCCTTCTAGAAACTCTTCAACTGATGCTAAACAAACTAATGTAGTACAACAATATCTGCTGAACTGATGCTAGGACGAATGACCCTCGTGTGAAAAATGGTAGTTTTTAGGACAGAGTTCTGATCCAGCGTTACTAATTACATTTACGCCTTGTTCATGAAACAACGAACTGTAATAACCCTAATTATTTTAAAACTCCTATTTGTAGTATTTCAGCCAGAGCAACAATGGTTAAATGTAAGCAAACTGAAGAGCTAATAATATTATATCGTTTACAACCGACTCCAACGTTGATTTTATTTTAGGTCATTGGCCTTCTCACTGGTTCGATACAGATCGCCACGAATTCCTCTCCAGCACCAACCTCTTCCCTTCAAAAGCTCATCAACTACTTTTTGGCTGTATTCGAATCTCTGTCTTCCACTACGGGTTTTACTCTCTACAGATTCGTGGAGTACCAAGGAGACAGTAACAGCCTATATTTCCCTTCACATTCTACTGCGTTCCAGTCTCACATGATTATCAGATGTTCACTCCCTTCACATGCAGAATTACACGCTCGATATCACGTACTTTACCTTTTATTCTCCAATATGTATATACTAAAAGAAGTAGGGTAAATTTAACGTGAATGTCAGTGGTTTTCAAAATGGTTCAAATGGCTCTGAGCACTATGGACTTAACATCTGAGGTCATCAGTCTCCTCGAACTTGGAATTACTTAAACCTAACTAACCCAAGGACATCACACACATCAATGCCAAGGCAGGATTCGAACCTGCGACCGTAGCGGTCGCGCGGTTCCAGACCGAAGCGCCTAGAACCGATTGGCCACACCGGCCGGCCGTCAGTGGTTTTCCTTGCACGATTCTAGTACTGGTTATTTATGAGATATGGTGTATTTAAACCTTCCCACGCAGACACTTGTGCAATACCTGTGGTAACACACACTGAAGAACGTCACAAGTACATAAAATAGTTATTTGGATTCCGTGACAAGTATCGAGACAACTGACAATCGCAGGTTGTGTTCAAAATAAACACCTGCAGCGGCACATTACGCTTCCAGTCTGGTATGGAACGACGGCTTCACATGATTAGCATTTCAGGGTGGCTGTCCGAGCAGGCTGTAGTAATACGTCTTTGCATATCATAACGTGTAGATGATATGTCCTAAGAGGCAGCGTCTTTCAGCTTTCCCCATAGAAAAAAGTCTACAGGCGTCAAATCCTGGGAATGGGCCCGCCAAGGTAGAGTTCCTCTGAGCCTCTCCAACGATTTGGAAGGCGTTGCTGAAGACATACTGCAGTGTTTTTCCTACACTATGGGGTGGACAACCATTATGTTGGTACCACAGTTTCCCCCAGTCTGCTGCGGAATTTCTTCTAGCATTCTTGGACAATCGTCGTTATGAGGCTGCGATACTCCTGAACACTCAGTGTTCCGTCTACAAAAAACGGGCATATGAGCTGATGGTTCACTATCTCACACTACACATTTACACTTGTAAGTACGATGTTTAGGTTTTTATATTGGTAACGCCACGTAGCGCTCTGTATGAAAATCACTGGCTGTGCTGTGTGCAGTCTGTGGCTGGGTGACATTGTTGTAATATTCGCTATTGTAGTGTTGGGCTGTTGGCTGTTAACAGGGCATAGCATTGCGCAGTTGGAGGTGAGCCGCCAGCAGTGGTGGATGTGGAGAGAGAAATGGCGGAGTTTTGAAATTTGTAAGACTGGATGTCATGAACTGTTATGTATATTATGATTTTTCAACACTATTAAGGTAAATACATTGTTTGTTCTCTATTAACATCTCTCATTTGCTAACTGTGCCTATCAGTAGTTAGAGCCTTCCGTAGTTTGAATCTTTTATTTAGCTGGCAGTAGTGGCGCTCGCTGTATTGCAGTAGTTCGAGTAACGAAGATTTTTGTGAGGTCAGTGATTTGTGAAAGGTATAGGTTAATGTTAGTCAGGGCCATTCTTTTGTAGGGATTATTGAAAGTCAGATTGCGTTGTGCTAAAAGTATTGTGTGTCAGTTTAAGCATAGTCATGTATAATTGTTCAAAGTCGACGTTTCATACACTTCATGTGCGTTGACGTCCCACACGAAACCCACGGGGACTGTCAACAGACAAATGGCGCACGTCTCGGCGGTTTACCGGCACACGATTGGTAAATGTGACCTCATGAATAAGCAAGATACATGATGCATCTGAAGTTTCCAGCCACAATGCCCTTGTACAACAGTTAACACGATTCTCGTAATTGTTTCCATTCAGATCTTGATGGAAGGACATATGATAGGGATAGAACCTATGTCAATGGGGAATGCGTAGGAAACTTGCCTGATTTGTGCCACTTCCTCTTGCGATTGCACGAGAGCTAATGTACTGATCAAGTAAAACAACCGGAGCGGCAGCTGAGAGGTTCTAGGCACTTCAGTCTGGAACCAGGCGGCTGCTGCGGTCGCAGGTTCGAATCCTGCCTCGGCATGGATGTGTGTGATGTCCTTGGGTTAGTTAGGTTTAAGTAATTCTAAGTCTAGGGGACTGATGACCTCACATGTTATGTCCCATAGTGCATAGAGCCATCTGCACCATCAACTACAACAGCAGGAAGAACATCAACTTCTCCCCCATATGTCATCATTTGTTTCCTTCTGCTACCTTGTCCGAGTGTTACACTACCGCTTTTATGTAATTAATGCTGTTAGATTAGATTAGATTAATACAAGTTCCATGGATCATGAATACGATATTTCGTAATGATGTGGAGCGAGTCAAATTTTCCAATACATTACATAATTAAGTTAATTTAACAACATACTTAAGTTAATATAACAACTTTTTTATTTTTTGTGGTTTTTTAAATTTTTTATGATTTTTTTTTCTTAATTTATATCAAAAATTCCTCTATGGAGTAGAAGGAGTTGTCATTCAGAAATTCTTTTAATTTCTTCTTAAATACTTCTTGGTTATCTGCCCAACTTTTGATACTATTTGGTAAGTGACCAAAGACTTTAGTGGCAGTATAATTCACCCCTTTCTGTGCCAAAGTTAGATTTAATCTTGAATAGTGAAGATCATCCTTTCTCCTAGTATTGTAGTTATGCACACTGCTATTACTTTTGAACTGGGTTTGGTTGTTAATAACAAATTTCATAAGACTTGACATCGTTCTGTCTTACCTATCCTAAAAAAGGTGCTGCTCCAACACCTGTAACCACTGGTATTTTACCATTCATTGCAGTTCCTCCCCCCCTTAAATTTCCTGCTATTACCTCAGCCAGTTTCCCCTTCCCTTTCCTGTTGAGATGTAGGCCGTGCCTGGTATAGTCCCACCTACTGAGATAATCAACAGGAACCACACCAATATGAGCCCCTGCACCCGACCCAAGCAGCTGTTCCAACTCGAAATTAACTCTCCCAACAGAAGAGTTCAAATGAGGCCGGTCATGGCGTCTCAGGACAGATACAAATTCCACATTGGTGTGTCTCCATGCCGACTCAATCTTTACCAGGTCACACTCTATACTGTATCCAGGATCTCTGTCAATGCTATTCCCTGGCCCTCCCACAATAACCACGGTGTCTTCCCTGGTAAATCCTTTACAGAGTGAACCTAAATCCTCTGTCACCTGATCCAGACTAGCACTTGGTTTGAAAAAATTTGTGACCTGGTATTCTGGTCCTAATTCCTCCTGCAGAAGTTGGCCTACACCTCTGGCATGAGAACTGCCTAACAACAAAACTTTCTTCCTTTTCGATGACTTTCCCACATCCTTTTTCAATTTCCTATTGAAAGTTTGTTGTGTCCTGTCTACACCTACCTCTGCTTGAGGCTCATCAGTTTCTAACTGAAGCAACAGGTCAAACTTATTTTTTTTTTGACATTCACCACAAAACTGTCAGACTTAGTTTTAGGCCTGTTCCTTCTGTTACCTGTTGCCACTTCCCACCTCTCTTTGCCCTTCTCCCTCCTTAACCTGTCCAGATCTTCCCTAGCCTGATCTAACTCAGCCTGAAGGGCAGTAATTTTCCCCTCCTGTTCCACCATCTTCCTATCTCTGCTGCAAATCCTACATAACCATTCATGAGCCTGATCCACTTCCCCGACACCCACGCCACTGCAGTACCCCCAGTGAAAAATACTACTGCATCCAACACACCAAACCCTGGAACCAACAATTCTACAGCAAGTCAGGCACTTCTCACTCATGGCAAAAATAACACTTTAGCTAGAATAAATCAATTAAATTACCGAAAATCAAAAAAGACGTTACAAGAATTAAGCCTATTCACAAATGTATATAAGCAAGTTTATGATTTAAAATTCCGCTGTTTTTCTGAGATCTGTAATAAAACAATGAAGGTATACGCTATTTATTATATATTTCACTCAATGGAATGAAAAAAAGGACAATTAAACGAGATACTTTAAGTTTGATTCTCCAAAAACGTTACGAGAATTAGGCCTATAAACAAATGTATATAAGTAAGTTTCTGATATAAAGTTAGGCTGTTTTTCTGAAATCTGTTTTAAAAACAATGAAGTTATACGTTATTTACTGTAGTTTACTTATTTGCTACCGTGAAACTAGCTAAATTACCGTGAAACAAGAAAAAAACACGTTTGCAAAGTTTAAGCCTAAGGACGACTTCGCGAAGTTACGATCTTTTCGTGTTTTCCGAAAAAATACGCAAAGAAAAGTCAAACATTCAACGGCGAGACTAAACGATACACTAATGCACGTATTTAATTTGTTATCGGCGTTAAACTAAATTATATTCCTGTCTAAATCACTTAGCTTGCTGGAAACAGTTTCTGGCGTCACTTACTCGGCGGCCATTTTGGATCTCCAATGTCAGTTAGTGTGTGACAGACTGACTAACAAGTCGCAGTGCACTCAAAGAACAAACAAGCACACTGTTAGCAAACATAACAACGCCGTACCTAACAACTACACGGATTCTGCGGCACAAACAACTGTCGATGGGAAACTTTTCAAAATATAGTATCTCGCACACGACTCGCACAAGAATCCTCCAACGAACACCATTGACATTTTTATTTACCCAGCGTCTAGTTCGTTAATGTCAACACGCATTATTCCATTCAGAAAAGTGTAAGTATGCACAAAAAATGTGCTTTGTAAGTATTATTACAATCTGTTGATAGTTCCAACGATACGAGCCTCTGAAAACTAATCCACTTTGCGAGAACCGCACATCAACAGCACTTCCCATCTCACCAAAATTTTTGGTATAAGTAATCGTATATTGTAGCTTCTCAACCCCATTCACACATTGCTTTGTTCTCGAGTATTTTTCTGGTGGTCACCTCTGACGTATCAGTCTGTTCGAAGAGTAGTTTTCATTGCCTTCTGCATCATTATGCTTTCTCTTTTAGGGCTGTTTCCCATCCCAAGGGCAAGAGGGTACGCCAAACAGGGCACGTTCCAGCCCCCTCCTCCCCCCATATCATTGCCAAGCCACTCGTTGATGATTAGATCCCGTAGTGCTTCCACACGGAAATGATGCTGCTGAGTGCTACATTTCACATTTTGTTCCAAATAGCTTCAGACAATTTCTAGATTCTACTAAATCAATAGGACTTGAAACACTCAAATCAGTGAAGCAGTAGTTGATTTAAAGCTGGAGTAGCTGCCATATTTTGTACAATTAAACCAATTGCGCTGTAATGACAGGAGAAAGCTATTACTATAAGCCTATAATACACTTAATGAGAAGTTGGCACCGGTCACCAGTATCGGACGTGCCATCCTACGAGGTTCTCCGTCGAAATGTTCACAGCCACGGACCGTACTATTACATTCAAAAGCGAATTCGTTAACCGAAATGATTTTATGTAACAACTTAGGCAATCTCTTTAGTGGTTCTTAAGCATGAAACATTGAAACGGATTAACAAGTCGCTGGAAGCACCGGAAATACAACCTGCATGTACATCTAAATATATATACCGCTGGCCACAAAGCGGTGTGTGGCGGAGGGCACAATTCGCACCAAAGTCATATTCCCCCTCCCCCCTCCTACCCCCCTTCTGTTCCACTCTCGAATCGAGCGAGGCTAAAATGCCTCAGTACGAGCTCTAATTTCTCTTATCTATGAATGTACAGGATAATAAACACACTTGTAAGAACTGAAATAATTCGCGTCGTATGTGCCAGTAAAACAAAGCAGTTCCAATACAAGGGAAACTATTTTGATTGTAAGGATCCGATAACATGAGCAACTTCGTGAAAGCCGTTAAGAAATCGAAGCTAACCTTGCAATATGTCAGCTGGATATCAAATATACTTAAATCTCAGGAACTTGATGACAACAACAAATTTACAGCTTCGTACAAACAACAGACAATATAGTTACAGTAAAATGACATATTATACTCTTTGCTGGATATCCACAACTATTTAATAAGTTGATAGTACAAAATACAAAAGTTTCCAAACCAATATACCACAAATTACACAAGGTAGTGGAAGATATGTCAATATAAGAATATGTCATATTAATAATGCTAAGGTATGGATGTAGAGTGCAACACAACGTATATGGTAACTAAAGGTTGCTGGTAAATAAACTCTACTGTAACAGAAAAGCCTGCGGGCTACTGAAGTTAAAAATACTATGGTTTTATGTGAGAAACATTACCACGACAGCTGTATCTTGAGAATGCTTTATTCTATCACACGACTAGTTTCGGCGGCACATTACCGACATCGTCAAACCCCATCACTGCCAAAAGAGTATTTGATTTGGTTCAAATGGCTCTGAGCAATACGGGACTTAACATTTGAGGTCATCAGTCCCATAGAACATAGAACTACTTAAACCTAACTAAGCTAAGGACATCACACACATACATGGCCGAGGCAGGATTCGAACCTGCGACCGTAGCGGTCGCGCGGTTTCAGACTGAAGCGCCCAGAACCGCTCGGCCACACCGGCGGGCAGTACTTGATTTCCTTGGTGCATTAACTGTGGGATCCTTGTTACTAAAATACGTGGACTAGCTTCCAGTAGGAGTCTATACTCTCCGAAACCAGCAGTCTGGTAGAATAAATACATTCTCAAGAAATAGCTTTTGTGGTAATTTTTCTCATGTATGTCATCAGATGCAGTCACCGCAATAAGATGAACGTATGTGAATTAATATGATTTTATTAACTTTATATTTTGTATTACGGTTTTATTAATTTTATTTCTTGACAATTTCATTATAGATCTTTATTATTCTTGTGATTCTTCAACTTCTCCCGGCGTATATCTTGCTCGAACAGTCCACGGGTGTACTGCCGGTCCATGGTGTCCAACAGGACATTTACATTATACATTGCATGTCTTGCTTTTGTTATTTGGTCTGTACCGTGTCTATCTTAGCTGATGCCACGCATAAGGGAAATGGTTTTTAGGACTATTACTAGCTGGTGGCTTATTGGAAGGAAGATGGGGGTGCGGCCCTGTCGTTAGCTGTGATCTCTTCGGTGGTCCCTAGAGCCCTTTGCATTACTGTCAGTAGTGGCCACCATCTGACCTACATGTGTACTGAGGCGTCTCACTGCGGTTCGCGCTCCAGTCTGTTGACTGGCCTTGCTGGGCGTCCATCACATGCGCCGGGCTTGGCTCTTACATGGTCGGCTAATTTTGAGGTTCGTACTGTGGCATTTCACGGCTTTTACGCTTTTATTATAATTTTTTAGGTCCATGCCTCATCGTTAGTAGCTCGCAGTTGGTTCATAAGTTATATTAGGCTGGCAATGTGCGCTTATTTGTTGTTACATTAAGCCCCGTTTACCTGGGTGGTCCTAGTTGACTCAGAAAACCTTTTCATCACTCACTCACACGGGACCTCGCATGCTACTTGTTGAATTTGCTGGATTTTTTGTGTGACTGATACGACTTTCTCACACGTTATCGAAATATGACCTGATGTTCGCTTCTTTATGGTTCCTTTCAACATTAATAAATATTAAGATGAATCCCTCTTCCTTCTCTGTGGTTTTTGTAGTGCGTGAAAATGGACTCCATCCTGATATCTGGGTCATGTGTAAGATTTTACGCAGATAAAGGATTTGTTGACTGTACCTGTGAGCAGGAGGGATTGTTATTAAAGAAAACTGTAATACCATTTTCCCCCATTATATATTGACGAAAACATTCCATTACACCAGCCGCATAAATCAAAAGCCGATCTCCTTTCTCAAATATATTCTGGCAATTGCATCTTCTTCCATCTATACATTACACCAACCGAACAGTACCACATTTCAGTCAACACTCAGATCGTCTACTCTCTCGCCCAATAGAACGACTGCTCTCGATATCCTATAAACTACTACTGCCCCAGTAAAGGCGGAGTAGTGATAATATTTGGCGCAAAATCTGGCGCTGTGAGCCAGTGTAGCCACCTTTCATTTGCCCCTCCTCCATGGGCTACAATTTTGGTGGTAATTTGCCAGCATTGGTGGTGAAAATACCACCAAATTCGTCCAAAAAACACAGACAAAAATAAAAGATGATATTAATAAATAAATATAACAAAACTAAATAAATTTTAGCTTTGCACTGACCGTACAATACTCTAATATATAAAAATACTGTAATAAATACAAATGCTTACATACATATGATTTTACATAATAGTTTCCTCGAGTATTACTTCTCAGAGTAGTTAAACAGTTTAATTAATGGCACTTGCAATGACGAATAGGTACAGATAAAAGTCTAATAACATTTCATAAACAGTAAATAGACAATAAATCAGTTTACACAAATATTCACAGAAAATCTTTTCAATAGTTCCATAAACAAGTAGCACTCCTCAGAGTAGCACCCAGTAATGGTCAACGGGTGCAAATAGCAGTCCCACAACATTTCATCAGCAGTATTTGGACAGCTCCAACAGTGGCACCCAGCAAAGGCGAGCAGGTGCAGGCAGGAATGCGTGACACCACATCAATAGTTGCAGTTTCAACAGTGGTACCCAGCAATGGCGAGCAGGTGCAGGCAGCAACAAGTGACATCATTTCAGTAGTAGCAGCTCCAACAGTGGCACCCGGCAATGGCGAGCAGGTGCAGGCAGGAATGAGTGACACCACATCAATAGTTGCAGTTTCAACAGTGGTACCCAGCAATGGCGAGCAGGTGCAGGCAGCAACAAGTGATATCATTTCAGTAGTAGCAGTTCCAACAGTGACACCCAGCAATGGCGAGTAGGTGCAGGCAGGAATGAGTTACATCACATCATTGGTTGCAGTTCCAACAGTGGCACCCAGCAATGTTGAACAAGTTGTAGGTAACACTCCATAATATTCACCAGCAATAATTAAAGAGTCAATCACATTTCACCAGCACAAATTAAACAGTCCATCACATTTCATCAGCAGAATTTAAACATTTCATCACATATCATCAGCTGAAATTAAACACTCCATCTCATTTCACCAGCAAAAATTAAACAGTTCATCACATTTCATCAGCAGAAAGTAAACAGTTCATCATATTTCGTCATCAGAAATTAAACAGCTCATCATATTTCGTCAGCAGAGATTAAACATTTCCAAGTGGCACCCAGCAATGATAGTAAGTGTAAGCACGAACTACAGTTTGAATGCACACACAATTACCTTCACGAAATTATTATCAATGCTCTTACACCAAACATACAAATTGTAATAAATGCACAAATAATATCAGATAATTATCGTATTAACTATTACAAATACACACATATCAGTAAACCAGTAATATTTATGGGTGTCAGTGCAAGCCACAACAAATAAGTAAAATAATATTTAGGAGGTAGGTCGGTACCAATTATTTGGGATTAGGAAAGGAAAACACACAAAACGCACTGACTCATTTTTCATCCACATACTAAGTACTATTGCGTAACTGAATAGTGTTAACTGTGTAAATGCAATTCTATCAAAATTTGAGGTGTAACATGTGTATCAATTAGTAGGGGCAGCAGTGTATAATAGTCAATAGTAGTTAGTCAACGTCATAGTCATCATGTCAAGACCAAAGTTTGCCAAGCCAAATCAAAATATACAGTTTCTGAAAAGCTGTCAGTTTGTCAACATATGCAAATACTTCTTCCCCTCCCCCACAAAAAAAACATATATACTGCTTATTGATTTAACAATATAAGTGTATAGACACTCTTCCTTCCACTGGAGTGTTCAAGTCTGGCATCTTCATCCTTCTTGTTCTATATAAACCAACAACAACAAAAAATATTTGCTCCTCACTTACCTTACCTCTTACCCACCAAAACTCAAATAATCATCAGCATCACACAATCTCAATACTTCAATAATACCTCTTCAATACGTCGATACATTTAAACCTTATCACCAATATCATTTCACTTCCATAACAACTCTCTCCTCTAGTCAGTCTCCTCGAACAAGTACAGATAAAATCCTACTGCAAACTTCAATTCATCATCTTATATCTGAAGATACAATATCCACACACAACCTCTGAGTAATCCACCTGAGCCAAATCTTCTACCCATTATGAATTACAAAATATATTTAGGTTACCTTGTCCATCATAAAACAAAATAAATGCATACATGACCTCTAACAGCCTTCGGTTTGAATAAGTTTTAGTAAATAGGTGTGAGTAGACATAAGAATTTGAATGAATAAATCGCAATATTTCACAGTGTGTACACCACTTCAAGAATCATGGCAAAACAGATGCTAACATATGGAGTATTTATCTGTGTCAAGTGTCACTTGTTATTTCAATTGCTCACGAAGAATGCAGTGTATTAAACATCCATAGTCTAGAGCTAGTGTTGGTATTTTATGTCGCCGGCTTCCTTTCTATAATAATGAATTTATACAGCTTCCATAAAACCTCCAGTTCATGTGACTTCAATGAAGTTTAAGTACCTATGTAGTTCGTAGAACTATAGCAGTTCATTTCCTTAGCTTAAAATATAAAGCACTGAGCTAAGCAAAACATGCAACAGCGAGTAAATATACCAGTAGAGGACAGAATATCAACAAGTGGATGTAGCACAATCCCTGCAATGAGACTCTGCCAAGCGAACAATATATAATTTATACCATAGTGTAACCTAAACTCTATGTTTGTACACAGTATGTAAGGATTTCTATACACTAAAGGAAAGAGTAGTTATGACAACAAAACAGAAATGTGTAAATATGCAATCCATACGCAAAGCAGCAGGTATATATCATACATAATAAATAAGTCATTAGCATCATATCAGCATAAGCAAATAAATGTTCAAATGTAATCTTAATAAGTAAACATGAAGGCGTAAGCCATATCAGCACAACTAGTGGGGTGACAAATATAATTTACATAAATAGACTCAGCAGGCACATAACGAAAAATATGACATCAGTGAACAAGAATAGCAGCCAAGCGATGCATAACATACACATGTAACAACCCTGTTTGTTAATAAACTATTGTCAACATCAGTAAATTTACACAAGCATGTCGCTTCACAAGTATATTCATATAGCATAAAATTTAACATAAAGTATAAATCACGTAATTGCGAGCAGCAAAATAGGTATAAAGTACATACCTAAGTATAAAAACGTTACCTGAAAAATAGTCTCAATTAATAGTTACGTTTTTAGTTTATTACTTTCTTCCTCGAATTTACATTCTTCCTGAAATTTTCTTGATTACAAGTCCTCTTAATGTTGGACACACAGAGAATTTGCCCATAGTTCTTAAAGATTTTATGCAACTTTATCCTGGAAAAACTGAACATTAATAACATGATAAGTTATCAAGTCACTATAGCTTTATACTGAATTTAACCAGAGAAATTAGACTGTGTATTGGTTTACAGCTGTCAGTGCATTTCCACTGAGCGGTCGATCAGCTGTAGGCAGGCGTGACGTAGGAAGTAATTGTTTGTGGTCAACGGTTCCCTTGTGCGGCGCGGGGACTGATTGTCGCGTTTTGTATGTGCTGCAGCTAGAACACGGAGAGGTATTCCTGTGTTCTCTACGTATATACGTGTAACTGTTAATTTTCTCAAAAGTACGTCATTCCACAAAAATTTTAACGTTCGATATATGATGTATTCCCTTAGAGAGCTGTGATTTAAGAGTTTCTACCTCTACAGTGTTATCATGAATAATGTTGCGAACTCTATATGCACCGTTATAAAGCAGAAAAAATTGGGGACACAAGCCGTTTCCTTTGTGAGACAAATGGTGAGACTTAATCAACACCTTTTGACCAACGGACAAAGTTTTTAAATGACCAGGACGTTCAGATGATTTCTCTCTTCTAGCAGCCGTAGATGCAGTATTTTGTAGAGCCAGGTCGACAACTTCAGAATGCCACATTTTCCGTTTAGGTGGAAAGGGAACGATTTCAGCAATATGATTTGTCAGTGCTTCATTTTTTAATATCACAATAGGTAATAAAGAAGTTGAATCATTAGGGAGTTCGTTCAGAATGTTTTGAAAACTATGAAGATACTGATCCCACGTTCCCTGATTATGATGATAATAAAGATGACACAATTTATTAATTTCCTTCATCCATCCTCCCAACGGGTTAGATTGAGGGTGAAAAAGTGAAATGAAAATTGGTTAAGCTCACGACGCCGTAGAGTATAAAGCCAAATTTTAGAGCGAAACTGTGATCCATTATCTGATATAACTACATCAACATGACCCACTTCCTTAAGAAAATGTTTGATGAAAGCATTAGATACTGAACGAGCTGTTGCTTTGCGTAAAGGTGTAAAACACTCATATTTTGATGTCAATTCCACTACTGCCATAATGTACGCAAAACCATTAGTAGAACGAACCACTGGACTGAACAAATCGACTGAAGCCATTTCCTTTAATCTCACTGGAACGATAGGAAACAATGGTGCTCTGTGAGAAATAGTTGGCGGCTTAGCCTTTTGACATAATTTGCATTTGACAAGAACAAATCGAATACATTTTTCCATATTACTGAAGTAGCCATTTTCTCGTAATTTATGAAAGCATTTTCTGGGACCAAAGTGTGCATAGCTGAAATGTGTATACCAAATCAATTTATTAACCCACTCATCAGCAATGCAAACTAACCAAACAGAGGTGTCAACCTATTTTCGTTTAAAAAGAATATCATTACGAACCAAATAATACTGTCTAATCGCTACGCTTTACTTTCTCCTCCACTTCTCCTTAATGTTCATCCAGACTGGGTCCTTGTTTTCCTCCTTAGCGACGTCCTGGAGCGAAGACGAAATGAAATTTTCAAATGCAAAACCTTGAAAATACATCGAACAATAATTGTTTTCTTTGCAGTCCCCCTCAGAACTTTGTTTCAAACCCATAGGTGCACGTGATGAAGCATCAGCAATAATATTAGAAGAATCCTGGATGCAAACAGTACTAAAATCAAATTCCAGTAGATACAGTCCCCATCGTGATAATCTTCCATGTGTTAATTTTGTTGACATAAGAAATTCCAGAGCTCGATGATCGGTGTAAACCTTAGTATGTATGCCATACAAAAAGATGCGAAATTTGGTGAAAGCCCAAACAACAGCCAAAGCTTCAAGTTCTGTGATCGAATAATTCTTTTCTGATTTACAGAGAACCCGACTTCCAAATGCAGTAGTTTTCTGTACTACAACGCCGTATTCTTCTACCTCTTGAAATAAGTGTGCAGCTAGGCCTTTGTATGATGAGTCCATTGCCAAACAAAAATCTTTAGATAAATCCAGGTGTGAAAGAAGTGGAACAACAACTAAAGCATCACAAAGTTGTTCAAATTCTAATTGAGCTTCCTCATCCAAACTCCAATTAGAATTCTATCCAGAAAGTTCACATAAACGAGGTGTGGCCAAATTGTCCAATCTAACAAAGCGTCTAAGAAAATTACAGACACAAAGAAAACTACAAACATCACGTTTAGTAGTAGGAACAGCATAATTACGAATAGTGTCTAGTTTCTCTGGATCAGGAAGAATACCTTCTATTGAAATAATTTGACCAAGAAATTTCATCGGTTGTAGAAACCGTAACAATTTGTGTCTGATTCAGATTTCGTTACACACTCGAAAAATTTCGAACATCTCGGCATTCTGGCAGCAGTCAAGTTCACACTCCCTTCCTTAAAGTTTAATATTGCTTTATATGTGTTAAGAAACTCCATACCTAGTATAATTTGTGTACCGAGTAATGGAACAATAATAAAATTAGCAGAAAATTCATATCCTGGACAAATGAAATTTAAGTAGGTCTGTTGTTTGACTTCCACACTTTTTCCAGAAATAACTCCTCGAATTGTGATTTTAGAAACAGGTAACACAGGACAAGCAATAGTTCTTACACATATATGGAAAACGGATTCACTAATAATTCAATGGGCTCCCAGAATCTAAAACCGTAGTGAACTTATTTTTACTCACACATACTTCAAAAACAGGATGTAAAAATGCTTCTACATTATTTTCCTTTTCGTCTACCAAAATATTTCTCATGTCTTCCAAGCCTACGTAGTGTAAAGTCGTAGTGTCATGACATTCCGAACCGTATGTATTGCTGCCAGAAGCCGAAGCTGCAAGTTATTGTCGATTGTTTGCGTCACGTCTTTGATTATTCACGCTACTTTGCGGATCAGTTTCTACGATTTGCACTTGTCTCTCTGAATTTATGCCACATGGAGGCTGCCAATTATGTCCCTCCTGTCTGTTAGATGTAAATTCTTGGTTGTGTCTGTTATTAAAATTTCTATTTCATGGCTATCTCCATGACTACTTCTTGTGTAATTTCGACTGTCACTTCTGAAATTATTGTTAGGTCTACTACCCAAGTTATTCCTGTAGTAAGAATTTCTATTATTGTATGAATAACTTCTGTCTTGATGATACCGACTACTGTTTCCGTATGCTTGATAATTCCGGTAAGAATTTCTGTTATTATAATTGTCTGTGTAATTTCTGTTAGAACGACTGTTATTGTCATAAGGCTGGTATTTATTGTCCTGTGTTTCTTCTGTCATTTCCAAAATTACCGTTATAACGTCCGTTCCGATCATTATCCCTTGTCTCTTAAAATCTATTGTGATTACCGTTACTTAAAAAATTACAAGAAGTTCGATCGTCGTTGTCATACTCAAGTTCTTGTAGCAAAGTCTTAAAAGTTTCAATGTCGTATTTACATCTTCCGGTTAAAGCAATGTGTCTTATCGATTGTGGCATCTTAGTTAAACAAATACGAATTAATTCATCGGTATATACGGGTTGGAAAGGAATTGATTCTTTCGAATCATGTCTTCAAAGTATTCTGCCGGCGTGCGGAATTCAGACTGTTTAAAATTACGTTGCATAATAGGACTACGTTTGACTCTGTCTTGCGTGTTTTCGGACCAATATGCCGACAGAAATGCATGATAAAAATCATTTCAATTATTAAAATCTCTAATAAGTGCGCGCATTCGCGTCGCCGGTTCGTTTTCTAAATATCCACATGTAAATTCCAGTTTGTGACTTAGTGGCCAATCTGGCGGAAGTGCATACATAAATTGATCTAACCATGAACATGGATGCATGTCATTATTAAAATTGCGCAAGATCTTAAGTTTCCGAACAGTTAAAAAGTGTCTATAGTCAAAGTTTTCGCCCCGTGGCGACGAAGACCTACCGCGTCTGTCCCAATCCAAAGGCCGATTATTGTCAAGTTCACGCACCTGGCGCTCTCTTGTTTCATCTCGTAAATGAAATAAATTATTTTCTTCAAAACCCCCCGCTATCGGTGATTCTAAATTTCTTCCACTGTCTTTTCCTACTATTTCGCTTTCAATTTGTATAACTTTCTTTCGTAAAGCCTCGAATTCCGTTTTAACGCGTTCATTAAATTTTCCCTGATTTTCAACATGTTTATTTATATTATGGTACTCTTCTGTTTCTGCAAATGGCAATGGAGGTGTATCGTCTGAATCTCTGTCTCCATTTAAACTAAGACTTGTCAATTTATCTGAAGTCTCCTCAACTTTTTCCATTAAGTCACCTATCGGTTCTTTCTGTTTATTTACGTCTTCCGTAAGCGTCGTGACTCGCGTTTCAGTATTGACATATTTAGTAGTTAACTGTTCATATTGTTGTGTTAGGTTATTTATTCTGTCATTAGGTGCGGATTCCTCGATTCATTTAAATATTTTCTTTCTTATCGTGTGCGCGTACTAAATAAAACTGAAAATTTTTGTACTATCGCGCGATCTCTTTCTGCCTGTTCTCTATCCTGTTCCTCTTGTCTATTTTCTATTTAAGTTAATTTATTATTGTGTTGTACTTCTTCTCTAATTTCTTCCTTTAATTCATCTTTCATGTTTTCAAAACATGTCCCTATTCGTGAGTCTAACCGTGTTGCTATTGTTCCCATCTCTGTTTTAAATTCAGATCGTAACTGTGTTTCCATTGTTCCCATATCAGTTTTAATTGTTCCTATTTCTGATCCCAATTTTAATATTGCACTCATCAACTGCTCCGTATTAACTGGTTCGACATTCTTTTCGCCCCTAACATTTCCCGTAAAACTAACTTCCTTCGTCATAGCCGCAAAGCTATCTGTGTTCGATAATATTCCAGAATCTCCTATCGTTAATCTCGTATTCTGAAAGTTTTCCGATTGTGAAAAAATTTGAACTGGTTCCGGACTATTTTCCTGGCTTATTAAATTGTTTTCTACTCCATTATCCACCATACTGTTCTCCTGTGTGGGTGAGTTCGCCTTGTTAACAATTTCGTTATACTGACTATCCATCATTCTTGCCTTTTTCATCGATCGCGTAATCATTTACAAAACATACAAAACTCGTCACTATACGAAAATTACACACAATATAACACTTTATCACCAACAATACCCTTGACACGAAATGCTTCCCGACATAAACGATTAACGAACAATTAAAACCTTCACAATTGCACAGAATTCTCAAACCCCTATACGACACATCAAAAAGTAAATTCTGCAAAAATACCATTAGAAGAATGACAAGACAAATACAAATGTTCAATTACAAAATCTACAGATGCATTATAGACTACAGTTACTAAACTACAAATTATTGCAACAATACTACTGTCTACTATTTTTACTATCAAAAGATTTCCGAGGGACGATCCGAAGCAGCGGGCGCCACGTGCATGGGAACTTTATTAAAAAGAAAAGACTATTGTTATTAAATAAATGCAATAATTTTACTAGCTGTGTGACCGATTACGAAGTCTCGTAACCGCTTGGCTCTGACTGGTATTAGCACGCACTACTCTGACTGCATAAAATAAAAATAAAGAATGACAAGGAATTTCCATTATCACAATTGATTAATTAAGTCCCTGCAATTATGAAAGTTATGAAACAACAAAGCAGGAGTGTTACTGTTCTGTGTGTGGTAGTGTGACTCAACGTACATGTATCTGGCTCGGTTCGTTCTCAATACGACGAAATATTTTAAACGCCATTTATCATCAACTAATTGAAAAATCAGAAATACTACAATTGCACATAGAAACCAGAATAACAAGTCTAATAGACGAACACGAGCCAGATGCTTTGTTGACTGTACCTGTAAGGAAGAGGGATTGTTATTAAAGAAAACTGTAATACCTTTTTACCTCATTATATGTTGACGAAAATATTCCATTACACCAGCATAATAAATCAAAAACCCATCCCCTTTCTCAAATATATTCTGACAATTGCATCTTCTTCCATCTATACATTACACCAACCGAACAATACCACATTTCAGTCAACACTCAGATCGTCTACTCTCTCGCCCAACAGAACAACGACTGCTATCTACATCCTTTGAACTACTACTGTGCCAGTGGAATCAGCGGAATGATAATCTTTGGCCCAATCTCTGGCGCTGTGACTCAGTGTAGCCACCTTGTAACATATAACGAGAGACTACAAAGATAAGACTTTACACAGTACAACAGAAAAACATCTTAAGAAAACTTTAAGTATCTTGTCAGCTGAAGGCCCCAGCAATTTCTCAAGAATAACTAAAGACAACCTTAAGATAAACAAACACAGACCACGGCTGAAGGTCGTTTCAAGAACTCAAGATAATTAAGGAGAAACCTTACAGACAAGGATTTACATATTAAAGCCACAGATTCTGAAACAAACGCTGCTGAAGTCCTAAATACAGAACAATAAGAATTTTAAATGAAACATGGCTAAAGGCCTAAACTTAAAGTTGCTATGAAATTCTGCTGAAGGCCACATACTAAACATAAAACAGAGAATATTCATATGGGGCTGAACGCCTGGCACAGTACCTGCGACCAAATAAAATGAGAATCACAAACAACAAACAGTGGTGCTCAGAAGTGTTCCAAGGGTAGGCCTGGGGAGGGAACTATAACCACATTTTAGGTGAGACAGACAACCAAGCTTAACACTACACAATCGGTTTGCAGCATGAACTACAGATGGCTGAACAAACCAACTGCCTAATCAATTCCCTTCCACCCAACCAACAGCACAACAACCAAAGGTACCAGCAAAGACGAGGATTGCAGTAGGATTATGCCTTAATAATTGGTGTATAAACATAGTCTAGGCAGAATAAACATCCAAAGAGGAAAAGAGAACAACACCAAACTGTCAAACTACATGACGTGCCGGACAGTATCAACACGGTGTGGGAAACACACTGTCGCATAACTATACAAACGACAAGGGCAGGTAACCAGAACGTTAACGGCCACGAGGCAGAAGATACCACTGTTGCACTTTGAAACGTCCCCTTTGAACAGTTATACAAGACTGTGCTTATCCTGGCACACAATATTTTTAGCGCAACGCAATCTGACTTTCAATAATCCCAACAAAAGAATGGCCCTGACTAACATTAAACTATACCTTTCACAAATCACTTACCTCACAAAAATCTTCGTTACTCAAGCTACTGCAATACAGCGAGCGCCACTACTGCCAGCTAAATAAAAGATTCTAACTACTGAAGGCACTAAGTACTGATAGGCATAGTTAGCAAATGAAAGATTTTGATAGAGAACAAACAATGTATTTACCCCAATAGTGTTCAAAAGTCATAATGTATATAGCAGTTCATGACATCCAGTCTAACAAATTTCCAAACTCCTCCATTTCTCTCCACACATCCACCACTGTTGGCGGCTCACCTCCAACTGCCCAACGCTACGCGCTGTTCACATCCAGCTGCCCAACACTACAATGGCAGACAACAATGCAAACCAGCCACAGACTGCACACAGCACAGCCAGTGATTTTCATACAGAGCGCTAGGTGGCGTTACCAATAAGAAAATCTAAACAGCCTACTTACAACTTCACTAATAAATTATAATCATCTCAAAGGTTAAACACCAGACAGAGAGACGGCCGCAAAATTTGCTGACTCCAACACAGCATCACACTGCTGCTTGCGGGAACAGCCCAGGATGCCACAACCTGCAGTCAACGAAGAGATGTCACTACGGTTGAGCTTTCATGACACGTTCGCAGGTTACTCCAGTATGGCGGTGGGCGACAAATGTAGTTCTCGCAGCTAGTGCTACACAACTCCGACAGCACGTACATCACGCCAGCGGCCCCGGCCTGATCACACGCCGCAGAGACTTCCTCGCTGTTCCACCGCAACCGACCCACTGGCCACACCCGGAAACGGTCAAAATATCAAATACACGTTGGCCGATGAGACGATCCACCGAACGACCAACAAACAGTCGTTTCTGCTCCAGTCTTCTTCAGTCAGAAGGTCCATGTGTGCCGCCAGCGGTCTTCAAGTACTGGCTGTCATCACCTCACTGGTGCTCCATGCACGACGCTTCTTTGTCTCCGACCGCTGCTCCGTCCCCGACTGCTGCACCGCGCCTGACTCACTTCCAGACACACGACGACCCGAAAATAACATCGGTCGCTCCAGAGATAGTACGATAGAGCACCTATCGATAAGCACTGTTGCTGTCACACATTGGCAGGTAAGGCAGGAAGATAGTGACGCCAGTAAATGGAATAAGAAAACGAGGCTGCAGTAAGGTAAGAGAAGATGACAAACAATAAACGGAATGAACACGAGCCGCGCACGGCTCACTGATAAGACCACTGGCATGTCGCCGTATGTTGGAATCGTATTCGAAAATGATGGATTGGAACATGTTAACTACACTAAAGGACAGATGAAAATTCTGGTTATGAAGGTTCAGTTCTGCCTAGGTCTGCTTACAAAAGAATGCTTACATTGAATCTAAGTGTGCAGGGCTGGATACTTGCACTTAGCAACAGAACAACCGATCAACCATTTGCATAGGTTAAAAGCAACAGAATAACGACATTTAATGATCACTCATTTGCCGAAGTTGTAGACATAAAGTTCTGTATGGAAATTCCACAGGAATATGCAACAGAAGAGCAGGTAGCGTACGCCCAGGAAGATGGGGAGTGTTATAACCAAAGTGTTATACAGAAAACAACACGTAAAATTGGAATCGCCGAATTCTCTGACCTAGAAGAAATCCTGGAGGGAACAGAGATAATGGTCAAAGCCATATAATAGACAGTTTACAGGGAAAAAACCTAGATATGTATCGGAATTCGAGAACAAACATTCAGTGTACCTTTCATATTACTGGCTACAGAAAGAATTTGTGGAGTCCAATGTAAATGCATATTATAAGAAAAAAATTGAGTTGGGCAGTATTACAACCACATCAAATAAAAATAAAGAGCGAATTATTCTCTATATGTTAATGTACTTGCCAGAATTAATATAGTTTGAGGATACGAGTACATTATGCTTTCTTATTCATTCCCGAGGTAAAATCCTAAAAAGTCTCCCATTTATGACGATCTAGGTATGTGGCATGTACATTTATGGTATGTACATTTATGACGACCTAGGTGTGTGGCATGTGGATAGCTCTATGACCTTGAAAAGTATCTGAAACTAGGCAGTTAAAAGCTTAGCGATCTCCTAAATGACTTTGAGATCCTACGTTGCAGATTTTCTTTTCTTCTGTATACGTAACCCATGTGACGCTTATGGTTCTTATGTACGATGAGGCGGTTGGGGTTGATTTTCAACCTGTATGGCCTTCAATTGTAAAGTCTGTAATTTGTGTGTCATATTACAAGCCCAGGGCTGTACAGATGAACGAATAATCACCTTAGATATTTTATAAAGTCTCCAGATGTGAGACAACAGGAACCTCCCGTGTGTTCCTCGCTACGGAACACGGTATTACCAAGCCGGATAGCACTGCATGATGGATCGTCTGTTTGATCCCTGTACAAGGCTGTTGAAGTTTGTCTACCATGACTTGTGTCTTTCTTTTCAACTACTCTGTTACAGAAAGTACGAGGGCTATCCACAAAGTACATTACGTTTTGGAATTAAAAATAAATAGAGTGTTGGAAATTTTTTTTATTATATACAGATGAAAGCCACACTTAAATACAACTTTTCTGCATAGTTGCCATTTAAATTAAGGCACTTATCGTAGCGATGGACGAGCTTGGAAATTCCTTCGTCGTAAAATTCGGCCGCCTGTGCCTTCAACCACGTGGTTACCTCTTCTTGAAGCTGTGCGTCGTCATCAAAACGCTGCATAGTCAACCACTTCTTCATTGCTGGGAATAAGTGGAAGTCGCTCGCTGCCAGGTCGGGACTGTACGGCGGATGAGGAAACAACTCCCACTTAAAAGATTCGAGAACTTCACGAGTGGCATTGCCGTGTGGGCCCGGGCGTTGCCGCTTACGAGAAAGATGGCGACTCATTACTCGATTGCATCGTTACTGGTGACGAAACATGGGTTAAGCATGTGAACTGCGAGACAAAATTGCAGTCAATGCAGTGGGGCTCACAAATTCCCCCCAAAAACCCAATAAATGCATGCAGACAATTTCGGCAAGGAAGGTGATGGCGACTGTCTTTTGGGACAGAAAACGTGTGATTTTTGTGGATTTCCTGGAAAGAGGCACTACAATAAACTCTCAAAGGTATTGCCAAACTCTGCACAACCTCAGAAGAGCAATACAAAACAAGCGCAGGGAAAGTTGGGCTCAAAGATCTTGCTGATTTACGACAACGCCAGGGCCCACACGGCAAATGCCACTCGTGAAGTTCTCGAATCTTTTAAGTGGGAGTTGTTTCCTCATCCGCCGTACAGTCCCCACCTGGCACCGAGCGACTTCCACTTATTTCCAGCAATGGAGAAGTGGTTGGCTGTGCAGCGTTTTGATGACGACGCACAGCTTCAAGAAGAGGTAACCACGTGGTTGAAGGCGCAGGCGGCCGAATTTGACGACGAAGGAATTTCCAAGCTCGTCCATCGCTACGATAAGTGCCTTAATTTAAATGGCAACTATGCAGAAAAGCAGTACTTAAATGTGGCTTTCATCTGTACATAATAAAAAAAAATTTCCAATACTTTATTTATTTTTAATTCCAAAACGTAATGTACTTTGTGGATAGCTCTCGTAATTACGTTACTTCCGCATTTATTAGTAATTACCCTGCACTGTTGCTATTGTAATCACATAATTTCATCTCTGTAATACAACAGGTGTCAAAAATTAAAGCAAGAAACAGGCATTTTGCAAGGTTGCGTCTATTTCCACAAAACAGAGTAAACAAGTAATAATAAAGAAAAATAATGTAAAGAATACAGAATGTAGACAGCTGCAACATGCATAATGGTGGGCAACAATGTTTTTCGTTTTTTTTTTCAACTTTACGGATTTGCACACGCAACTGGTTAATGTGCTGAGTATGGGATGTGCTCACCTCTGGCAGCCATACTGTCCTGACATGGACCGTACATACTGTGAACAATGTTGTTAGTCTCTCGTTGAGGCAATAACGCCCTACAGAGTAGCTCGCAGTCTTGGAGGGTGATTGGTGGATGCAGACATACTGTGAACAATGTTGTTAGTCTCTCGGTGAGGCAATAACGCCCTACAGAGTAGCTCGCGGTCTTGGAGGGTGATTGGTGGATGCAGACATACTGTGAACAATGTTGTTAGTCTCTCGTTGAGGCAATAACGCCCTACAGAGCAGCTGGCAGTCTTGGAGGGTGATTGGTGGATGCAGACATACTGTGAACAATGTTGTTAGTCTCTCGTTGAGGCAATAACTCCCTATAGAGCAGCTGGCAGTCTTGGAGGGTGATTGGTGGATGCAGACATACTGTGAACAATGTTGTTAGTCTCTTGTTGAGGCAATAACGCCCTACAGAGCAGCTCGCAATCTTGGAGGGTGATTGGTGGATGCAGACATACTGTGAACAATGTTGGTAGTCTCTCGTTGAGAAAATAACGCCCTACAGAGCAGCTCGCAGTCTTGGAGGGTGATTGGTGGATCAGACGTAATGCAAACAGTCTCCTTAGTGCATCCGACATATGTCTATGAGATTCAAACCGGCAGAGCGAGAAAGCCACACCATGGGTGCAATATCTTCTGTTCCCAAGAAAACATAAACCATCCGTCCTCTACGAGGTCGACCATTATCATCCATCAACATGAAGTCTTGGCCCTCAGCACCTCGCAACAACCGCAATTGAGGTCCCAAGATCTTATCACGATACCTGACAACAATTAAACCTTTCCGATACTCATGTACAATTTTATGAAGAGAGGTTGAATAGTAAACATAACTCCTGCACACACCATTATGGATCCGCCTCGATATCGATCGCCTACCACAATGTTTGTGTCCCGAAATCGCGACACAATGCAGGCGTTCGCTTATGTGAAGACGCGTCAGAGGTAGCCATTCAGCACGTCTCCAACAATAAAGACCACTCTGCCTGCACCGATTGCCTCGATACAGCACGTCCAGTGGATGCTGCGAGCTCACATGGTAGTTGCCGTGCACTACTAATGTGGTACTGTCCTCTCTTCTGATATCAGATGTGATCGGCCCTGCCCTGAAATTCGGCATACACTTCTGGTATCTACAAACCGTCGCCACATCCGAGAAACAACAGGACGATTCACACTAAGCCATTGGGCCACATCAGTTTGCGACTGTCCTGTTTCCTCTCTTTCTTTGCTCCTCCAACGCAAGGAGTGTTCTCTGTGCTATATTGCACAGGCGCTGACCGTTTATACAAGGATTGTGGATTTGAGGCTACCCGGCAACCTCTACATCGTTTCTTAGGTGCCCTCAGGTCCTCGTTGGCATGGTTCTCAGCCATCTTCCGTGTAGAACTCGATCGTATGGACTTCTGGTTGACAGTTTGAAGACTCAGGACGGGGAAATAGCGGTTTTCTGCTTTAATTTAGGACCCCACCGTATTACAGTCATTTTGATTAAGCTTTGCTTATTGAAAGTCCTAACATCAGAGATGTGGTTGAGGGCTTAATATTAAGATTATATTTCAGCTGAGACAACATCATGGATTGGCAGAAATTCTAATGTCATTTCCGGTTGTTTTAAGAGCACAAAAACATCGACATCCACAGATCTGTACACTGTAGAGAATAGCAATACTTTAACACATTTTATGGCATTTATTTAACATTTATGGAAATTTAAAAAATAAATGTCTTGTGATTAGGGCCTCCCGTCGGGTAGAGAGATCGTCGGTGCAAAGTCTTTCCATTTTACGCCACTTCAGCGACTTGAACGGCGATGGGGGTGAAATGATGATAATTAGGACAACACAACAGCCAGTCCCTGAGCGGAGAAAATGTCCCATCCAGCCAGGAATCGAACTCGGGCCCTTCGGATTGACATTGTGGCGCGCTGAGCACTCAGCTACCGGGGGCGGACATATACATAAATGGAGGCAAGTCATTCCCTGTCTTGCGGTAGGTATTAGGCGTATTTTGACGACTCTCTCTCCTTGCAACGCATACGAAATCGAATTTTTGTGTGATTTTGTTGACATTACCATAAACATATATTTTAATGAGTTATACACGCAATTTACAAGCTGCAATATTCAGTTTGTGTATGCAAAGTGTGAGTCATTTCACGATATAAGGTAAGTCAAATGATTCAAATGGCTCTGAGCACTATGGGATTTAACATCGCAGGTCATCAATTCCATAGAACTCAAAACTACTTAAACCTAACTAACCTAAGGACATCACACACATCCATGCCCGAGGCAGGATTCGAACCTGCAACCGTAGTGGTCGCGAGGTTCCAGACCGAAGCGCCTACAACCGCTCGACCACAATGGCCGGCTTAGGTAAGTCACTGTAGTTATTTTCTGAGACATCGACTCTGAAATTGTCTTCTAAATGTCACATCTCTCATTATTACTCTCTTATGGCATGTGTCAACATTACAAACAATCCATGTCCCCGTGCAGTTTAAGTAATATTATAGTAATAAAAAGACCGTACTCCTTCCTTCGCTAAAAACACTTGAGCTGTGCATGTGTCTCTTTTGGTGTACTTGGTTGCAAATTTTTATTTTCGTGAGGCATATTTTCCGGAAATGCAACTGCACAGATTGAATAAACAATTTACGTATTTATTACTGCATCTTAGTGCTGCTGACGTATTTTTAGAATTTTGAGAGGAATATTGTAGGAAAAACAAAGTCTGTAAATAGTTTAGGGAGCTTTGTGACTAGAAACTGCTGTTACTCTGCGTAACTTTCAGTAGGATTGTGTTAGTTGCAAAAACAGCAGTAACTGATGATGAATAGTACAGTTTCTATATTGTTATAATGAAAAACACGATGCACTAACTTTGTCCCTTCTAGAAATGTGCTTGAGAACAATTTCAATGTGGGAATATATGCTTTGAGGCTTTGTGGTGACTTACATCAAGGGTAGCCTGAATTAATTGGTTAGGTCTGTCTGTTTATCTGCTTAGGGCAGTATTTTTTTTAGCTAACGCTTATTTTTCTGCTGTTTTAAGCCTTGTCAGGGTAGTTTTACTATAGAGAACTACCCCGCCTACATTCTCAAATGTCAACGTATTTAGTAGGTATTTGTGTATGTGAAAATTGTCTCCCAGTTTCTTTTACATTGTTGATGTATTTTTAGAATATTTAGCCATTTCCTTAAGTAATTTGATTCCTACAACAGTTTTTCATGTGGTTAGCTCAAAGATCATTTTAACATCGCATTTTTCTCGCTGCCGCTTTATTGTACAGACTTCCTAGAAAACTGAAACTTCTTGGCTGTGGAAAATAATAATTTCACAATTATCTTGTGTCTTTTACTGCAGAGCCACCTGTTGGTAAGAGTGAGAACTGCAACCAAAGAACTAATTTCGATTTTAATGCAGCCATCGGTTGGTGACAGGAGGAAACTTGTTATGGAACAGGATTTTATTTCACATTTTTCAGGGGTTGTGGGACTGTATTTAAGGTAAAACTTATTTTCAGTAAATACGAATTCATATTTTCTTATTTATATTTTATAAGCAAATGTTGGCTTGTAATATAGCTTTAGGTGAAAGTAGCAACAGTGACTGATGCACTAGTCGTTAAACGTATTTTTGGAAGTCAGTGGTGCAAACATAGTTTACAAATCTTTGGCAGTTCAGATACTTCACTATATTTGTCTTCAAAGGGGGAGGGGGTGGGTGGGTGGGGGTAGAGGGTGACATGAGGTGTGCGGGGACCCTACCATTCCATCCCCGCCTTGATCTTGGTGCGTGGCAGGACATCATGGTTCCTGGAATGGCCTTGGAAATGCAGTGCTGTTGTTGATGCCTGCAAAATGTGACATGCGCAGTTGTCTGAGCTCTCATACGACACCGGGAAAAATAAGCTAACAGATTCTGAGTGAGCGAATCCCTCAGAAGAATGTCCCCTGCTATCCTGCTGTTGGAATCACCAAATACTACAGGAACTTGTTTATATTGTTGCAATATGGAAAGCAAGCTACCCTGCTCACATCCCGCTGTACGAAGTGAGCAGTCATGGTGTCCACACCTCTGAGAAGACAACACTGCCAAACCTTGGACTCGATCTGTAAGTCGGCTGTTTAGGTTTTTTATTGGTAACGCCACCTCTGTATGAAAATCACTGGCTGTGCTGTGTGCAGTCTGTGGCTGCTTTGCATTGTTGTAATACTCGCCATTGTAGTGTTGGGCAGCTGGATGTGAACAGCGCGTAGCGTTGCGCAGTTGGAGGTGAGCCGCCAGCAGTGGTGGATGTGGGGAGAGAGATGGCGGAGTTTTGAAATTTGTCATGAACTGCTATATTTATATATGATGATATCAAGGTAAATACATTGTTTGTTCTCTACTAATATCTTTCATTTGCTAACAATCCCTATCAGTAGTTAGTGCCTTCCATAGTTTGAATCTTTTATTTAGCTGGCAGTAGTGGCGCTCGCTGTATTGCAGTAGCTTGAGTAGCGAAGATTTTTTGTGAGGTAAGTGATTTGTGAAACGTATAGTTTAATGTTAGTCAGGGCCATTCTTTTGTAGGGAATTTTGAAAGTGAGATTGCGTTGCGCTAACAAAATATTGTGCGTCAGTTTAAGCACAGTCATGTATAATTGTTCATAAGGGAAGTTTCAGATCTAGGCAGCCTGCGCTGCGCCACCCAACTTGGATTACCCCAGCGCCACAGAAGAAGTAGCGAGGGATGAGCTGCAATCCATGCTGGATGAGTTGAGTAGCACCCTTAGTGTCATATTTAGGTGACTGAAGTCACATCAGCACGCAAAACGAACTCGCATCTCATGACTTAAACAATTCAAAATACAGTTTATATTCATAACTATCATGTCAGAAATGCTGGCAGTGTGTCATTCAATTTGTCAATAGATGAATGTTGAATAATCTAATACTAGCTGTCTACAGTACTGGCCATTAAGTTGCTACATTATGAAGAAATGCAGATGATAAACGGGTATTCATTTGAAACGTCCCCTTTGAACAATTTATACAAGACTGTGCTTAAACTGACACACAATGTTTTTAGCGCAACGCAATCTGACTTTCAAAATTCCCTACTAAAGAATGGCCCTGACTAACATTAAACTATACCTATCACAAATCACTTACCTCACAAAAATCTTCGCTGCTCAAGCTACTGCAATACAGCGAGCGCCACTACTGCCAGCTAAATAAAAGATTCAAACTACTGAAGGCACTAACTACTGATAGGGATAGTTAGCAAATGAAAGATATTAATAGAGAACAAACAATGTATTTACCTTGATATCATCATATATAAATATAGCAGTTCATGACAAATTTCAAAACTCCGCCATCTCTCTCACCACATCCACCACTGCTGGCGGCTCACCTCCAACTGCGCAACGCTACGCGCTGTTCATATCCAGCTGCCGCAGCCCAACACTACAATGGCGAGTAACAGCACAGCCAGTGATTTTCATATTGAGCGCTACGTAACGTTGCCAACAAGAAAACATAAACAGCCTACTTACATAGAGAAAACATAAACAGCCTACTTACATAGCCCCCATGCTCCCCACAAAAAATTTTACAAAATATTTTTGGGCAGTGGCCAATAATGATTTGATAAAATTTTTCATAATTACAATAACAAACATATCAAATGCACACACTTATTGATACAATGTTGGTCAAAAGCTAAAATTTTCTCACAGTCCATAAAGACAGTCCTGATCATTATTCATAATAGTAATTACAGGTTTTTTTTCACAAAGTCTCATTAGTAAAAGAAATTGCACACAGAAGTAGTGGATTTCCATGCAGTCTTGAAGAAGTAGTGTCGTCCTTCCAATGGAAAGTCAGTGCTGACTCTTGACATGCAGACAGGTATTGGTCCACAACAGAGCAAACCCACAGCAGAGTCAGTCGACGTTTTGAAGAATATTGGTAGTTAGGTCATCTCAGAGCAGACCCACTGTAGTCCTGGTAGAGATTACGGTATTGGTGGGCCACCAAAGGTGCAGACCCACTGCAGTCCCTGTAGAAATATTGGTATTGATGGATCATCAAAGATGTAGACCCACTGTAGTCCTTGTAGAGATGGCCAGCAGCCATCTGTTGTGACTGTGCAGGTGCGCAATCACCACTGAAGAGTCTTGCGGATAATGTAGCAAGTCCATAAACCACCACTTGTGCACTCACAAAGTTTTTGGAATTGTCCTTAGAACGAGCAATGCTGTTATCCAGTCCCTTGCTGAATTATTAACACACGTGCAAACACTAACAGTCTCTACTTCTCACATATTGTCCATATACTATGACCAACAGAAACGTGTGCAGTGAAATGTAACTTAGAAGTTAATAATATGATTAACTGGTGTCAATTACAATTTTATAACATGAGAATACAATTACAAAGGTACAAAGTACATTATTAAAAACAATACAATACAGATAACATTTGTAGTACAGGCTTTACAAGAAAATCGAATTAACATATACATCAGTGTTACAGGAATTATGACATGAGTACATACATAAAAGATCAGAATAACTTTTGAAACATCACCTTCACATATGAGCAACAAAACAGAATAAAGAATGTCACAACATCTTTACAAAGTAAATAACATAGTGTTAGAAAAATTCTACAACATAACTCTTATTAGCTAAACACATAAAGACAGGAAAAACACAAATACACAAGGGTACACACACATATAGCGGAATAATACAAAAGGAAAGAACAGGGTTTGTTGTACTGCAGTATTTTGCATGGAGATCTCCCTTTGTTCATCATTATTCCCAAAAGTACTATCTATATCTGCTTTCTGTACTTTTTTTCGTTTAACTTCTCTATGCATTTCTTCCAATTCATTGCAACTCATTCTCTTATATAGGCTACCCCCTCTTAAGCTAACTTAAATCTTCTGAGCTCAGATACTAAACTAAGGGACGAGGCAATGCAGCAGCACATAAAACAATTAATATAAACAGCAATGAAAAAAAAACGCAGATTTGCGAAGCAAGCAGCATTAAGAAATTAGCAAAGCAATTGTAATATTACAACTAATCTAAGGCAAAGTGCAGCAAGCAATAAAAATAAATCATTAGTTAAACTGGCTTAACAGAATAATGTAAAGTCAAATTCAATAACACTATGCCTGGCAAACAGCAGCAACTTATACCTAAACATGACATAGCTCAAGCAGAAAAAATAGTACACTAAAGATAACAATGCAGGTAAGGGAAATGTATAATCACATCTTAATGTCTAAGTAATTAAAGTGGTGCACCACAACAACTTATTGTAAAAAAAAATATTACCATGTACTCGAAAAGAATATTATGTATGCAGTTACTGTTACTAGTCCTTTCTTATTGTTCTTTCCTTTCCAAGTGCTCCTTTTTTGAAGAATGTGGATCACAAAATTATTATTTAATAAATCTGTAGACAGAAAGTGTTCACATTAGCAAATGCATTTAATTTTATTTTATGAAACCAATGCTGCAAGACAGCTGGAAACCAGATATCAAATGAAATAAACAACTATGTACAAAGCAAAGCATAAGAACATCCTTCAATAGTCATGTGACATTTCGTAGGTTAGTAGAAATTCTCTCAACTCTCGTAGAAAGACGCTTGTCATTATCAGGTTTGCAGATGTATGAATATTTCCCATCAATTCATAAGCATTTCAGTAAGTAGCACAAAGTACGATGTGTTTCCAAGTAATGAGCGTGTCGTATTAGCGATGCTTTCTACAATGGAATGTCAATAGTGAGGTTAATGGCCTCTCTTTTTTTTTCTACCTGTGCTGCTGAAAGGCTAATGGCTTTTTTTTCGGGCGGCTGTCGCCCAGGTGGGTGCCCGCGACGCATTACGTGCAGGTGGTCACTTAACTTTCTTACGGAAATATTTACGACAGCAGTTTCCGCTACAGTGACAGTCTCACATAAAAATATTTCACAGGTCAAGAATTAGCGTTGCAAATCTGTAGAAAGAAAATCCTATAAATATAACAGTGTTCAAAACGTTTTCGTCGGCATTGTGATACATTCACGCATTTACCCACATTTCATTACTCTTAAAGTACGATTCTTGGTTTCCAACATACTTCTTATTACTCATATACGGTAGCATCATCTTATTGATCATAAACATATCTCAACATCATAGTACACGTCGTCGTCGTAATAATATCATAACATCTCAGTCAATTCTCAAAATCGTCGTAGCTTCCTCCAATAATTTCAAAACCTAAAAAAATTCTCTGCTCAAGTCAATAGTGCCATCTGCCTCAAATGTACTTTAAAAATCATGATCCCATACCAAATACATCATTCAAAGCTCTCATAGTATCACAATGGTTCCGAAAAAATATGAACAGTTTACAAAGTACAGACAAAATACAGTTTCATTAAGTGTGAAGTTATCCAACTGTGTAATTACGTAAACATCTGTCACTGATGTAATAAAAAAAGTTTATCTCTCAGTTACATGATCAGATAGCTGTGTAATTTGTGTGTTAGAGAAATATGGTACCGATGTGTAAAGTTGTATAAGCAAATACCATATTAGCTAGGGCTCCTTGTGCTTGCCAAACACATGATACACAAAGTAAGCGTATACCCCCCTGAGGATTAATGTAATTATACCCTCAGGTGTTACAGATGTATCACGGAAAAACTTCGTATCATTGTACTTCAAATATCTTTAAAAATAAATGTTTTAAGTACAAAATTAATCACTCAAATGCGTGTCCTGTAGCGCTAAATGTGCGTCTTTCTGTAAGATAATTCTGTGGAAGTGTCGTAATTATCGTCCTCCGAAAGCTAAGTTCTGCAGAAGTCAATGTACTTACCTCATGATAAACAAAAGTGAAATGTTTTGCGTATAGATATCTTAGTTATTACGCTTATTGCCGTGATGAAGAAAGTACTGTGCTGTAACGTATTGTTGTGCCACGAAAAAGGCTGTCTCATTGTTGGTATACCACAAAAGTTACTACTAAAACATGTTTTTCTTCCTAGAAGAATTCAGAAAACTGTGCAGATATAAAACAGATACACTGCAAAAGCAACATGGTAAATTGTCACTCATTAGTAGCGTCGTGATAACATCGTGTAGCTGTCAAAGAAACCAAATACTAAGTCATCTTTAATCTCACAGAAAGTACTTTAAATCCCAAATGTATTTTCCAGTAAACCAAAATGTTGCATTAAAATCTCATTAGCAGTACCAGTATGTGTCCTAAGTATGTAAGCCTGATAGTCGTTATGTAATCGTGCAACTAACAAGCAAGAATGTACAAATACAACACTGTGTCATCTGTTCACTATAACAATGCATTTGTCATTTCTGTTTAAATAAGTTCTCTTGGTTCTTGATTGGATATTTAACTTCAAACATTGTTGTATGTTAACAGATTCTAAGTCTGACAAAGCATACCAGAAATGTGAAGTGAAAAGTTTTATGGCAAAGACAAAGTTAAAAAGTAGATTATCTTTCAATAAACGGTTTTACATGTGAAATCTGGTGTAAACCTTTACTCTTCATAGTACTCAGAGTTTCAACTTCAACGCAATTATCATGTGGTATATGTCGGTAAAGAATACTGGAATTTTTCTCAAGGTTAGCATCTATGTTATTTTTCTCTGAACCAGCCGGCGCACGCGGCTGCCTGCGGTGCGAGTCATTGTCTGTTCCTTTGTTGTCGCGCATCGTTATTGGGATTAGGAGACCAAACTTCTAAAAATTCACCTTGACGAGAGGGCCCTGCCCTGTTTAAATCCCGCCAGTTCTGATGCAATTCAGGTCTATTGTTACGATCACATCGTCTGTCGTCATGTCGGTAGTTCCTGTAGTTTCTTTCTTGTCGGTCATGTGGTGGAGATTTTCTCTCTGAATCGTAACTGCGTGCTGAACTGTTGCATCTGAAAGTATTCTGTTTCCCTTGAGAATAATAGTTCTGGTTACCATATTGTCCGTTTCTATGATTGTTTCTGTCACATTTATTACTTCGGTAATGCGATCTTTCTCTGTAACTATTACTCTGCCAGTGGTTGTCATATGGGTGGTGTCTGTTTTGGTCACGATTTGCGTTGTAAGAATAGACCTGTCGTGTCCAGTTATTGTTTCTGTCGTCACGGAATTGTGACGGAAGTGACCTGTAATGATTGTTTTCCTGTTTTCGCATCCTGCGACTGTCTGTGTCAATTTCCAGTTCTTGTAACAGTCCCTGAAAAGCCTCAATGTCTTCTTTGCAACGTCCTGGTAAAATAATATGTCGTAAATGTTCAGGCAATTTGAGTAAGCAAATGCGGATGAGTTCTGAGGGGCTGTATGGTTTTGAAAGATACTGATTCTTATGCAACATGTCTTCAAAATATTTCACAAGACTGGAAAATTCAGATTGTTCGAAATGTTTCATCATTATGATGCCATGTTTTACTCGGTCTTGTGTAGCTTGAGACCAATATGCTGAGAGGAAGGCATGGTGAAATTCTCCTTCACTGTGACAATCGTGAATGACCGATCACATTCTTACAGCTGGTTCATTCTCTAAATAGCCACACACAAATTCTAACCTGTGCTCCATTGACCAGTTGGGAGGAAAACAATGAGAGAATTGATGGAGCCACACTTGTGGATGAATGTCGTTGCCGGAATTCTTAAAGGTTTGGAATTTACGTGTAGTAATGAACAGCTTATAATCAAAATCATCATGTCGGCGAGTCGCATCTCGGTCATTGTTATGTCGTTTCGGCGGTTCCATCTCAAAATTCGGTGTACCTTGCCAATTTCTTTCATAATTTCCGAAGTGCCTTGTATTATTAATTTGTGGCTGTTCCGTATTTCTATGTCCCTCTTCCCGTATTGGAACGCGAGTGTCCTCTGAAATACGTAATTCTTGTATTACCTGTGTCAGCTGATCTTGTACTTCCCGGGTTTCTCTTTGATTCAGATTTTGTTTCAGTTTCCTAATTTGTTCGCTCTCTTCTGTGTCATTGAAGACTACCGGTTTTGCGTCATTCAGATTATCATCTACCTTTGTAGATAAATTATTTAGCTGATCCGAAAATTCAACTACTTTCTCTGATAATGAACACATTTCCTCAGTGTGTTTTTCTGAACCAAGCTTCAGAGTGTCGATTTGTGTTGAAATCGAATCTACTGTGTCCTTCCTGAGTTTTTGCAAGTTGTGTAACCGAATCCGAAGATGCAACTGAGTCAATTTTAGCCCACAAGGTCTCATGATTTTCATGAACAATGGTTTGCAGTTCTTTTATGGCTGCTTCGTGATTCTGTAATGCATTTTCATGCCGCGAAAAAATAGGTTGAAAATGCTCACAAATTTGTGTTTTTACGTCATTACACACTTTCTGACATTTCGATTCAATGTTATGTAACTCAGCAGTTAAATCTTCACGTGTTTGTTCGAGAGTTTGTTCCAATGAGTCTAACTTTTGAAGCTTTTGCTGTGTTTGTCTCTGATTTTGTTCCATTGTGTGTAACTGTTGCTGTGTTTGTCTCTGGTGTTGTTCCATTGTGTCTAACTTTTGAAGATTTTGTTCCATTGTGGCTAACTTTTGAAGATTTTGTTCCATTGTGTGTAACTTTTGAAGATTTTGTCCCATTTGTCTCTGATTTTGTTCCATTTGTTGCATTAATTGCAATATTAATGTATTAGTGTCTGGAATCTGTTTCTCTATGCTTTTTGGCAATGCATTTTCACCGGCAACATTCACATTTTGACAAGCAGAAAATGTGTCTTGATTCATTTGAGAAAACGGTGAGAATCCAAAACCTGAGTCTACAGTATTTGCAAAATTGTGTCCTGTCATTCCCGATTCCTGAGGCGAGCTGTTGCCGACCGATCGATCGATAATGCTTCCCTGTTCACTACCTGTTTGACTGTCTACACCATTATTTGCCGTCCGCTCCATCTCCCTATGCACAATTACCAAATTACTACTTCGAATGTCTGTTAATTCACTACCCAGTGGTGCTGATAAGCTACGCTCGTCGTCACTATTATTTCTCAGTTTACTTTTGAGCCTAGTGTTACGTTTTTCACACGCCATTGTTGTCACAATATTTCACACGATAACACAGAAAAGCACAATTTGAAGAGCAAAAATACGAGAACACATTAACATGGAACTGAAAATAATATCTAGTTAATTGCAAGCGCAGCTGCGAAATACTTGGTGCAAATTTACATGCATGCCACAACTGCTTTACTGTGCAACAATGAAAAACCACAACTACCAAGGAAATTCTCTCTATAATTACGCGCTAGCAATAAACAAAAGCTACACTAAATACACAAACTACAAGAAAAAATCAGAAGATTCCAGTGAGGTATCCTACGCTAAGGGTCGACATATGAAACGTCCCCTTTGAACAATTTATACAAGACTGTGCTTAAACTGACACACAATGTTTTTAGCGCAACGCAATCTGACTTTCAAAATTCCCTACTAAAGAATGTCCCTGACTAACATTAAACTATACCTTTCACAAATCACTTACCTCACAAAAATCTTCGCTGCTCAAGCTACTGCAATACAGGGAGCGCCACTACTGCCAGATAAATAAAAGATTAAAACTACTGAAGGCACTAACTACTGATAGGGATAGTTAGCAAATGAAAGATATTAATAGAGAACAAACAATGTATTTACCTTGATATCATCATATATAAATATAGCAGTTCATGACAAATTTCAAAACTCCGCCATCTCTCTCCCCACATCCACCACTGCTGGCGGCTCACCTCCAACTGCGCAACGCTACGCGCTGTTCACATCCAGCTGCCGCTGCCCAACACTACAATGGCGAGTAACAGCACAGCCAGTGATTTTCATATTGAGCGCTACGTAACGTTGCCAACAAGAAAACATAAACAGCCTACTTACATAGAGAAAACATAAACAGCCTACTTACACATTGTACAAATATATTATACTAGAACTGTCATGTGATTACATTTTCACGCAATTTAGGTGCATAGGTTCTGAGAAATCAGTATCCAGAACAACCACCTCTGGCCGTAATAACGGCCTTGATACACCTGGACATTGAGTCGAACAGAGCTTGGATAGCGTGTACAGGTAGAGCTGCCCATGCAGCTTCAACACGATACCACACTTCATCATGAGTAGTGACTGGCGTATTGTGACGAGCCAGTTGCTCGGCCACCATTGACCAGCAGTAGGGGTCTAAATAAGACCCCTGTGAATGCGCAACAGGTTATCAAATTGATCGGTCTGACTAACGTACTAAGCATTTGACTGTGTTGGTGTTTTTTTTCCTGTACATGAACTACACGTATCACTTCTCTAAGAGTTTATAGCGTTTGCAAACAATAGATACTCCCAATGTTCGTAACTATTTTTCATACGTTGAAAGTAGATCGGATGGCAAGAGCAGATATAAAGCTGTTGTGGTGATGAGATGAGGTCGAGTGGAACATTGATGATGAGTATGCCTGCCTCATCGTCCCATGCGGTTCAACTTTGGGCCATTGTCACTTCTAAAGACCCCACTATTCTCAATTCGGCACGACTTGAGCACTTGGCCAAATGGTGACCGACAAGGAGGTCTCTTTCAAACTATGTTAGGTGCTGATAGCGCTGTCTCACGCGCTACAGCTTCCACTGCGGCAAGAGGGCACTACGACGAACGACCACACCGTTGCTAATGAGATGCAAGCATCTCCCCACCGGAGCTCCAGCGGCGGGTGTACGTAAGCTAGAGCATTCATGGAGCGCGGTCTTTTTTCATGTGTGCCAGTTGAATAACATTTACAGACTTTCATAATGGCCAGGGCACGAAATCTTCTGGAAAATCATTATATTGAAGAGTGACAGATTTATAAAGCTATTGTGACTCTATATATTTCTACACTCAAATCTACTGTTAGCAACTATCGCTGTAAATAGAGCAACAAAGTTATATGCTATTTTTACTAGTTGATATTGGATGTAGAATAAATTAATATCTGAATTCTTTGTTCATAAACAGCATCTGTTCCGCGCTCCGGTATCCACTAATGTAACACACAGACTCCAGAGGAAGGCATAACACTTCAATCTTAGTTAGGTTTTATAGCTACGCCAGTCTGAAGAAGAACGTAATTTAATTACAAAACGTCGTTACAGACAGTCTTCTAGTGTCTCACAGTAAACGATGCCTTTTCGTTTATACAGTCGCTAAGCCGGATTCGACAATGTGATACCATGTTATAATATACATTCATTGCTTTCAGCGAAGTGAATGTAACCTTCTCTAATTACGTCGACACATTTTATACTAGCGGCGGGTACTTTGTTGTTTAGGACACAACAAAATGGATGGATAGCTATGTTTTGAATACCTGCTCCTCTCAATTTCATTTACATTTACGTTCGAGATCATACTGTAAAATGGAAACCACTAATTTTAGATTCACCTATACAAAGCGTTATGCATTCAGTGAATGATAAAAAGGTTGGTATTATGGTTCCTGCTGTTAAATTTGTGTATCGTATTTCGTTTGTAGAAGGGTAAAACATGGTACAGTTTTCTTCAAGAGACAGGTATCAGTTATCAGAAGTTAAAAAGAGCCGTGATCTGAAGAGGAACTGTTTGGATCTTACAAATATTGTCAAATTCTTTGCAGTACGTAGCTATGTATCGTCATGAACAAAGCCTCTAATGAACAGTAGTTACGAAAATCCTTGGACATGTTAGGTCTCTAATATTGGTTGATTTAGCAATTAAGTCTGTCACTGCAAACTAATTTTACGTATTTCACCTTTTATCTTTCCATAGGAAAACCGTTTTATGTTGGCAGGGTTTAATGTATCAAAAACAGTACGTAAAATGATACGCCTTGTAATTTTGTTTTACGCTTGTAGGTTCTGAAATAGGTAGACGAACGGTTACATGGCTAGGTTAAAACTTCCATATGTGCTGTGATACGCCACGACTTTGATATCGTGTAGTGTCTTCGTGAAGAAAGAAGTGGATCATGACGAAACTGAAAAAAAGTCAAATGAAAATCTTTGAAACTTTGTGCTACACTTGTTTGCTAAAGTTAAAGTCACAAGGAATCTAAGAAGTGAAGAGATGGGCATAGAAGGTATTTACTAGGCGGGCACATTGATCAGTTTTCTGTAAAAGCTCTAATATCATATTTGTGTCCTAATCATAGGATGAATCACTCAGCGGACGACAGAAACAGACGTGAAGTATTGGAGATAAGCTTCAGGCTATAAATGGAACGGACGATAGAGCTGAAAATACTGAATTTCTACAGCCGACGAGTACTGCATCAGGAGAGAGGTAGCGAAGATGTTATAGGTGCACGAATATTTGCAACAAAAGAAACTGCACCACAAATACAAACACACACACACACACACACACACACACACACACACACACATACACACACACACACACCTAGCAGTGCCCATGTCACTGGATGACATCACGAGTAACATCATCCCTATTACTATTCATGTTGCGTTACGTTTACACGAAATTTCTATTGAGATCTGATTACTCTCTAGCCGATGTGGCTGACATTCATCTCATTTATGAGGACAGCAAGATAACGAAAATGCCTCTGAGCACTATGGCACTTAACTTTTGAGGTCATCAGTCCTTTAGAACTTAGAACTACTTAAATCTAACTAACCTAAGGACATCACACAGATCCATGCCCGAGGCAGGATTCGAACCTGCGACCGTAGAGGTCGCGCGGTTCCAGACTGTAGCGCCTAGAACCGCTCGGCCACTACGGCCGGCAGCAAGATAACGGTTCCTTATCATTACAGTAGCGGTCGTATTGAACGGTACCTGTACAAGTCCAAAAGTCACAAGTGGTCTGTCTCTGTAACAACGTTCGTCTGTGCTGAGGATTAATAGGACGTACACGGTTTCAATCACGCAGAAATCAGTAGAAGATCGAATTTTCAGAAAATCTACGACCGATGTACTTGTGAGATTGTTGTTGAAAGAAAGTACAGCTCATTCCTGTTTACTGTTCTCCACACATATGTGGTTAAACACACTGGAAACAACTGTAGTTATATCCGCGTCGACTCAACAACGTTAGATTAGAGGTTGCCGAACAGTTAACCGACCAATCGCATTAACGGAATTTGCAATATCCCGTCAGTATATTTGAGGACGTAAAGGACCATTTATTGTGTGAGAAGATTGCAGCCACCGACGTTAAACACCCTACATCCCAGACGTGTTGAAATTTGTTTACGTTTTTGTATTCTCGTTTGCCTTCAAATTATATATCGTATTAAATTCTGCAGTATTAACTCAGTGTATACGTACTTGTGTGTTTGCTAGTCAAATAATATTTGTAATAGATGCGGTTTAGAACCCTCTTTTCGTTTCTATGCCAGCGCAGTGCAATTGAATCCTTTTTAAAATTATGACCAGATGATTAAGTTTCGGCAAGAAGATGTGTTTATCAAATAGTGTTCATGTGTAATTAGTAAACCACGATCTGCTCTGTAGCTCTTGTATGTTAGCCATCTGCAAATATAAAGCTCAATAAATTGTGTAAATATTAATACAAAGCAAATTCAAATAGATCGTGAAAACGGTATGTATACCAACGAACTGACTGACGTTAGTGTGCCATATTGAGGATTAATTGATATCAATCGGATGCGAATAACAGCAGACTGTAATAGGAATAGCGATGTGGACCTCGGCGTAGCATACCGACTACGACCATCTTACAAAAAAACGCATCTAGGTCTCTGGTCTTGCCTGAAACCGATATTCACAGTTCGGAATTCGATTTCTGGTTCTATATACAATTTCACTCCACCAGAAACTCATTTTTCTTTAATTATTTTATTTACAAATTTATTTTGTAGACCCATGTTAAAGCCTTTACTCGCTAACATCTAAACAAGAGTACACAGAAATTTTCTTTACAGTTTGGATTGTAAAGTGTCTAGAAAATGAGATATTCACAATAATAACTGCTGATAACCAACGAATGATAACTGGTGATAACCTACAAGTCATTACAGAAATACCACTGAAGAAAGGAATGCCAGAAACAACTTCATGAAGCACCTCAAGAAATAACAATATAAATGTAATCAATGCCTGTAGACCCCGAATTGTCCACGGATGAGGCGCGCAACACAATATACGCTACGCCTTCAAGTAGTTGGGTAAACTACGACGAACACTGGAAATTACATAGTCACCACATAAAACCCATGCAGAGGAATTGCGTAAAGCCGACGTTATCTTCTGCAGCATCTATGTCTATATACCCCTATTCATGAAGCACAAACTTCGGTGAACTTCCAATCTTGGCACGTTCAGCAGCGAAACAACAATTATGTTTTACTAGCACTGTTATTGTTATCTGCAATAGATTTAATCACGAGTCCCATCCACATGACGACCGCTTATCAGCCTTTGTTGGGACCCTTTCAGTATTATTTATGGGTCACAAAATTTTCTCCATGAAATTTCATCTGTTGTATACCAAAGTTAACATGTGTTTACTAAATATGACGTGCTCCTATTATTATTTACTGATTCTTTTACAAGAGATAATTTTACATATGGCATTTCATGGGGAGCCAATCCTTTTCTTAATGTATGGTCAATTTTGAGCCTGATGTCCTGCAATGTATGTTAATGACACAAACTCAGTCACTTGAAACTGGCGTGAAATCCGGGTCTTAATAACTCAATAAACAATACAGTCAAACGGCTGTGTGTCCATTTAAAATTATTGTATGACTATTGCTCAGTAACATTGAAAACTGTTCAGTTAGAAGAGTCACGTGCGATCTGTAGACCAGCATGCTCCTCTTGAAAGGTAGCATCACGCTATTGACACTGGACAGGTGACAAATGACGACGCACGATGTCGTTGACGTCCCGTTGTGCCATCATAGTTTACTCATTTATTGCCAGAGATGACCTTCATTCATACCCGACGACTGTCCACACCATGACGCCAGTAAAAGAGTGAGACCTCTCTCCAGATCACCACCAACCATCAGCAGTCGATGTTCCCCTGTCACGGAACCATTAATAACGCTGTCGTTTGTGATGTGGAGTTATCGACATTCTGCGCATGGAACAGTAATTCCTTGCATCGGCTGCTGCTCGTATCCGAAAACTGGTGTGAGGTGACACGGGATGTGGTAGGGAACGCATCACTTGCTATCTAGTGGCAGGCACCTATGTGAAGCTGTGTACAATACGGCCATACTCCCTTATGGTGATCATATGTAGACCTCCGGAGACTATACGATCAGCATGCCTGCCCTAATGTTCCCATGCAGTCCCACATTGGGTCATCGCCACATTCGAATGCCACAAAATAATTGTAATTCGCGTTTTCACTAGCTGGTCAATAGGAACCTACAAATTCTGTAAGGTGCCGATAACGCTGTCTCAGACGAATACGTGGCATCTCCGTGTCCTTCAGAGATATCACTTAACATTTGACGCTGTCATGCCGCTTGTAAGCCCTGTCCACCCTAGTAACAACGGTAGATACGAGCAACGCTGGTGTACTTTGGTGATCTTTCTAACGTTCACAGAGAATCACAGCATTAAATCATTTACTCAACCGCCGATGGTGCGCATGCCGACAAAGTTGCATTCACATTCGATTGTGTGTTCTGTGTGCTTCACCTTTTTTGTTTGGCAATCTGTACATCGTAACAACAGTAGAGATAGTAATGACGCAGGCAGACGTGTTTAGATGCTATAGTACTAATGTCAATGGTGATGGTTGAATTTTAAGAACAGTAAATGTTTTCCTGTATTTTTCAACCCAACGTCGTTATTACCAAAATCAAAGCGAACGGACAAAGTAGAGTCACTCAGGGTAAGTAGGTACGTTGTCCGCCCCCGGTAACTAAATGTTCAGCGTGACGGATTGTCAGTCCTCTGGGCCCAGGTTGTATTCCCGGCTGGATCGGGGAATTCTCTCCGCCCAGGGACTGGATGTTGTGCTGTCGTCATCATCATCCTATCATCCTCATCGGCTGCAGGTCGCCGAAATGATGTCAAATTAAGAGACCGGGACCCGGCGAACGTTCTGCCCGACGGGGGACCCTGGCCATAGGAATAAATAAAAAATTGGGTACGTTCTGTTTTAAAACGTATTTACAAAAAGACAGCATGTCGTATATTTTCTGAGTACTGTCTCGTACCTCAACGTTCTCCTTTATATCACATCTGAATGAAATGTAAATTTTATATATAGACGAAACTTCGGAAACAATCAAAATTCTGGGCCTTGCATTTTACTGACATCAGCCGATATACGGGGTAAAAAGAATAAAAAGAGTTTTCTGCTCCCGTAGAAGTGGATATTAAGCTCATTTACAACAAACGAAGGCCTTTGTTTGCCTTTCCTGCTTCGACACTGTAGTCATGGTATAATGTGCCGCATTCCTCACACAGGAAAATTTCGGTCCCTCTTAAGTCTCCAATATCATTTGAAGTTTTAGCTCATTTTTACCAGATTTCTTTCAAGGAAGAACGAAACTGCATTTTCTTTACCACCAGGTATAGGTGGTTGAATGGGTACTTGCCTATAAGGGTTCAGAGCCGTTGTAAATACCTTGTTCAACGGCTGGAGTCCATCTGTTGTATCAGATGAGACACAAGGTTGCAATACCATATTCGTCATATTCTTTACGGCATTCAAGATCATTGTTCAACTTCGGGTGGGCCGTGTGACCGAACTTCAAAAGCTGGCATGACTTTCGGAAAATGATTTCCCTATGTTGAAAATGCTTCTTAGTTAATGTAGCTTGATTCCGTCATATGGAGACCGTATCCTATTGTTAGTCCATTGTAGAAATCAATTTTAAGCCTGATACACTTTGTGATCAGAAGTATCAGGACACCTGGCTGAAAATGGCTTACAAGTTCGTGGCGCCCTCCATCGGTAATGCTGGAATTCAATATCCCGTTGGCTCACCCTTAGCCTATATAAAAGCTTCCACTCTTGCAGGCGTACGTTCAATGTGGTGCTGGAAGTTTTCTTGGGGAATGGAAGCCCATTCTTCACGGAGTGCTGCACCGAGGAGAGGTATCGATGTCGGTTGGTGGGGCCTGGCACGAAGTCGGAGTTCCAAAACATCCCAAAGGTGTTCTATAGGATTCATGTCAGGACTCTGTGCAGGCCGGTCCATTACAAGGATGTTACTGTCGTGTAACCACTCCACCACAGGCCGTGCATTATGAACAGAAGTTCTATCGTGTTGAAAGATGCAATTAATTCACCAGCCCCGAATTGCTCTTAAATAGTGGCAAGCAAGAAGGTGCATACAACATCAATGTAAGCCTGTGCTGCGATAATGCCACACATATCAACAAGGGGTGCTAGCCCCTCCATGAAAAACACGACCACACCATAACCCCACCGCCTCCGAATTTTACTGTTGGCACTACACATGCTGGCACATGACGTTTACCGGGCATTCGCCATACCCACAACCTGCCATCGGATCGCTGCGTTGTGTACCGTGATTCGTTACTCCACGCTACATTTTTCCACTGCTCAACCGTCCAATGTTTACGCTCCTTACACCAAGCGAGGCGTCGTTTGACATCTGGTGGCGTGATGTGTGGCTTATGAGCAGCCACTCACCATGCAATCCAAGTTTTCTCACCTCCCGCCATTCATAGTACTTGCAGTGGATCCTGATGCAGTTTGGAATTCCTGTGTGATAGTCTGGACAGATGTCTGCCAATTGCACATTACTACCCTCTTCAACTGTCGGCGGTTCTGTTAGTCAACAGACGATGTCGACCTGTACTCTTTTGTGCTGTACGTGTCCCTTCACGTTTCCACTTCAGTACCACATCGGAAACAGTCGACCTAGGGATGTTTAGGAGTGTGGAAATATCACGTACTGACGTATGACACAAGTGACGCCCAATCACCTGACCACTTTCGAAGTCCATGAGTTCCGTGGAGCACCCCGTTCTGCTATCTCACGATGTCTAATGACTAGTGAGGTCGCTGATATGGAGTACCTGGCGGTAGGTGGCAGCACAATGCACGTAGTATGGAAAACGTATGTTTTTGGGGGTGCCCGAATACTTTTGATGACATAGAGTACCTTAGAACGCAATGAGTAGATGAATGAGCGTTCCGGTATCACTGTAGCATGCCACTACAAACACATGTAATTCCCTTTCCTTACATGTCACGCTAACATCCTGTCCTTGCCCTTTAGTAACAGTGACTCGAACTAGAGCATGGTTATTGAGAGCAACACCAGTCTCACCGAGGTTGAATATCCTTCTGTTTTTGTACGAAGAGTTCAATTCTGTTGGTACATAGTGCTACAGGTCGTAGAGGCTTTACCTTGTCATCGCTGAGACTATGGACAGTGAAATGCCTAGATATGATCCTGGGAACGACCCCTTGTGACACTCCACAAACTTCTGGAAGGAGTCTTACACAGCTGTTATCCCCTTATTGTTGAAATAATGTTAAATTTAAGGACATTCTGTGTGATTGCAGGCTCCCTTACGAACATCCTGAGGGGCGAGAAGAAAATCCAATTTGGCCATATCTTGGAGCACCTTTGGTGGGGCAGTTTCCTTCGTTTTCAAATGGTTCAAATGGCACTGAGCACTATGGGACTTAACATCTGAGGTCATCAGTCCCCTAGAACATAGGAGTACGTAAACCTAACCAACCTACATCCATGCCCGAGGCAGGATTCGAACCTGCGACCGTAGCATTCGCACGGTTCCGGACTGAAACGCCTAAAACCGCTCGGACACCGCGGCCGGCTCCTTCGTTTTCCTGCGTTATTTATAGCTCCTTCCATTCACTCATCCTTCCATTTGCAAAGAGCACTACCGCACTTCTTAAGGCATGCAGTGGCATCTGCAAGGAACAGTTTACTTTCAACCAGACATATTAAGTTGGCACACATTCCACGATAGTGTAACCCTTACTTGTACTAACAGTAAACATTTTTATGAAATATCTAAAGAACGGATATCTTACAAAGTGTGTCGTAAATATATGTATAAATTCCGTACTAAATTCTTATTAATCTAAACCCGGAAGAAACAGAATTACGTTTGATGCAATCTAACCGATTTACATAATCGAGAGACTGGTTGCCTCAGTTTACTTATCTCTAAGGAACACATGTTTCTTTGAAATACACAGAGAAAATCAGCTTTCGATTACTGTGGTTGGTACAGCTGTGTACAGCTGTGTATCACAGTACAGACTGGTAGCTTTAGCGTCACTTTTCTCGTTTGTATTGCCACTTCTGCTTAATTAATAAGCAAGCTACTCACTTCCACTAGTCCTCACTTACCCCGAGGTTGAAAAAACTGCATTTTGTGGAATAATAGGTAGTCCGCTATAATGAAACCCAGTAAAGAATCTTACAAATTAACAAATTATACAGCACAGCAATAAGTCCTTCTTTTAGGTTTTATTTGGCAAATCCAGGTTCCGGCTAGTACTTAGCCATTATCAGTGTACTATTTGCTAGTCTGAACGCATGTTAGTTTCCTCTTGTTCGGGCATCAGTCACTACTACAGTAGTATGCAAAGCACGGTGACTGACGCCCGAACAACAGGGAACTGACATGAAGTGAGACTACAAAATACACTCCTGGAAATGGAAAAAAGAACACATTGACACCGGTGTGTCAGACCCACCATACTTGCTCCAGACACTGCGAGAGGGCTGTACAAGCAATGATCACACGCACGGCACAGCGGACACACCAGGAACCGCGGTGTTGGCCGTCGAATGGCGCTAGCTGCGCAGCATTTGTGCACCGCCGCCGTCAGTGTCAGCCAGTTTGCCGTGGCATACGGAGCTCCATCGCAGTCTTTAACACTGGTAGCATGCCGCACAGGGTGGACGTGAACCGTATGTGCAGTTGACGGACTTTGAGCGAGGGCGTATAGTGGGCATGCGGGAGGCCGGGTGGACGTACCGCCGAATTGCTCAACACGTGGGGCGTGAGGTCTCCACAGTACATCGATGTTGTCGCCAGTGGTCGGCGGAAGGTGCACGTGCCCGTGGACCTGGGACCGGACCGCAGCGACGCACGGATGCATGCCAAGACCGTAGGATCCTACGCAGTGCCGTAGGGGACCGCACCGCCATTTCCCAGCAAATTAGGGACACTGTTGCTCCTGGGGTATCGGCGAGGACCATTCGCAACCGTCTCCATGAAGCTGGGCTACGGTCCCGCACACCGTTAGGCCGTCTTCCGCTCACGCCCCAACATCGTGCAGCCCGCCTCCAGTGGTGTCGCGACAGGCGTGAATGGAGGGACGAATGGAGACGTGTCGTCTTCAGCGATGAGAGTCGCTTCTGCCTTGGTGCCAATGATGGTCGTATGCGTGTTTGGCGCCGTGCAGGTGAGCGCCACAATCAGGACTGCATACGACCGAGGCACACAGGGCCAACACCCGGCATCATGGTGTGGGGAGCGATCTGCTACACTGGCCGTACACCACTGGTGATCGTCGAGGGGACACTGAATAGTGCACGGTACATCCAAACCGTCATCGAACCCATCGTTCTACCATTCCTAGACCGGCAAGGGAACTTGCTGTTCCAACAGGACAATGCACGTCCGCATGTATCCCGTGCCACCCAACGTGCTCTAGAAGGTGTAAGTCAACTACCCTGGCCAGCAAGATCTCCGGATCTGTCCCCCATTGAGCATGTTTGGGACTGGATGAAGCGTCGTCTCACGCGGTCTGCACGTCCAGCACGAACGCTGGTCCAACTGAGGCGCCAGGTGGAAATGCCATGGCAAGCCGTTCCACAGGACTACATCCAGCATCTCTACGATCGTCTCCATGGGAGAATAGCAGCCTGCATTGCTGCGAAAGGTGGATATACACTGTACTAGTGCCGACATTGTGCATGCTCTGTTGCCTGTGTCTATGTGCCTGTGGTTCTGTCAGTGTGATCATGTGATGTATCTGACCCCAGGAATGTGTCAATAAAGTTTCCCCTTCCTGGGACAATGAATTCACGGTGTTCTTATTTCAATTTCCAGGAGTGTAGTACATTGATAATGGCTAGGCACTAGCCAGAATCATATCACAGTTGCTGAGTGTACCCACCTTCCTAATGGAAGATAACCTGATGAATCTTACAAATACTACAGGGAATGGTAATTACGGTTCCGATATCACGATGGTCGGTTCCTGCACCTGTCAGTAAGCACACAAGAGACCCTGCATGACGTCAAATTGAAGCACAAACTTTGCTTTCCTTTTGCTTTAAAATTCTACCAAGTTAATGTGCAAGCCTTCTTCACTTAAGGAGGTGCGTTGTGTTTGGGCCAATGCGCAACCATACTTTGCCTGAGCGCTGTGAATATCCTTAATAGTTGAAAAAGTGGTCTAACGAAACCGTGGTACTCGAGTCAATGGTAACTTGTACAAAAATAAGTTACTGGATAAATCTGCTTCTTGTGGTAGAAGGGATTTCAGTGTTGAACACCATGGTAGTTTTACGGATGTAGCAGATCAGGAAATGTTTCAAGGTAAAACACTCGCAACTTCGATTTTGCACGTCCGCTAAGACCTTACACTCCGAAAACTGCGGTATTCTTGACGATAAAGTTGATGTGTGTCTTCGGTTTCTGCTGGCGTATCGTTGATCGAAGAGGCCACGTGTGTAGTGTCGGTTCGTGGTGTCCAACTGGCACAATGTATCGGGGATCAATCACCATCATGAAGTGCGCTGACGAACTGAGATCCTGAGCGTTTTCTGTTCCCATTCCTGATTCTTATGGAGTATGACGAGCCGCTTGAGATCTCTATTCGGCCTTAGGCTACGTAATTCTGTTTTGAAACAATTTGTTGTGTTCTTCATTTGTACGGCCATAGTACCCGGAGTTGCTTTATAATTCTTGATTTTTTCAGTAGACGCGTTTCGCTTCATTGAGGTAAAGCATCATCAGTGGTTTGCAAATTATTTACATTTTGGTTTGCTTTTCAGATCGAAAAACAGTTCGTTAAGAATAGGTTGATTTGTACTTACGGTTATTTTTCGGCTGATTTCTCGCTTACATCGGAAATACGGGCAGCTAGCACATCGGCGTTTTTCTGTTTTTGATACTGATAATTTCGTCTAATTTTAGATGTTCTGCAACACTATGCATTTCTCACACCACACTTTTATGCACACCACTCTATTCTGTTTCTTTTTGTATTTGAAGTGTGTGTTGTTGCGTTTTGTAGTTTTGTCAACATAACCTTCCAACTAATTTGTATTTCACCTACAACATTTTTCAAAAAATTAGATTGTTTTATGTGTGTAATTCTATTTAATTATGTTACTGTGTATTTATGTATTGTGTAAGAGTAGAGAAGCAATAGCGATGTAAATTTTTTTTTATTATTTTTTCTGTTTTATTTTTTATTATTATTTATTTCTTTTAGCGGAAGGGTACTATGATGTGCGGACATAAGTATATAGCAGTGTGATGGAGTGTGAGTTTGAGGAGAAGGTGAGGAGTGGAGGAGCGAGAAGAAGTGAAACGAAACAGTGAGCGGGGGGGGGGGGGGGGGGGGGGGGATGAAGGGTGGAAAAGGCTCTTTTCTATTTCATGTAATTTCATCAATTTTTCTGTATAGAGTGGGGTTTCCAATATTTATCTGGGGTATGTGGGGGAGGGGAGCTTTTGTATCTCCCAATTGGAAACTTATATGCAGGAAAATTGGGGGACAGCTTCGGTATTTAACTTAAGGTCTAAGGAATACCAGCAGAACCCGGCAAGAGCTGCTGGTGGTTTATCACCTTTTTGGTTGTGAGCTACTCTTGTGCGTTATCGTCGACCAATCTCGTTATTCTTTTGCTTTTTGTCTGTACTCTGCTCTCATCTTGGATCGCCGTTTGAGCCAATTGCGTGGCCCCCTTAGGTATAATTGCTTCCAGTACGGTTCCAAGAAGGCTGCATCGTAGTGAAGTAGCCCTATCGCTTCTTCTTCTTAACTTTTGTTCTTTCGCCAGGCGTAGTCCTCCGGAAGCCTGCTGGAGGATCTCTTCAGTCATTTTGGTCGACCACCACCGCATGGGGGCGTCACTTTATGTCTTCTTTGACGGCCTGAACAGCTCAGTTGACGGCCATACTCGGACGGGATATTATTTCAGCGGTCTAGGTGGCGTGCGTTTTCTGCTGATGTGGTACAGGTTCCTCTGTTTGGGAATATGGCGCCCCGCTGGTATGTGAACTGGTCTGGGCATGACGCGATTCAAACTGAGACCTCTGGTGATAGGTCTCTCGCAGCAGAAGCCACACAGCCTGCATACCTGCATAGAATACCATTCGCAAGTGTACTTTGGCTTCATCCAGGGCTGTGTCGATCCGCCTGCGTTCTGTAGCTGCGCCGCCTCTTGGTCAGCACTGGCCGCAGTGCGGACTGCTTCTGTTCCGCAGCGCGTGGGCGGACTCCTCTTCCATTCCTCCTTTTCTCGCGGGGGGGGGGGGGGGGAGGGAGGGGAGGGGGCGCTGCCAGCCCGTCTCTGGTCTGCTTAGAATATGAAGTCAAGGCCGCGTCGCGTCTTCTTCTTCTTCGACTCCTCTTCTTTGCTTGATCGGTGTTTGTTTGTTGATCTTGCTCTGGTTCAGCTCATTGGAGATGCCGCAGCGTGTAAAGGCCATACAGTCGAGCCAGTTTGCGACGTGCGGCCCACCACAGGTCTTTGTTCAGTGGACTAGACTGGCTAGCGTGCTTACCAGCGCACTTGACAAGTTTCCCCTGGTTATGATAGTATTTTTGCACGTGTTCCACCTCTTGACATTTGAAACACTGCTGCTTCGTGTCCAGCTCCGCCGGGAGAGTCTGCAAGGTAACATCAAAGCTCATGAGTTAGGTAAGTTCATAGACTTCGTCAGTGTTCTTTCTTCGTAGCGGATTTAGATCTGTAAGTACTGCCAAGATGAAGAGCGGCTGCTTCCTCTTGTTTGTTCTGTTATGTAACCTTCCCACAGCTTTTCCCTCCGTGGGCCGCGTCAGGTGGCACGTGTCCGCAGTCGCAGAGACGCTTGCATTGGCGACTGTGGTGGCGTCAACGTAGTAACTCTGTCCACCCTGGTCACCACGTCGTAGAGTTTGCTGAGCGTTTTCTTCATTAGACCTAGAACAGGGTCACAAGCCATGTTAAGATTACAGCCGCAGCCTCGCTTGACAGAATTGTCTTTGGTGCGAATTTCCATGGTTTCTCTATCGATACTGTCCCAGTAGTTGGAAGTTTGTCGTAAAATTCTGGCACAGTCATATTCCAATGCATGATTTTCTGCCAAACAGTGCTTTACAGGTACAATAGTCGAGTGTGCCGGTGGTGTTCTCAACATCGGTCTTCCATGATGCGCACTGTTTGTCCAACACGTGCAATGGATATATAAAATTATTTTGAAACATTTCTTCTTGTTTCTGTTGAAAAGTCAGTAGTTACGTTAAAAGTTTTTGTGGAGTAAACCAGTCGCAACCGCATAAAGACAGTTTTTTATTTGCTGGTGGCCGGTTTCGACCAATGTTCCGGTCATCATCAGACCTCTTGCTCGATTGGAGTCCGTGAAGCTGGTGAAGAGCAGGCACCACTATAGAAGGCATATGACCCCTGCAGAAGCCGAAACCGGCCACTAGTAAATAAATAAACATCTTTATTTTAGTATATAGAAGGTATACAATGAATTCTGATATCTTCCTATTGATACATCAACGCATCCGAGTGGTGAAGGGGGAAAAAATTTATATTCTCTGAAACTGCCAAACAGTGAATTTTATCTGCACTCAGCTTGGACTGACGCGTTTCCAGCATGACTTTTCTAGGCCTGGCTACCCCAACGACTTTTTCGTTCAAGGTTTTCCGTACAATTTATGGGTGCTGAATTACGTCTTCATTACTATCCCATTTCCGCTTAATTCTGTTAGTACTGTCACCTTGGGTGTCTTTCTTTAGGCGATAGTTCTGTGTCGTTTCTCTATATTGACATCACTGTTACGTCTAATTTTATCCTTTTTCATGTTCCTGTCCGCAGCTCGTGGTCTTTCGGTGGCGTTCTCGCTTCCCGCGCACGGGGTCCCGCCTTCGATTCCCGGCGGGGTCAGGGATTTTCCATGCCTCGAGATGACTGGGTGTCGAGGTGTCGCCTTCATCATCATCATTCATCCCCATTACGGTCGGAGGAGGGCAATGGCAAACCACCTCCGCTAGGACCTTGCCTAGTCGGCGATACGGATCTCCTACGCTCTGTCAAGGAGTATGGGACCGCATCATCATCATATTCCGAGTGTGCACTGCTTATAATCACCCTATAAAACTAAATAAACGTCTTGATTGATTTATGCCACAAGTTTGTTCTAAGAAAATTGCATTTACTAAATTTTCTACTCCGATGCCTTTTTTGGTTCTTGCAGTTCTGCGTTTGGTATCTATTAGATTTCTACTATCATCAGTTACTGTGTAAAGGAATTCGTTTATTTGATCGGAAGTCTGACAAATTAGTTTTGAATATTTGCTTGTTGCAGTGCGCCCAGTTCTTCATTCCTTTATTCTGTTTTTTTTTTTTTATTCGTTTGTGCTTTTACTGCACGACAACAGATATGACGTAATATCCAATATTTAGTACAAAACCAATCGACAGAAGGTTCATATAAACGTCAAAAGATTGATGTTTTACTATTTACGTCAAAAACTCGTAGGTTTCGTTAAAGTTGCTAGGTGTGAAAGTACAGATACAAGCATCATTCACTTCCTCCTCCGATCCAAGGAAATTTTTTTCCTCTGCCTATGATTTGTGCAGGTGGTGCAAAATTCCATCTTGTAGCGTATTTCAAAACCCTTGATATGATCAGTTCACGACAAGTTGTAGGTTTCTTTAAACCTGGTTCGTGCATCCTCTTAAAGACTGGCCAAAGGAAAAGGCAAAGCAGGTCTAGAATTATCACGCCTAATGATACACCTATGGTTGAAACCAACCATTGAGTTCACGACAACTTTACCTAACTTCAAATACGTTAAATATCCTATCTTGCCATACTTATGAAATACTGATGGTGAAATACAGACTCTTCTTCTTCTCATGGCGCAACTACAATGTGAGGTTGTTAGCCTCCTGAAAAAGTTCACTCTGACCTCTCCTCTGTGGTTCTTCAACATCCTCTAAGAATTTTTTTATTAAATTCTATATCGTCTGACTACTTCATTCTCGCACTTTCTCTCGGTCTACCTCTAGTTGCCCTACATTAATATTCTTTTCTGTCGTTCTTCAATCATCTGTCATAAGAATAATCCAAATCAGATGATTCTCCCACTTTTTAACGATCTTATAGTGTTAGCTTCTTGTATATGGCTGCTCAGTTCAGAAGCTATTGTGGCTATATCTGTACCATTACAATCCCAAACAAATGAATATATCTTGTGGAACATCCTGCATTCAGATATTCGGAACTGCTGCTCTTGAGTACTCTTTAATGTCCAGGTCTGACAACAGTACCTGCACATTACGTCTGGTCTTAACAGGACCTCGTATATGTACAGTTTAATGTGCATGTTTAGTTTCCAGGAAGCATCTATTAACGCTGAAGATGCACAGTTACATTTTAGTTCAGATGAAATTCGAACTACTAATATCATATCTGTATGTTATGGGCACGTAATACGAGTATAATGCCAGCGTTCACATTCGGTCCACAGTTTTAGTTTACAAGCAGTGAAGCTCGTAATTAGACAAAATGTGCCTCGTGGAAAACAAAGTAACAGCGTTCTAGTGGTGCTGGAGAGTGCTGTATGACTGGTGAGGACGAAAAGGACAAAATCGGAGTCCCGGCGTACTCTCCTCTCTCGTTTCATATCAGATTAGGCGGAGAAAGTTTTGGCAATTAAAGTTTCGCAGCCAACTTTCACTTGGTGAGAAGAGTAATTATGAAACACGTTAAATTAATTTTGTTTGCTGCAGTGTTAATTTGTCGCAAAGACTGTTCCGTTTGCTCCCCTGCGGCTCAGAAAGTAATGCGTCCACCGTAACTGTGACGCAAACTCTTTTTCTTAGTTGGAGAGAAAACTGAGATTCCATTCATCCCCGAGGCTTCGGGAAATTCGATTAACGATATAAAAATGAGACGTTATTTCTTTGTCGACTTCTTTCTCTTGTTTAGTCATGTCTGAGGAATAAATGATAAGGTTACGACAACAGAAAGTAATGATTATTTCAATATCACGTTGCTGTTATGCTTTAATCCTGATTAGTATTTAGCGGGTAACGGAAACAGTACTATCCTCTTCAAATGTTGGTGCACTTCGGTAACTATACATATCATGTTTCTGTATTAACGCTTTTCGGTGAACTCATCTCGTGAAAACATAAGGTTTAGAAGCATTCGAAAACATAAATATTGTAGTGGTCGGCAAAGCAGATGACTTTCGAACAGGTGACGAATTCAACAGGTGTAAATGACGAAGTAATTACAAAAGCAACATTGGTGACACGTCGTTCGCAGAAATATTGTTCCGATGGCTGTATATTGGTTGGGCACCTGATTACAAAAATTCATTTACAGCGATCTACCCTAGATACAGTTATATGGTTGGTTGTAAATTGTAGATCCATCCATAACCTTTTTGTGAATACACGTCTACATGTACTCCATTAGCTGCCTGTCGAACGTCTAGGCCATATTCGGTTTCGCTCCATGTCTTTGCCATCATCTCCGTCACTCCCTACATAACATCTCGTTTTTGTTTTGCACAAGAGGATGCGATGGCCAACTAGTTTTATCCTAACGTGAATAACTGTTTTGCTCTAAAAAATGGCCATTAGTAGCGATCGGATTCGTTCATAAATGTGGGAGGACAATCGCATGTTGTACAATACTAGCATACAACCAGTTGTAATCGCTCTACCAAAATCAGAGCAAGTACTTTACCACACGAAAGTAATTTTTGCAAAAGGAACCGAATAACTACTGGTGTAAAGATGTATGTGCAACTACTTGTAACCAACTTTGAGATAACCACATTTACCGATTTTGTGAATAATACGGATCGTCAAACACATAAAACTACTCTGCGAAGAGTTCAACACTGACATAAGCACCAGAACACATATTCGATGATATAATAATTAATTATGCAATCTATACTGCAATATTATTGTAATATAAAAAACTGCTAACCATTGGACTGTGGTGATAAATATTGAAAGGTGGGCAACTGAAGCATCTCTCTGACCTGTTGCTTGTATTAGTTTGAAGACAATTTTCACTAACTACTCAGACGTGATCTTTTATACGATAGATAACCTCTATTGAAACAATTATACTTTCGACGAATACTATCACTAAAGTATGCACTTTATTGCTGTGAGACAAAGGACTGTCAAACGCAGAAACCTTCCGAAAAATTGTGTGTGTAGCTCAATATCCACCACAGCAGTTATTTTCCTTAATCCAAAGATATTCACAGTACCTTCTCATGTCTTCGTCTGCTACACAGCGTCCCTGCGTTCTATAAATAATCAATGTTATAATTCACATTCAAGCAACTAATTTATCTGAAACGTATTCTGCTAGAGTTATACAGTTTACGAAACAATAATTAGTGCGCTAAAATTTCTTAATGAAATAATGTACTTCTTCAAAGCCGTTTGCTTCGTAGAAACATCAGTAAAAAATGTATTACTTATCTTTTACATTTCGTCAGTGATCATGGATTTCACAAACTCTGTGCCTACCCCTCAGTACATGATACACTAAACATCACAAATGAACTTACACTTGAGTTGTTTACTTGTAGTGAGCACAGTTAGTCATCCGAACGAGTAATGTTACCCTAAGAATAATTTGCAGCAAATAATAATGTCTTCACAATCGTAGTATTTATTGTTACTATCATTGGCAGGTAAACGTTTCTTGAAGTTGCATAGTATGTACAGCAAGCCAGTATACACTATTTTCAAAGTGGCAAATAAATGTAGCCACCTCTTCGTATTTGGAATTGTGCTACTCAATATTCACTGTTTTGGTGTCGGTAGCTACCTTTAACTCGTTCATCCGATTCTTTCCTCAAAAAAGCTCACTTAACCAACAAACACAGTTTTACGTATTCTCTCTTATAAAGCCGTACTCGAACGGAATAAAGACAGTCCTCTTACAGAAAACCAACGGTAACTCTTCTTGACGCCAGTTGGCATGCATCGGTTCCCTCATCTTCATAACTTAATATTAAAGCTATTAACACTTACATAATTGTTTACATCGTCACAATACATATAAGAAGAGTCGAAACTCTTATTCGAAATATATTACAGGTTAGACAACTGATTATTTAAACGATATCGCTTTTAAAAAAGTCGCCATCGTTTGGATCGCACTTGTTTCTTTAGACAGCAGCACGCTTCAGCCACCTCTACTCATTTTGTTTTGTTCAGAACAGAAGCGTCAAGATGAATTGTATGGGCGTATCCACAAAATCCTTCTGAGTAAATACTACTATTTGCAACAAATCGCATAGTCATTTAAAAGTAAATATCTGTAATCAGGAATAAGCTTGATGTTATCTGCCAGTAGCACACTCTCGCATCCACTCAATGTTGAGTAAGTAAGCTGTATTTCTATTAAAGATTTATGCACACATTCTAAGAAATAAAGCTCTGTCTGCCAGTGTTCCGAGTTTGTTTCATAACCTCAATGAGAAAAAGCGATTCTTTGAGAGTAAACAGAATTAACAACGGATTAATTGAACTAAATTATTGATTTAATATGAGATAGCTTTAGCCATTGTGAATATATAGTGCCCAGTAATGATATAACGTCAATAATTCAGGGAACATAAAAGCTGTGGTATTGTACATTTCTTTCTAAAATCATTTATGTCTTTTGGATCGGATATCTCCCCCCCATGAACCATAGACCTTGCCGTTGGTGGGGAGGCTTGCGTGCCTCAGCGATACAGATAGCCGTACCGTAGGTGCAACCACAACGGAGGGGTATCTGTTGAGAGGCCAGACAAACGTGTGGTTCCTGAAGAGGTGCAGCAGCATTTTCAGTAGTTGCAAGGGCAACAGTCTGGATGATTGACTGATCTGGCCTTGTAACAATAACCAAAACGGCCTTGCTGTGCTGGTACTGCGAACGGCTGAAAGCAAGGGGAAACTACAGCCGTAATTTTTCCCGAGGGCATGCAGCTTTACTGTATGATTACATGATGATGGCGTCCTCTTGGGTAAAATATTCCGGAGGTAAAATAGTCCCCCATTCGGATCTCCGGGCGGGGACTACTCAAGAGGATGTCGTTATCAGGAGAAAGAAAACTGGCGTTCTACGGATCGGAGCGTGGAATGTCAGATCCCTTAATCGGGCAGGTAGGTTAGAAAATTTAAAAAGGGAAATGGATAGGTTGAAGTTAGATATAGTGGGAATTAGTGAAGTTCGGTGGCAGGAGGAACAAGACTTCTGGTCAGGTGACTACAGGGTTATAAACACAAAATCAAATAGGGGGAATGCAGGAGTAGGTTTAATAATGAATAGGAAAATAGGAATGCGGGTAAGCTACTACAAACAGCATAGTGAACGCATTATTGTGGCCAAGATAGATACGAAGCCCACACCTACTACAGTAGTACAAGTTTATATGCCAACTAGCTCTGCAGATGACGAAAAAATTGAAGAAATGTATGATGAAATAAAAGAAATTATTCAGATTGTGAAGGGAGACGAAAATTTAGTAGTCATGGGTGACTGGAATTCGAGTGTAGGGAAAGGGAGAGAAGGAAACATAGTAGATGAATATGGATTGGGGGACAGAAATGAAAGAGGAAGCCGCCTGGTAGAATTTTGCACAGAGCACAACATAATCATAACTAACACTTGGTTTAAGAATCATGAAAGAAGGTTGTATACAGGGAAGAACCCTGGAGATACTAAAAGGTATCAGATAGATTATATAATGGTAAGACAGAGATTTAGGAACCAGGTTTTAAATTGTAAGACATTTCCAGGGGCAGATGTGGACTCTGACCACAATCTATTGGTTATGACCTGTAGATTAAAACTGAAGAAACTGCAAAAAGGTGGGAATTTAAGGAGATGGGACCTGGATAAACTGAAAGAACCAGAGGTTGTACAGAGATTCAGGGAGAGCATAAGGGAGCAATTGACAGGAATGGGGGAAATAAATACAATAGAAGAAGAATGGGTAGCTTTGAGGGATGAAGTAGTGAAGGCAGCAGAGGATCAAGTAGGTAAAAAGACGAGGGCTAATAGAAATCCTTGGGTAACAGAAGAAATATTGAATTTAATTGATGAAAGGAGAAAATATAAAAATGCAGTAAGTGAAACAGGCAAAAAGGAATACAAACGTCTCAGAAATGAGATCGACAGGAAGTGCAAAATGGCTAAGCAGAGATGGCTAGAGGACAAATGTAAGGATGTAGAGGCCTATCTCACTAGGGGTAAGATAGATACCGCCTACAGGAAAATTAAAGATAAGAGAACGACTGGTATGAATATCAAGAGCTCAGATGGAAACCCAGTTCTAAGCAAAGAAGGGAAAGCAGAAAGGTGGAAGGAGTATATAGAGGGTCTATACAAGGGCGATGTACTTGAGGACAATATTATGGAAATGGAAGAGGATGTAGATGAAGATGAAATGGGAGATACGATACTGCGTGGAGAGTTTGACAGAGCACTGAAAGACCTGAGTCGAAACAAGGCCCCCGGAGTTGACAATATTCCATTGGAACTACTGACGGCCGTGGGAGAGCCAGTCCTGACAAAACTCTACCATCTGGTGAGCAAGATGTATGAAACAGGCGAAATACCCTCAGACTTCAAGAAGAATATAATAATTCCAATCCCAAAGAAAGCAGGTGTTGACAGATGTGAAAATTACCGAACTATCAGCTTAATAAGTCACAGCTGCAAAATATTGACACGAATTCTTTACAGACGAATGGAAAAACTAGTAGAAGCCAACCTCGGGGAAGATCAGTTTGGATTCCGTAGAAACACTGGAACACGTGAGGCAATACTGACCTTACGACTTATCTTAGAAGAAAGATTAAGGAAAGGCAAACCTACGTTTCTAGCATTTGTAGACTTAGAGAAAGCTTTTGACAATGTTGACTGAAATGCTCTCTTTCAAATTCTGAAGGTGGCAGGGGTAAAATACATGGAGCGAAAGGCTATTTACAATTTGTACAGAAACCAGATGGCAGTTATAAGAGCCGAGGGACATGAAAGGGAAGCAGTGGTTGGGAAGGGAGTAAGACAGGGTTGTAGCCTCTCCTCGATGTTGTTCAATCTGTATATTGAGCAAGCAGTAAAGGAAACAAAAGAAAAATACGGGGTAGGTATTAAAATTCATGGAGAAGAAATAAAAACTTTGAGGTTTGCCGATGACATTGTAATTCTCTCAGAGACAGCAAAGGACTTGGAAGAGCAGTTGAATGGAATGGACAGTGTCTTGAAAGGAGGATATAAGATGAAGATCAACAAAAGCAAAACAAGGATAATGGAATGTAGTCTAATTAAGTCGGGTGATGCCGAGGGAATTAGATTAGGAAATGAGGCACTTAAAGTAGTAAAGGAGTTTTGCTATTTGGGGAGCAAAATAACTGATGATGGTCGAAGTAGAGAGGATATAAAATGTAGGCTAGCAATGTCAAAGAAAGCGTTTCTGAAGAAGAGAAATTTGTTAACATCCAGTATTGATTTAAGTGTCAGGAAGTCATTTCTGAAAGTATTCGTATGGAGTGTAGCCATGTATGGAAGTGAAACATGGACGATAAATAGTTTGGACAAGAAGAGAATAGAAGCTTTCGAAATGTGGTGCTACAGAAGAATGCTGAAGATTAGATGGGTAGATCACATAACTAATGAGGAAGTATTGAATAGGATTGGGGAGAAGAGAAGTTTGTGGCGCAACTTGACCAGAAGAAGGGATCGGTTGGTAGGACATGTTCTGAGGCATGAAGGGGTCACCAATTTAGTATTGGAGGGCAGCGTGGAGGGTAAAAATCGTAGAGGGAGACCAAGAGATGAATACACTAAGCAGATTCAGAAGGATGTAGGTTGCAGTAGGTACTGGGAGATGAAGAAGCTTGCACAGGATAGAGTGGCATGGAGAGCTGCATCAAACCGGTCTCAGGACTGAAGACCACAACAACAACATCTCCCACTTTTTAAAATGGCCTTCATCTGAATGTATACTCGCTTTTCAGTATGGTGTGTACTGTGACGTTGAAGAATTCTGAGGAAACTACTCCGGTACATATGTATATGTCTCTAGAAGTCTAGCAGCTGACAAGTCTTTCTCAGATAGTTGCTTACACTTCTAGCTAATATTGTTGCACCACCAAGAGGGCGGTGCGTGACACTCATCAAATTGGCTTGAAATATACTGAGTGCTTGGATGTTAGTTAGTTAGTTAGTTAGTTAGTTACATGTTCCACGGATCATTTAACGATCCTTTTACCGAAATGAGGTGGAATGGTTCAAATGGCTCTGAGCACTATTGTACTTAACTTCTGAGGTCATCAGTCCCCTAGAACTTAGAACTACTTAAACCTAACTAACCTAAGGACATCACACACACCCATGCCCGAGGCAGGATTCGAACCTGCGACCGTAGCGGTCGAGGTGAAATGATTCAGTTTATAGCACAGGTATAAATGATGAGTATTCACATTATCGAACATATTATTTTTTCAGTCATACAAATGTATCAACGCTTGAACACAGGTTTTCTGCTTTTTTTTTAACTGATTGCTGGTGTTTTTAAGTAGAAATTCTTCTATGGAATAAAAAGATTTGTCCAGGACGAATAATTGTAAGTTAGATTTAAAACTTGGTTTGCTAGCTGTCAGGCATTTAATGCTATTGGGAAAATTTTTGTTTCTGGATATTGAACTCCTTCCTGCAACAGCTAACAATTGGAAATAAAAGTCATTCACTCCTCCAGTTCTTCTCAAATTGTGGTGGATTATTTATGACGAATATATCGAACATATGTATTGCGATGGCGCAGTTAAAATAACCAACTTTTTGAAGAGATATCTACATGACGTCCGTACGGACACAAAATGTTATTCTTACTGCTTGATTTTGTGCGCTATAGTTCATGGTACCGCTGACGACGTTGAGACCAGTATGGGGTCGATGGATTCGAGAGGGCCATGCCCAACAAAATGCAAAATCTCAACACTATCTCGCAGTTAGTACCCGACAGGATAGAGATAACGAATTGCTTAATTACGAAATGACATGAGTCAGTTTATGTTGAAAACTTTTTTGGAAACTGTTTCTTTAATTGTACACGCACCGTTTAGTAATGAGGAAACCTAAGTCTGATCCTTATAACGGTCTTCTTCCATATATTTAAGTAACATCTTAAGTCAGACGACCTGTGTCTTTTCATTATAAAAAATAAAGTTCATCGAGCAGACGGGGACAACAAGAAGACAAGACAGTCCAAACAAAGTTGAGGAACAAATTAAAGAGAAATCACCTTCCTTTCCGGCAATCTCCAGTTACTATGCTTCAAGGGTAATCAGATATCTTCATTCAACTCTGTTTATTACAAAGATGTGTTTTCTTTCCAATGAAAATTTTCGAGACTCGCAAGTGAGGTACTTATTCTATTACAAGATAGAGAAAGAATGCTTTGATTTACGTTTTGGTAAATGAAAAGTTGATGTTAAATAGTCCTACATCATGTACATTCTTAGCTGCGAATCTGGACGCCCGTCAACAGTGAAACAGAATGACGACAATGTCAATTTACGCCGGACCGGGACCGGAATCCGAATTTCCCTCTTATCGCTTGCGGTCGCCCTACCATTGAGCTATCCGAGCACTTTCACGGCATGTCGGAACTTCTGAACAACACATGCAATGAAATATAGTAAATAGTCCTACTTTAAATGACACTGCAGAACATGTGAAGCTGCTGAATTAGCGGTAAATGAAAGAAAAGCTAAAACGTTACAGTAGTTTATAAGAGACTGAACATCTATCTAGAAACAATGACAGCAGTATGGGTCTCATATTTGATCACATGCAATACGTATTCTGCCATGCGTATCTATTGAAGAAATATGTTGTTAAAGGCAGCTTTCTGTATTCCCATTTTCAATACATGATCTCAGCAATGGAAGTAATAATATACCATGGAAGAAGATGCAAGTAATGTCCAAATGAAACATGTTCGTTCCTTTTCAGATATTTTAACGAGCATGCTTCACCAAATCTCAGAGAACTTCATCTTTTTAGAGGTTCCTGTGGTAGGCTAAACAAGAACCACTGCATAATAAGGTTCTTGCAAGCGCTCGTAGACAGTGGGATATTTGGCACTTTTCAATACGTGGTCACTCATTCTCACTGTGGGACTGTGATTCTGGTCTTGTGAGTCGAGTACTTAGAGAGATACATATTATGACTAGATGAATGAATAGATATTATATCAGAAGTTTGTGATATTACCGGCTCTGCTGCAATTCCTGATAAATTTTATCTTAATATAGTGACATCAGAGGATATCCTTAATCTCAAATCATGGCGGCAAAAACTGTACCGGCGAATGTGCTTATCATAAGAACCTTAATCCAATGTAGTTGCACGATCCTAAACAAAGATTTTACTCCACCGAAAGCACAGGTCATACTTCAAAACACATAGGAGTTTAATAAAGCTCACTTTTGTACTTAGGCACAAATTTCATATGAATGACTCACGTGCAATGCCAACTGAAAGAGCATATGATGAGAAACTGCCTATTACTCCTGATAAAATTAAGGACTTACCGAAATCTATGAAATACATACTAAAGAACTAAATCTGCCGGCCGCCGTGGCCGAGCGGTTCTAGGCGCTTCAGTCCGGAACCGCGCGACTGCTACGGTCACAGGTTCGAATACTGCCTCGGGCGTGGACGTGTGTCCTTAGGTTAGTTAGGTTTAAGTAGCTCTAAGTTCTAGGAGACTGATGACCTCATATGTTAAGTCCCATAGTGCTCAGAGCAATTTTGGAACTAGATGTCTCATCCAGTGACCCACAAACAATTCTTCCGGATAATTATAACTAGCTGGTATTGCCTAACTGGAATTCCTTCTCTCTCTCTGTTCCTCTCTCTCTCTCTCTCTCTCTCTCTCTCTCTCTCTCTCTCCCTCTCTCTCGCTCCTCGCTCTCTCCCTTCCTCTCTCTCTCTGTTTCTCTCTCTTCACCCATCCTTTCATCCTTATGTCTGAATCCCAGCCGAAGTTATTATTTATGTATAGTGCTACCACTGTTGACAACTTGTCACCTGATTACATAAACGGGTATGAAGCTAGTTGAAGCTATATAAACTTGACAGAGAAGGCTTTGTAAGCCCCTTGTAACGTACTCCAAAGCACTTATCCCGAAAATCAAACATGATGTCTATGTTTTTCGAGAAATTATATCCGTTTTGCTACATGATCCACGGGTAGTTTCCACACACCACCTTTGTTTACAAAAATGACAGTTTGCATGTGGAATGCCACGATAGTAAATGGAGCGTGTGACCACTGGGGGTATTCGGTTTTACATGTTTGTTTTTACAATTATATATACGTTTAGTTTTTAGTCATAAAGCTCTCCAAAGCTATGTTCTGAAATAGGGGTTATTGTTTGTCCACTATACGACGCCTCTGTTACCCCAAAATCTTAATACAACACCCATATGTCATTCTAAGACATGTAATTCTACCAGATGATAGTGGTTTAAACGCTCGAAACGCATTGTGGATATATACTGATCAGCCATAACATTACGACAACCCATCTACTATCGATATGAACCCGTCCAACCGATAGCAGCATCACCTGGCGAGGAATGAATCGGGTGTCCGAGGATTGTTGCGGTGAGTGTCTTCAATACGTGGCGAAATCTAGATGGAACTACGTCCAGACGTTGTGAGATTGTTCAACCACGTCTCATTACAGATGTCCAACGTCATACGCTGCGCAGATTGGCAAAACAGCACAGGTGGCGACCTGTAGCGGAACTAATATCAGACTTTAAAACTGGTTGGAATACAGGTGTTTCTAAACACATAATGCACGGAACGCTCCTAAAAATGGGCCTCCGCAGCCAATGTTAAGACGACGACACCACAACTACGACTAAAATCTCCATGTGACCATCGGCACTGGATATTCGCGCAATGGCAGAGCGTTGCATGGTCTGATGAATCCCGATACCTTCCTCATCATGCCGATGGGTGGAAGCGAGCAGCTTCTTGATAATATACAGCGGGAAGGAGACAAGCTGGCAGTGGCTCCATTACGCTCTGGGGAAGAGTCACGTGGGATCCATGTGTCCAGAGGAGCTCGTGCAAGACACCATGACGGCCAAGGAGTATCGTACACTGGTTGCAGACCACGTACAGCCCTTCATGTTTTCTGACAGCAGTGACACTTTTGAGGAAGATAATTCGCCCCATCACAAAGCCAGGAGTGTTATGGAGTGGTTCGAGACCACAGCGACGAGTTGCAATTGATATGATGGTCCCCCAACTCGCCATATCTGAACCCGATCGAACAGTTCATCACTCTTCTTGCTGAAACTTACGGGGATTAGACGACTTGTGGGTGCAGATATAGTGCCGACTCCCTCCAGCGACATATTAAGGCCTAACTGCTTCCGCGCCAAAGCGCGTTGCCACTGTTACCCGTGCCAAAGGTGGACATACCGGCTATTGGGTAGGTACTCATAATCTTCTGGCTGATGGGTGTAAATAAACAGAGTCCGGGATCAGTAAATTTGTTGTTTCATCCGATAACAACAACACTCACGGTAAAGTCTAACCCAAAATGTTCGCATTTGTAGTAACTGTAATTCTTTGAGTGACAGGACATATATATTGTGACATTTGTTTATTCTAAAACAAGTGGGCAGAAAGCATTGTAATAGGTACATATTATCAAAGTTTTTTTTTTAAATATATGCGGTTACTTATGTAAGGGCGTAAGCCAAGAAAATTTTCAAAACTTATTTTTAATTACACCGTGTTCTTTTTGTGCGAAACCTTCCGATTAAAACATCCTACATATATGGACAAATAAATTAATTAATGTAAAGTTTGATTGTCTAAAAGCTGGGAACATTTAGTAACTTGTTTCTCATTTACCTTTGGATTTATGTCTCTTCAAAAATAAGCGATTCATATTATTACGTCTGCCTTGAATGACAGTACTGCCACGTTACCTACTTTGAAATAGCGTCCCTTGCAGCAAGACAAGAGTCTACAGGCACAATGCGGACGATCCTCAGAACCACAGACTGTCGACACAGAGAGCAGTTATGAGCCCTAATCTGGCGAACACTTGGTTCTGCGTGCGGCTTCAGAGTGGGCACATCCGTGAGTGTAGGTTAGGAGTATGAGCATTGCCAGATTGCACGCGTCAATGTCTTACGGGTGTAGTTAACGTGATGATAGTATTCGGTGTCATTGGATGCATAACACGATCACCGTTGATTGGCGTAGGTGGTAATCTCAACAGCACTTGTTATATTTGTGACGTCTTAAATGCAATGCGATGCCCTGAGGTATTCATGACATAATCTTTCGACAAGATAACGCATAACCACAGTTGGCCCGTGCTGTCCGGATCAACCTTGATGCCCTGGCCACCTCGTTCTCCAGATCCCTGACCCACAGAAAACATTTAGTCATGGACGGTCGACAGTGTGACTCGCCATTCATCACCCACTACGGCTGAAGAAGTTGAGCTTAAGAGTTGAATCATCATAGAGAGGAACACTAGAATCTGTTGACCAACCTCACTTCGACTGCTTACCCTCAAATCACCTGTACATTTAATTGTTTATTTTTCCTACTATATCTAATAGGCATTACAATTAAAACATCGTTATTTGCTTTCTCGGTAATGGTCAACCTTGTATCTGTCGTGTATTAGAGACTGTTAGCTAACGTTCTGCAACGTACCGGATTATGTCAGTACAACTCTATTTCTTTCTGCATTCACTTTAGATGAAACAGCAACGAAACTTTTTGATAATAAGTAATACAATATACTGCAAAAACGTGCCCTTATCGTCCTAAATAATACCGATAACAGAACAGTTCTCGCACCAAAGACTCTTCACAATCAGATGCACCCCGATGCTTAGGCGCACTGCTTAGTTCCATGGGCATTACAGAGGAAGTAATGACAAAACCATATTATGACTTAGCCATTTGTTTATATATCGGCTGCTAGCTACACCACTTTTTCATGTGCATGTTGGTTGTATGGGAGATATCCCTGGACAGAACGAGCATTGCCATATTCAGTTTGACCTCTCGCTGCTTGACGACTGACAACAACCCAATTTCTCACATTTCTCAGGTGTGCAGTCGAATATTTCAATTAATATTTTAATTAACGGTTATACTGACAATTCATTGAGTACAACAGGTGTTTGGATACTGATGTAAAAACAATTAAAATATAAAACAGAAGAAAAATCCAATAGTTCGTTGTAGCTGTATTCAAGTCATTAGGTACCCACACAACTGGTTTCGCAACATTTAAGTTACATTTTCTAGTGAACATTTGTACAGAAAATTTTATAAATGTATGCTTTGATAATGGGGGAAAACGTTATTTGAGATGTCTAAAACTGCTGAGTGCGCAGACTTGAACAAGGAAGAAAATATTACACACCTAGTTTGTGGATCACATACAACCCACTCCACAAAGAATGGACTTACACGTATTTAATAAATACAATATTTAATTCCATACCAAAGGAAAGTTACTTACAAATGCCATGCCATATGGTACAGAGAGCTACAGAATTCCGCAGAGTAACAGCTGTCGTGGCTAGGATAAGTTCTCAGCCCCTCTTAATTGACTAAAACCGTCATCAATGATGAGAAACTGCTCCTTGATTTAAAAAACACTGAAGCAGTGAGACAGTTCCATGGAACATGGAACAACTGCTGAAAACGGGAGTGACAGCTGTTAAAATCACGAACTGTCATCACTTTACCCATTAAAATATGCTCCTGTCGGCCTAAGCCATGGAACAGACGATGCCACTCGTCAATGTTTTCCAGGAAAACTGTACAACCGAGAAGAGGTCTGATGTAAACGATGTGCTTCCCAAGCTTTCCAGGTCATAGTTATCGCAATTTTGTGCATGATTTGTGTAGGTGACTTGTGGTATAGAGTCTTGTTACCAGTGGGTACCATGCTGAAGTAGCCGTGCACCACTAGTGAAATCTGCAGACAAAGGTCTTTCTCTTCTTCTAGTTACGGCTTAACACTGCAGCTATAAACAATTGTGTATCTTGAAAGATTAAAGTAAGGGGAAAGGCACCTACTTTGGATGATACAGAAGCGTTTTATAAACCAGTTTTACATGTATTATAGAGGAGTCTAAGAGAAACACATAGTTTGCGACTTATATCACGTAGACATTTTATTTATAAAAATGGTTTGTCGGTTGTATTTGTAATGTATCGATTTACTGAGACATAAATTTCCACAACACTAGTTTATCAGTCATTTGTGTAAGTGATGGATTGTAAAGACTTTGACTTTCGTAGATATGTTTGTAAACGAGCGGTTCTAGGCGCTACAGTCTCGAACCACGCGACCGCTACGGTTTCAGGTTCGAATCCTGCCTCGGGCATGGATGTGTGTGATGTCCTTAGGTTAGTTAGGTTTAAGTAGTCCTAAGTTCTAGGGGACTGATGGCTTCAGAAGTTAAGTCCCATAGTGCTCACACCCATTTTTTTTATGTTCATAAAGCTTGGACACATGGAAGGACACATTGTCTTCCGTATTTAGAAAAGCATTGTTGAGCAAAATACCGTGTTGTGACAGATCAGCAGTAGTGGGGTGAACCAGATGTAGTCGAGTCTTGGACGAGATGTGACACTGATCGGTTGTCTTAGCTGAAGAGCCCTTGGTCAGAGAAAGTGGTTCTCGTTTGAAACGGGCGAGTTAGAAAGGGGTCCGATTTGGCCTTTCGAGTGGCAGGATGGCCCTTTCGAAGACATGCCACTCAGACTGGACGTGCTGCGTTGGTTGTGCAACGATGCTTGCTCTAAGTTCTATGGGACTTAACATCTGAGGTCATCAGGCCCCAAGACTTAGAACTACTTAAACCTAACTCAGCTAAGGACATCACACACATCAATACCGGAGGCAGGATTCAAACCTGCGACCGTAGCAGCACCTAGAACCGCTCGGTCATAGCGGCCGGCACAACGGTGCTGGTATGAGTGGTTGCGTAAACATTCTCACTCTCTATACCGTATTGCAAGGACAGATCGTACAGCAACTACGGTATAGATAAGAAAAATTGTGAACCAGACGTGTCAACATGAACTGTTGTGACTAGTTTATTAGCAGTGCGACTATGGACATGGACGCCTCTAGCCTATCTTCCACTCACTCCGCAGCATCGACATGCATAGCTCGACTGATGCCATCAGAGTATCATTACGAAGATAGAGCGGCGCGTCGTGCTCTTCATAAACGAAAGTAGGTTCTCCCCGCACGCAAGTGATGGTCATGTAGAGCGCTCTCCCGTAGACAGAATTCGTCCAAGGCACATTTGCCTCATACTTGGCATAATGGTCTGGGATGCGATAAGCGACCACTCTCTTTCACCTTTTGTGGTTCTGAAGGGGACCCGGCTCCTCCCGCAGGAGGTTGGATTCCTCACTCGGGCATGAGTGTGTGCGTTTTTCGTAGCAGTTAATTTAAGTAGTGTGTAAGTGTATGGACCGATGACCTCAGCAATTTGGTACCTTAGAAATTCCCACGCATTTGAATATTTTTGAAGGGGAGGATACCAGCTTTGGGTACGTGCAGAATGTTGTTAGACACGTTCCTTTGCCGCTCTTGCAGCAGGATGGTAATGTGTTGTGTCGAGCAGGATAATGGTCGCCCACACACTGCCAGTCGAAGCTCATCGTGCTCTACATGACTTAGGGCAACTTAAGTGGACAGTACGATCTCCGAACATGTCTCCAGTCGAACATGTTTAGGATATTATGGGACAGGAAGTGACTTGTGCGTCTCGTCAGCCAACGACTCCACAGAACTGCATGAAGAGCTCGAGCGTACGTGATATAACTTGTCCCAGGACAGTATTCAGCATCTGCACCATCGAATTGGTGCCAGAGTCAGTGCCAGAAATGCCGCCCGTGGAAGCTCACAACCTACTATCATGGATGTATCAGCGTGGGTCGATACATGGTACCTCAGAGCCGCTTATGCTATTATTCTTTATAGGTAATTATTTCATGTACTCCATATGCCTGTTGGAACAATAATCTAGAGTGAACTGGAATTCTCTAAAACGAGTACTAATTTCTTTTCTACCAGTGTATAAAGTTATACAAAAATTTGCTGCTAGCTATATTACCTCAAGAAGACAGCCTTAAACGATTCATGAGATCGCTCAACGGATCAAATGGGAAACATATAGTGTTAGTAAAAAAAAAAATTAAAAAAAAAACAAGCAAGGTGGCGCAGTGGTTAGCACACCGGACTCGCATTCTGGAGGACGATGATTCAACCCGCTTCCGGCCAACATGATTTAGGTTTTCCTTGATTTCAACAAATCGTTTCAGGTAAATGCCAGGATGGTTCTTTACGTCTAAGTTGTAAGGGCAACTACCATCACACTTGCGTGCAGGCAGAATCTGCTTCCGACGCTAAAGTCCTCAGCTCGTGGTCGTGCGGTAGCGTTTTCGCTTCCCACGTCCGGGGTTCCGGGTTCGATTCCCGGCGGGGTCAGGGATTTTCTCTGCCTCGTGATCACTGGGTGTTGTCTGATGTCCTTAGGTTAGTTAGGTTTAAGTAGTTCTAAGTTCTAGGGAACTGATGACCATAGATGTTAAGTCCCATAGTGCTCAGAGCCATTTGAACCAACCGTCTCTAAAGAGCACGGCGGCGCGCCATTCGATATTCCAGGTGATGCTCTGATGGCAAGCCTAATCCGATGGGACCGATGACCTCGCTGCTGTTTTGCCCCCTCACCCAAATCAACCAACTAATCTTTAAAAAGAAAAAAGTTCCGTACTGTGACCTTATAGGGGTTGTTTTTTAAATTTAGACTTCTAGGAAGGTTATTTTAACACCTTTCTTTGGTTTGTAAAAGTGTTTGAAATCACTTCAATCACAGCGAAAGTTCTGCCGTTCCACATCACTGAATTTGCAGTTGTCCTGACGGCGTACCGGTGCGTACCGTATACATCAAATGGTTCGAATGGCTCTGAGCACTATGGGAGATAACATCTGAGGTCATCAGTCCCCTAGAACTTAGAGCTACTTACACCTAACTAACCTAAGGACATCACACACATCCATGCTCGAGGATGGATTGGAACTTGCGACCGTCGAAGCAGCGCGATTCCGGACTGAAGCGCCTAGAACCGCTCTGCCAGTATACAGGGTGGTCCATTGATCGTGACCGGGCCAGAATCTCACGAAATAAGCTTCAAACGAAAAAACTACAAAGAACGATACTCGTCTAGCCTAAAGGGGGAAACCAGATGGTGCTATGGTTGCCCGCTAGATGGCGCTGCCATAGGTGAAACGGATATCAACTGCATTTTTTTAAAATAGCAACCCCCATTTTCATTACATATTCGTGTAGTACGTAAAGAAATGTGAATGTTTTAGTTGGACCAATTACTTCACTTTGTGGTAGATGGCGCATCAATAGTCAGAAACATATGGCTAACAATTTTACGAGAACAGTTGGTAACAGGTAGGTTTCTTAAATTAAAATACAGAACGTAGGTACGTTTTAACATTTTATTTAAGTTGTTCCAATGTGATAAATGTACCTTTGTGAACTTATCATTTCTGAGAACGCATGCTGTTACAGCTTGATTACCTGTAAATACCACATTAATGCAATAAGTACTCAAAATGATGTCCGTCAAACACAATGCGTTTGGCAATGCGTGTAACGACATTTCTCTCAACAGCGAGTAATGTTCGCACATGCATTGACAATGCGCTGACGCATGTTGTCAGGAGTCGAGTGAAGATGGCACCCCTTTTACGAGAAATATACATTTGTTTCATAGTTCTTAATAGATGTGCCATAGTTCAAGAGTTCTTTGTACAAAATTTGAATAGTTCTGCAGAATCTAACGAAGAAATCAAAAATACTGAAAAATTTTCATATCGAAAACATTCTTTGTCAATTTCCGCTGAATGTAAATAAGTACAAGAGTTCTGAGCACAGTTCTGAACAGAGTTCCAAGAGCTCTATCGAAAATCCAAGTAAAATTTTTTTGTGCAGCTAATAGTTTACGAGATAACTGCTATTTAAGGAGAAAATCTTTTCACTTACTCTGAAGTTGGCACCCTTTTTTTTAGAAATATATATTTTTTTCAGAGTTCTTGATAGATATACCATAGTTCTAGAGTTCGTGTTACAAAATTTCAACAGTTCTGTAGAATTTAGCGAAGAAAACAACACTCGAAAAAATTTTTCTATTGCAAACATTCTTTGTCAATTTTCGCTAAAATGAAACTCGTACAACAGTTCTGAGGACAGTTCTGAACAGAACCCCAAGAGCTCTATCCAAAATCCCAATAAGATTTTTCTATGACGATAATAGTTTATGAGATAAATTGCTTTAACGTGGGACACACTTTCTCTATAGAAAATATAAATATATTCGTACAACAGTTCTGATGACAGTTCTGGACACCACGTGAAGAGTTCTATGGAAAATCCTAGTAGCATTTTTTTGTGCAGGTAATAGTTTAAAAGGCAATTGCAACTTAATTAAGAACTCCATAAGAGTTCCTACTGTGAAGCTGGCACCCTTTTTTTCTGAAATATATATTTTGTTCAGAGTTCTTGATAGATAAGCCATAGTTATAGAGTTCTTTGTACAAAATGTCAATAGTTCTGCAGAATTTAGAGAAGAAAACAACAGTCCTCGTAAAAATTGTGGTATCGAAACAATTTATTGTCGATTTCCGCAAAAAGTAAATTCGTACAACAGTTCTTAGGACAGTTCTGAACACAGCCCCAATAGTTCTGTCGAAAATCCAAATAATTTTTTTTTGTGCAGCTAATAGTATGCGAGATAATTGCATTTTAAGGAGAAAATCTTTTCACTTACTGTGAAGTTGGCACCTTTTTTTTCAGAAATGTATATTTTTTTCAGAGTTATTGATAGATATGCCATAGTTCTAGAGTTCTTTGTACAAAATTTGAATAGTTATGCAAAATTTAACGAAGAAAACAACAATACTTGAAAACTTTCGTATAGCAAACATTCTTTGTTAATTTTCGCAAAAAGTAAATTCGTGCAGCAGTTCTGAAGACAGTTCTGAACAGAACCAGAATAGTTCTATCGAATATCCTAATAACAGTTTTTTGTGCAACTAATAGGTTACGAGATAACTGCAATTTAAAGAGGAAACCTCTTCACTTACTGTGAAGTTGGCAACCTTGTTTTCTGAAATATATATTTTTTTCAGAGTTCTTGATAGAAATGCAATTGTTGTAGAGTTCTTTGTACAAAATTTGAGTAGTCCTCCGGAATTAGAAAAGAAAACAACAACACTCGAAAAAAGTATCGTATCGAAAAATTCTTTGTCAGTTTTCGCAAAACATAAATTCGTACAACATTTCTGAACAGAGCTCTATCGAAAATCGTAATAATATCTTTTTGTGCCGATGATAGTTTAAACGGTAACTGCTTTGATGTTAGACCCACTGCCTCCGCAGAAAAAAATAAACTGGTACAATAGTTTTGATGAACAGTTGTGGATAACACCCCAAGACTTTTATCGATAATCATAAGAACAATTTTTTTGGTTATAATAGCTTGTAAGATAATTGATTTTACTCTACAAAAAAATTACGTCTATTCGTATGTTCTGCTGATAGCTCTGGACAGCATTGTAAGAGTTCTATCGAAAATACTACTAACATATTCTGGGCAGGTAATTGTTTACGTAGTAACTGCATTTAATAAGGAATGCTTATGAGTATTTCCTGTGAAGTTTGCACCCCTTTTACAAGAAATATACATTTTTTTCATAGTTCTTGATATGTATGCAATAGTTCTAGATTTCCCTGCTCAAAACACGAATAGTTCTGCAGAATTTCGAGAAGAAAACAATAACTTGGCAAAATTTTGGTATAACAAAAAATTATTTGGCAGTGTGGAAAAAAGAAATTTGTGTAACAGTTCTGTTGGCAGTTCTGGATAGCATCCGACGAGTTGTATTGAAAATGATAAGATCATTTTTGTGGCGATAATAGTTTATACGATAATTGTTTTAATCTGATACTCACTTTCTCTACGAAAACAAAATTCGTAGAATAGTTCTGATGACAGTTCTGAATAGCACCGACAGAGTTCTACCAAAAATTATAGTAACATTTTTTGTGACGATGAAATTATATGAGATAATTAATGTGGGACTCACTTTTGTCTTGTAAAAGTAAAAAATTCGTACAAAAGGTCTGACGCCATTTCTTAATAGGACCCTGAGAGTTCTACCGAAAACTGTAATAACATTTTTTGTGGGGATAACAGTTAATGAGATAACATCATTTACGAGAGACCCACTTGGTCTACATTATAATAAATTGGTACAACCCTTTTGCTGACAGTTCTGGATAGCACCGAAAGAGTTCTTTTAAAAACCCTCATAACATTTTTATGGTGCAAATAGATTATGAATAGATTGTGTGTTCACTCTGCAGTGGGTGTGCGCCGATGTGAAAGTTGCTGGCAGATAAAAACTGTGCGCCGGGCCGGGTCTCTAACCCCGGCTGTGAAGAAAGAATATCGTCACAGTATCCTTTTTTCCAGGAGTGCTACTTCTGTTATTTTCGTAGGACAACTTCTGCGAAATTGGGAACGCAGTAGATGAGGTACTGCTGGAAGTACAGCTGTGAGGACAGATCGTGGATTCTCACTTTTATTTTGGAATCATGTGAGACACAAACAATGTTACAATGTGCAGTGCAGTACACAAGTTCTTTTATCCGGACTAGGTGGGACCGGAAGTAATCCGGATAACCGAATATCCGGATATATATTCTACTAAATACAAAAAGTGTAAATGTTCAGCACTGAACAAATGCCGGTACACCTTCTTAAGACTGACTGTAGTAACTGTAAGTGGAAGCGTGGGATGTGCACGCAAGGATGATTCAAAGAGAGAAGGCTCGTCAGTGCGAAACAAACAGATGCTGAGAGAGCAGATACATTCACACGCGCCACTAACCAGATGGTGTCACACCTGTCGAGAAGCGCACCAAAGGTACAATGAGCTGTGGTGGAGTGCTGTTGGCGTGGGTACTATGCAACTTACTTGGTGGGCACCAATACACCGTTATATTAATGTACAATGCTTGAGAAACAATGTCATTCACAGACTCTGAGCTCCTTAATCACTCAGTACTAGACTAAATTACCGGCCTAGTGATAAGTAGCCTATGTACCTCACCGACGACATATCTTCGTGTTATAAGAAAAAAAGAGAAAAAATACCAAGGGACACAAAATCTGAATCCAGGTAAACCGTAAATTCGGATTAGTGAGGACCAAATAAACGAGGTTCTTGTTTACGAATTTCGAACTCCTTATTAACGTTAATACTGTATCCCATCAACGTAACACCACCTCTATCAGTCATGTACTGAATTAGGATTTAAACATACTATTCAGTTCGTTTGTACAATATATTCATTTAAATATACTTACGTTTCTATACATTGTAAAGACTTTTGACTCTCGCTGTAGTGTACCTCATCAAACTACCGTACTTCCTTCCTAACTAGAACAAATGTTTGCAACAATATTAACGATAGCAGTTTCAAATTTATTCCTTACACACAGCACATGTTTTTATGTATCCTAGGGTCTGGTGATGTTGCCACCTAACTTTCATCCATGAGGGTCCTGGGCATATTTTTAGCTGTTAGTGGGTCCTGGATGTCATGAGAGCTCAAAACAATTACTGCTTTACGTAATAAAATTCTCCTGTTTCTTCCTGATTCTAAAAGTATACGCTTCATGTACAGTACCCCGTCATCCCCTTGCTTAAATCTCATTTTGTTTATTTTGGGCGCCGCAGTTTCCGTAGAATCTCGTTTGTGGAACATCTTTGAAGAACCTGTCGACTGTCGTATGTGCTGGAAAAATGTTTACATGGCATAAAACAAAATCAGAATGCGTTTCAACAGTTGCAATATGTTTTAATGGTGGAGTAAAAATGGTTCAAATGGCTCTGAGCACTATGGGACTTAACTTCTGAGGTCATCAGTCCCCTAGAACTTAGAACTAATTAAACCTAACTAACCTAAGGACATCACACTCATCCATGCCCGAGGTAGGATTCGTACCTGCGACCGGGGCGGTAGCGCGGTTCCAGACTGTAGCGCCTAGAACCGCTCGGCCACTCCGGACGGCCTGATGGAGTGAAGATTAAAAACAATGAGCAAAACAGGCATCAAAACTAGGAACAACATGAAAATTGTGCTGGTATGGGCGGACAGCAACATGTCACATAAACTGAAAAAGCTGCTGAAATCATGAAAAATGAGGCCAGAATAACAAACAAAAGAAGTAAAAATAAAGAAAATGAAAAGGACACGTAAGGTATTAACAAGATTATGGAGCAGGAATGGTTTGCAATGTGGTCATTGAGAAGAAAATGACATACAAATCTTTAGTTTCAATTTTCTGTAATCAACGTGTTTGCATACAGAGATACTGTTACCGGTATCTCATCCACTATTAAAGCTACATAAACAAAGCTATGGATGAATAATAATATAGTGCTTGCCTACACACTTATCCACATTATTCAACAATGGATTAAATATTTTAAGCTGCAGTGTGTCATATTATGTTCTTAAATTATTAGGAGAAAAAACTGACTTTTAAAATACATTTTTTTAAATAATCAAAACATTAAGCTGGTAAATATTACTGGTTTGCTGTTTCAACAAGGTAATAATTCAAAGAAAAAAATTTGTTTTTATCTTTTATTTTGAATAGCGTGTAAGTACATTGAACCTAAAATAACAACTACGTGTAATTCAATATGTAAGAAAAACATCAATATTCACTGCACAATGTAGTCCACAGATTTACAATTTTTTTCACCTAGAGCTCACAATATACCAATTCTTTGATAAAAGTTTCATTCCTGATTCTATTGACAGTCGTGCATTATTAAATTTCAAAGTACCAGCAAAAACCACAGTCTGTGATGTACAGGTCCCCTTAACAGCTCTTCTTCAGGGTGTAGTGTTTGATGGAGCTATTATAATGAATGGCACCAACGAGAGTGTGCTCTGATTTTTGACTACGATTTCTTTCGTGATCGTTTGCAACATACACTTCTTCCTTTGATTCGGAGGAAACTGATCTTCAGTTAGTGGACAAGTTGTTATAATTGTATCCATCATCAAGTAGCATCCGAATTTCTTTTCTTTGGCTGCTACTCCTTTACATTTCTTGCATTTTATGATAGTCTTTAGACCTCCATTTGTTGCATCTACAGCCTCTTGCATGAAATTATAACCAAGTCTAAAACGGAGATACGTATCAACGGAAATGTAATGTAGTTTTGCATAGCGTGAATTTAGGCACGTTAGACACGATATATTTTTGTTGCAAATCGGGATATCTTTTAATATTATCTCGTATAATTCCCCAACATTCGACTCTGCACTCAGAGCTAATATTTTTCGAGAGATTACACCTATTTTAGGGAACGGTAACACATATAAAATATCAAATCTCTGCTTAAAATGCTGGGAGTTTATAATTTTTTTGTCCAAAACATCCAAAACGAGATCCAGAAATGGATGGCTCACCATTTGAATGGTACTTTTGAAATCATCACTGAGTGATATTGCTTGCACATATGATCGCTCTAAGCTTGTTGATACCAGTGCCTACCAATTTTAATTGCATATTACAGCACTGAGGATGGTCACTAAGTGACCGAAAATCGATTTTGCGGATAATAAAACAAAAAAATACGACCAATGCTGATTCTCCCTCCAGTTCTATCCACTATTTGGTCGTGGTGAACAGAACACTCCATGGAGTCGCCAATCAATCTGCATTTATTCTTGGTGTAGCAATTTGAAGACATTTTCGAGCCGATGTCGACCATGGCATCGGACAGTTGTGGAAGACCGGATGAGATGGATTGAATTGAATGCCTCTGTCATCGATTCCTTTAAATTCCTCCATGCTGAGAAGACGTTTCCATTGTGGTAGATTGTACATTTTATGGTATTACGGTTCATAAAAAATCACACAACAGCACCGACTCCACAACGGGCACCCACTGCACAAGAGCTCTGACTGAACGAGCATAATGATTATTCGCATGAGAGTGAGCAGTATTGTTACGTTTAGCCATTAGGGGCAGAGCAAGGAGCGAAATGCAGCGCTGGCGGGCGCCTTCACACGATGCGGCGCGCGCCACCCAAAAAAGTGCAGTTGTTGTCATTAGCTTTAATGCTACCGCGAGAAGCTTTGATGCTACCTCTATTGTAACTGCTACGCTGACGTCACTTGCCGAATGTTTAAAAGACGCAGTTCACGTGTTCATTGTTTCCAGATCTAGTGCCACGACTTTTGCATTGTTGCTGCGCTTTGTTTATTATTTTTTGGTCTTGAGAGGTCTCAGGGACGTATCATAGTTTTTATTGTCCTTCCATCGGGCGCAGCTGTTCAGATTGATACGAGTACATACCGAAATTTTCTGTAAATTACTTTTCAACAATTTGCAGTATTGGCACCTTCTCATTAATAGCTTCCCTTCTCCGTATGCTCTTCATTGTTGTGTGATTCTGTAAATTACTTGTCAACAATTGGCAGCACTGGCGCCTTCTCGTTGTAGCTTCCTTTCTGTGTATGCCTTTCGTTGTTGTATGATTCAGTATCGACACTAATGCTCTCTTGATGAGATATGAGCCGATTGCTCGTTTTTATCCACTGTGCCCTTTCGTATTTCATTTCAGCAATTAATTTATTTGTTTATCAACGTAGTAAGTAGTACAAAGCTAATCCAGAATGTAAAATACACTTAAATTCTGTTTGAACTGTTTAATCGTCAGTGTCTGCCGTCTAAATGTCAAATATCAAATTAATACACTGCGCCTGGTTGCTTTATTTTATAGGAATTTTATTATTTTAAGTGGGATGTACTAGATCATGTTGAAGAAATCCAAAGCATATTGTTCAAAGAGGATAGTATTATTCGAAATTTACCTGGACCAATAGGCGCAGCCAAAGCAGCCTTTGTGATGCTGTAATTTCCTCATAGATGACGATATTTGTCTGTTGTGGTTTTGTATTCCAATCAGCATTTTGAGAGTGTCACCGCTTCATTTCAGCGTGAGAGAGGGGTAAAATCAATAGATGTTATTGAATTGAAAGCCTTCATCAGTCTCTTGTTTTTAATTGTTGTTAACAAAAGTAACAGATAAAGCCTGGAAGATCTGTGTGGAACTAATGAGGACGGCATTGAAAAATTTCACCTTGCAAATGAACATAAAACTTTTCAAATTTATTGTGGAGTGCCGTAGATTTTACAGTCGTGCTAATCATGATGAAAGGAGAAAATTAGACAAGCTAACAGCAATTCGGTAAGTATTTACTGTGTTTGTACGCAACTACCAGAAATCTTATACCCTCGGAGAAAATGTTACAGTAGACAAGAAGCTGGAAGGATTCTGTAGAAGGTGCAGTTTTTGCTAATATGTACCTATCAAAACAAAGAAGTATGGAATTAAAATCTATGCTTTTATGGATTTTTAAGTATTTTACCCGTACAATTTGGAAATATACGCTGTGTTGCAACCAGAAGGATTTACCAACTGAGCAACAAACATTTTGATGTTGTTGTGTGACTGTGTAAACCCATATATCAGTCAGGTCGAAATGTGAAAGCGGACAACTGGTTTACTAGTATTGGAATGATATTAGAGCTATGAAGGGAGAATTTTTCTTTTGTTGGCATGATGAAGAAAAACAAGCATGTAGATTTCTCTAGAGTTGGCTATCAGTAAAAGAAGGGCTGCCCACAGTTCCTTTTTTGGGTTTGCATGAAGATAATTCGATAGATGCTGACACTGTGCATAAACGGAAGCCATCCATCGTGAATTTTACAATAGCGTTAAGTGTGGTATTTTCACAGCGGATAAGCTGAATGCTTTGTACAACGCTGCAAGAAATGTGCGCCGTCGCTCAATGGTTATATTTTTGTAATGAACAGTACGGTTGAATCTACGCACAAGTGGTTTATTGTGACAACAGTAAGAATTGTATCAGAAGGAAAGGGTTCCTGAATCATCTATGTTATACATTGTTGTTTGCTTCGCTATATTCTGCAGAACTATTGAAGTTTTGTAAAAAGAACTCTATAACTATGGCATATCTATCAAGAACTCTGAAAAAAACATACATTTGTCAAAAAAAGGGTGCCAACTTCACAGTAAGTGAACAGATTTTTTCCTTAATTTGCAGTTATCTCGTAAACTATTTGTTGCACAAAAAAAATGTTACTTGGATTTTCGATGGAACTCTTGGAGTTCTGTTCAGAACTGTGCTCAGAACTGTTGTACTTATTTACAATTTGCGAAAATTAACAAAGAATATTTTCGATTCAAAATTTTTTTCGAATATTGTTGTATCTTCGCTAAATTCTGCAGAACTATTAAAATTCTGTTCAAAGAACTCTAGAACTATTTCATATCTATCAAGAACTCTGAAAAAAATACACATTTATGAAAAACTGGGTGCCAACTTCACAGTAAGTGAAAAGATTTTCTCCTTAAATTGCAGTTATCTCGTAATGTATTAGCTGCACAAAAAAATATTAAGTGGATTTTCGATAGAACTCTTGGAGTTCTGTTCAGAACTGTGCTCAGAGCTCTTGTACTTATTTACATTATGAGGAAATAGACAAAGAATGTTGTCTATACGATAATTTTTTCGAGTATTTTTGTTTTCTTCGTTACATTCTGTAGAACTACTGAAATTTTGTGCAAAGAACTCTAGAACTATGGCACATCTAACAAGAACTGTGAAAAAAATGTATATTTCTCGAAAAAGGGGTGTTAACTTCACACGACTGTTGTCAGGCGTTGTCGGTGGATCACGATAGCAAATATCCTGAACTTCCCCACAGAAAGAAATCCGGTGACGTCAGATCCGGTGAACGTGCTTCGACAACCAATCCATCTGTCATGAAATATGCTATTCAATACCGCTACAACCGCACGCGAGCTATGTACCGGACATCCATAATGTTGAAAGTACATAGCCATTCTGTCATGTAGTGAAACATCTTGTAGTAACATTGGTAGAAAATTACGTAGGAAATCACCATACATTCCACCATTTAGATTGCCATCGGTAAAATGGGGGCCAATTATCCTTCCTTCCGTAATGCCTCACCATACATTAACCCGCCAAGGTCGCTGATGTTCCACTTGTCGCAAGCCATCATGGATTTTCCGTTGCCCAATAGCGCATATTATGCCGGTTTACGTTACCGCTGTTGGTGAATGACGCTTCGTCGCTAAATAGAACGCAAGCAAAAAATCTGTCATCGTCCCGTGATTTCTCTTGCGTCCAGTGGCAGAACTGTACACGATGTTCAAAGTCGTCGCCATGCAATTCCTGGTGTATAGAAATATGGTACGGGTGCAGTCGATGTTGGTGTAGCATTCTCAACACAGACGTTTTTGAGATTGCCGATTCTGGCGCAATTTGTCCGCTACTGATGTGCGGATTAGCCGCGACAGCAGCTAAAACATCTGCTTAGGCATCATCATTTGTTGCAGATCGTGGTTGACGTTTCACATGTGGCTGAATACTTCCTGTTTCCTTAAATAACGTAACTATCCGGCGAACGGTCCGGACACTTGGATGATGTCTTCCAGGATACCGAGCAGCATGCACAGCACACGCCCGTTGGGCATTTTGATCAAAATAGCCATACATCAACATGATATCGACCTTTTCCGCAATTGGTAAAGGTCCATTTTAACACGGGTAATGCATCACGAAGCAAATACCGTCCGCACTGGCAGATGTTACGTGATACCACGTACGTATACGTTTGTGACTATTAGAGCGCCATCCATTACAAAGCGATAAGAGTGGTACAACTAAAACATTCATATTTATTTACGTATTACACGAATATGTAATAAAAGTGAGGGTTCCTATTTAAAAAAAAAACCCAGTTGATATCCGTTTGAGCTATGGCAGCGCCATGTAACGGGGCCAACCGTAGCGCCATGTGGTTTCGCCCGTCAAGCTAGACGAGTTTCGTTCTTTGTAGTTTTTTTCGTTTGATGCTTATTTCATGAGATATTTGGGGTGGTCACTATCAATGGACCACCATGTATATCGGAATCACGTCTGACTGGTTCTCAAGTGTCAAGCTTTCATTACGAAAACACAAAGACTGGGTAAGTGCTGTGTTCGCTCTTGTGGTTGGAACAGTAACCGGCCACAGCCTACCTTCCGGTTTATAAGAAACGAGGAGTACGTAGCTGAGGTGCGTCCGCAGATAATAGTGATTTATGAAGTACAGATGAAGATGTAGACGTAATTAATGGTGGTCTCCTGCCAGTATGAAGACCCTACACTATTAATTCGTTACCGTCGAGGACTACTTTCAGAAGCGCCGCTGGAAGTACGTTTTCGACATCGCACCCACGGAGTAGGCAGCGGAAGTGTGGAAATGAATTTGGCCGCGGATGGGCGGGTGCTCGCAGCGCACGTGAGCAACCGATTCATCACGGACACGGCCGCACAAAGACGGACCATCTGTCAGTGTCGTCCGTTATTACAGCGACAGGAAGCGATACGGAAGCAAAAAACGATACTCGGCCGCGCCACTACAATGGCTGACCAATGGTCCCCGGCGCCTTTCTTTCCGACCGGCCAGCAGAGTGGTACCTGCGACGTGGCTGCAGACCGCGTCTGGGCGGCGTCGGTCTTCAGTCGGACAACCGGACGGCCGCCCCTCTCCCTGGGGCTGCTGCGTAATTAAACGGCGCCGAAGATAACGCGCTCACTCCCGCGCATGCGCGCCGGCGCACCGGCGATCGCCGTTTATCACTGGCGCCAGACGTGGCGTTATTTTGCCGCCAGTGCGTGCACGGGGGTGAGTCGTTGGCAGGTCGAGGCGAAATTAAGTTCGCGTCAAGCGGCGACAAGCATCTGCGTAATGGTCCCACCTCGCGTGCCACCTGAGTTTTTCCTCTTCCTTTTTTTTTACAATTCCTTTTTCTTTTTACTTTATTTATACAACTACCTGACACGCACGCGTCAAAATGAGCACGGGTCCGCTCCAGCCATTTCATATTATGTGGCTCGGGCACAACAAATACCTGAAGCGTGTTACGGTTATTCAGAGCATGAATACTGCATTATACCGCAGGTGCTGGAACATTATCGCGCTAACACGGTCTCATTATTTTCGCTTGCTACTAATAATGACGAGTGAGTATTTTTCGTATCAGTCCTTATTTTCACAGCCAAACGATGTCGTTTCCACGCGCACATTGTTTCCTGCACTATACTTTGTTAGTGGATAGTCTTCGAAAAGAGAATTACGTTTTAAATCTTGTGGAACAGCATAGAGAATACGACAGTTTCAGGGTATTTTATTATTGTTTTATTTGTCATGATGCGGCATGCCGCGTTTTGCACTTCTGTTCCAACATCTTCATCGCATATTAGCACTTTTATCGATATCCTCAGTAACTTTTTGATTCTATTCGAATGGCTGACTTTCCTACAGCTTTTTCCCTCCGCAGAGCCTTCTAGTATTATAGAAGTAAGTCCTTGTAGACGAAACAACTGCCTTATCAGCCTGTCTCTTCTACTTGTTAATGTATCCCACACGTTCTTCTCTTAGTCGATTCTGCCTAGAAAGTCTTGATTCTTTATCAGTCAGTTTAATTTTCATCATCCTTCTATTACACAACATCTTAATCTATTCGACACTTTTCTTTTTCCGGTTTTTCGCGGGCCGGTGTGGCCGAACGGTTCTAGGCGCTTCAGTCTGGAACAACGAGACCGCTACGGTCGCAGGTTCGAATCCTGCCTCGGGCATTGATGTGTGTGATGTCCTTAGGTTAGTTAGTTTTAAGTAGTTCTAAGTACTAGGGGACTGATGACCTCGGATGTTAAGTCCCATAGTGCTCAGAGCCATTTGAACTATTTTTCCGGTTTTCCAGCAGTTCCGTCTCTAGTGATCTCGCTGTCAACGAGCCTTAGACACTAATATTCCTTCCCTTGTTTTCTATAGTTTAGCGTTCACTTCCATACAATGTTGCGCTCCAAACACTCTCAGAAATTCCTTCCTCAGATTAAGGCTGATGTTTGCTACTAGTAGATTTCTGTTTGCTGGGACTGCCATCTCTGCCTGTGTTACATTGCTTTTATTACTCTCCTTACTTCGTGCGTCATGCGTTGCTAAGCTTCCAAATAAGGCAAAAAAATTCCTTCACTTGGTTGACTTCCTGCCTACTACATAAACTTTGTAACAAAAAAAGAAACAAAACAAAGACGCACCAGGAAACAATTATCCGAGTGCGACAGAAACCGTTATGTGTGATGTCCATGTACACACAAACAAATGATTACAGTTTAAGAAAAGAATGGGTGATATATCAAAGAAAAAGAGCTTCACAAATTGAGAAAGTCAGTAATGCCCCTGGCTTTTTATGCAAGCAATTATTTTGCTAAACAACGAGTGATAGATTTGTGGGATGTGCTTCTGAGGGATATCGTGTCAAATTCTGTCCATATGCCGCGCTTCACCCTAAATCCATACTGGTTCGAGGTCGCTGCTCCAAACGTAATCAGTTAGGGTGAGATTCCGCCACCTTGCTGACCGAGGTAGGACTTGGGAAGCACGAAGGCAAGCGCTTGACCGTAAATCCATACTTGGTTGGAGGTCGCTGCTCCAAACGTTATCAGTTAGTGTGAGATTCCGCCACCTTGCTGACCGAGGTAGGACTTGGGAAGCACGAAGGCAACCGCTTGACCCTAAATCCATACTTGGTTGGAGGTCGCTGCTCCAAACGTAATCAGTTAGTGTGAGATTCCGCCACCTTGCTGACCGAGGTAGGACTTGGGAAGCACGAAGGCAAGCAGTAGCAGCACTAGCCTTGGGCACTTGCGTGGTATCTTGCTGAAATGTAAGCCCAGGATGACTTGCCACGAAGAAAAGCAAAGCAGGGCGTAGAATATGTCGACGTACCGCTGTGCTGTAATACGGCCGCGCATGACAAACAAAGGGCTCCTGCTATGGAAACAAGTGGCACCCGAGACCAGCAGTCCTGATTGTTGGGTCCTATGGCGAGCGACACTCAGGTTGGGAACCCACCGCTGCCCGGGTTCACCTCACTGGTCATAGAGGCTCATTTCGAAGTGGGATTCATCACTGAAGACGATTGTAGTCCAGTGAGATTCTAGGGCTAAATTGTGTCGGGAGAGACAAATTCAACCCGTTATGAAGGCTTCGCATTATCCCACGTTATGGCGATCCAAATGTAAAAGATGAAGGAGGGTGTGAGGAAAATTATTGATGGCAGGCGGCTGAGTACCTTCCGGCACGCATAATAGGATAGCTACTGGATTACTGTCCATGCGACGGTTGGTATGATATTACCGCATACTCTTGATCGTAAGTCGCGGTGTAGCATTGTGTTCGATTCCAGAAAGGACGGTTATGGTTTAACGTACCAACGACATGGAGTCAGTCCAACACTGATTTAGGGAAATCACGAAAATCCTAAACCCTGTAAGTGGACTGCTTCTGTGTTTGCAGGGCTGTGTAGTATTTTGCATTGGATCTCTGAGTGCACTTTCTTTGTAAGAAACTCAGTAGCTATTTGGACTCGTTGTTGGACATTAATCGCCAGTACTGTTGGGCAGTTGGAAGCTAGTCGCCAGCAGTGATGGAAGTAATGTTGGGCAGTTGGAGGTGAACAGCCAGCAGTGATGGATGTTACATGTGAGAAGTTAGCATTGATGGATGGTAGAGGACTGAAGTGTTAGCGAAGGCTAATGATCTGGAAGAATGGGACTTGCAAATTGAAAATTATTCATGATTATATTTCTTTGTACTGGATGTCAATGACGATTTATTTTCGTGTTTGAACTGAATGTAGCATTAATAAGGTAAAAAAATACATAATTTGGTATGCAACAAAATCTTTGCTTCGCTAACCACATGTTTATCAGTATTTAGTGGCTTTAGAAGCTAGAATGTTTTATTTAGCTGGCAGTATTGACGCTTGCTGTATTGCAGTAGTTCGCGTAATGACGATTTTTGCGAGGTAAGTGCTTAATGAAATGTAAAGGTTATCGTTAAGATTTCTTTTTACCCAGGGCCATTCTTTTGAATTAATTATTTGAAGTCAGGCAGTAATTGTTTTGAGCAGTCACATTGCGTTGCCGTAGAATATTGTGGGTCAATGCCAACATGATTAAGAAAAAGTAAAGAGAAAGTAGGTTCACTACGTTCAGTTTTACTCAGCTGTTTCAGAATCAAATAACGTAGAAGTTTCATCTTATCAGTCATTCAGCAATTTAAGTACAGACACACTCGTTTACATAAAGCTGTTTCAACCTGGGTGGACGCCGCGGATTTGAACCCTCGTCGTCTCGAATGTGATCCCAGTGTGCTAACCACTGCGGATTCGATTTCCGCTTTTGTAATTTAATATATCGGATTTCTGAAATTTCTGGAACGTACTTACTTATCAGATATAGTAATTTGTCGAAATATTCCACGTTGTTGAAACAGAAGCAATCAGTTCAAATGGTTCAAATGGCTCCAAGCACTATGGGACTTAACGTCTGCGGTCATCAGTCCCCTAGACTTAGAACTACTTAAAGCTAACTAACTTAAGGACATCACACACATCTATGCCTGAGGCAGGATTCGAACCTGCGAGCGTAGCAGCCGCGTGGTTCCAGACTGAAGCGCCTAGAACCGCTCCGCCACACCGTACGCCTAGAAGCAATCAGTACCTTGGTGTATTATCCGTTTAGGAACTGTCAGTGTGAGTTATTAGCTTCCGTCAATGAACCTGTTGTCCTTAGTGATACTCGATATCGCATTCTACTGGAATAAAATTCATAAGTACAGTATTTTTAATTACCATCTTGTATCGGTTTGACATTTGGTGGTTAAAGTGTTACGCTTTGTTGCGTATAGGGGAATGCTGGGTAGTATCGAAAAATTAAGCATTTTTGAAGAATGCCTAATGGCCATTTAAGAACATTCTTCACTCTAAAAATACTACGATCCGTTACTTAACAGAATTACAAAACTCGTCGCCGTGTGAATATATGTTCGTTGACTTTTGTTACTTTTTCAGATCTTTCCATTTTGCTCAGCGAGTTACAAAAAGTTTTAATTTGTTCATAAACGGTTATGTACCTGAAACTGTTCATTCATTCTTTGTGAATAAATCTATCCACTCCTTCCTAGCTGAAACTACCTTTTAGGTGCAGACTGATGGATTCAGCTGCACTCAACTGTAAGTCTTCATATCTTTTCATTAAATCGTGCTAAAAGCCTTCACCCACTCTCATTTCTGCCGTATTGGACGGATGGCTGATTTTCAGTAACTTTCATATGTGTACATTAGATTTAACAATTCGTATTGATGCAAATGTATAAGATCGCAATTTGAATTTTTAACACTTTCGTACACTACTGTTTCTTGGTCACCACTGAGTCGTATCAGAGAAAAAGTGTTATTTCCTGAAGCAGGTTTCGTGTCCACCTCTTTGTTTTTCCGTTACTCTTTAAGTCTGGGCCCTAATGCACTTCTTGGAACTGAATATTTCCCGCTCTCATGCCTTATTCTTATTCCAGGAAGTCTGATTTTCCCGACGGCTTGCTTCACGTCATTTTCGTTACATTTATGTCCTGACTTCTCCATCTTTGCCTGTTGCAGAAAAACAACTGTAAGACCTTAAGTTTTTGTAATATTCGTTTCGTCAGGTACAACCTGACAGAACATGAACGTATTAGTGCGGTAGTTTGAGAACTCTCATTGTTGTTGCAAGGGTTAGCCATTGTGACAACCTACTTTATGGAGTAGAATATGAAATATTACTTACTTCCAAACAAAACACAGCACTTCAAACTTAGTTAATCAAAAAATTGACAAAAAACGGATCATTTGTGATCACTCCGAAACGCGATGATTTTTTGATTCAGACTCTGAAGCCTGATCTTTTTCTTCCACGGCTCCTACTGCGCTATCACTAGCTGTAGTGTTTAGAAACACCTGTTGTACCATACAATCCAGTGTCGGATAACTATACTCCTAAAAATATTAAAGAACTGCTTTTGTCGTAAATCTGTGGTAACGTAAAATGGTTTTCGAAGAGCGGTGACCATAACACAGCAGCGCTAGACGTTGCTGATTTCTACTGAATAATACGACAAGGCCAGAATCGCTGCAGAACATTACGCAAACTACGACTGCCTGACATACGGCGGTACACCGATGGAGCAGCAGCCCTTCAATCGCTTCTACATGCGTTGTGTGACGTGCTCGGAATTCCAATCTCTGCCGCCAGATGCAGCTCGCTTATTACGAATGGCCCGCGGGACGCGAGGTCTCGGGCAGTGGGTGGTTTCCTACGGGTGGGCAGCGGCCTGTGGAATTGCCTGCCCGTCACCGCCACGTGATGGAACGAACGGCCGGAGGGGCTCCCCAAGTCTACTGCGGGCCAGAGTCCAGCAGGCACTTGAGGCGTGGTAAATCAACCTCGCGGTAGGTTAGTGGACGCCGGGTCAGCAGTGATCATGCGCGCTCTATTTTATTGACCACAAGCTGCATGGAAATGCATTTACGAACATTCCACCCAATTTAAATACACTCCTGGAAATTGAAATAAGAACACCGTGAATTCATTGTCCCAGGAAGGGGAAACTTTATTGACACATTCCTGGGGTCAGATACATCACATGATCACACTGACAGAACCACAGGCACATAGACACAGGCAACAGAGCATGCACAATGTCGGCATTAGTACAGTGTATATCCACCTTTTGCAGCAATGCAGGCTGCTATTCTCCCATGGAGACGATCGTAGAGATGCTGGATGTAGTCCTGTGGAACGGCTTGCCATGCCATTTCCACCTGGCGCCTCAGTTGGACCAGCGTTCGTGCTGGACGTGCAGACCGCGTGAGACGACGCTTCATCCAGTCCCAAACATGCTCAATGGGGGACAGATCCGGAGATCTTGCTGGCCAGGGTAGTTGACTTACACCTTCTAGAGCACGTTGGTGGCACGGGATACATGCGGACGTGCATTGTCCTGTTGGAACAGCAAGTTCCCTTGCCGGTCTAGGAATGGTAGAACGATGGGTTCGATGACGGTTTGAATGTACCGTGCACTATTCAGTGTCCCCTCGACGATCACCAGTGGGGTACGGCCAGTGTAGGAGATCGCTCCCCACACCATGATGCCGGGTGTTGGCCCTGTGTGCCTCGGTCGTATGCAGTCCTGATTGTGGCGCTCACCTGCACGGCGCCAAACACGCATACGACCATCATTGGCACCAAGGCAGAAGCGGCTCTCATCGCTGAAGACGACACGTCTCCATTCGTCCCTCCATTCACGCCTGTCGCGACACCACTGGAGGTGGGCTGCACGATGTTGAGGCGTGAGCGGAAGACGGCCTAACGGTGTGCGGGACCGTAGCCCAGCTTCATGGAGACGGTTGCGAATGGTCCTCGCCGATACCCCAGGAGCAACAGTGTCCCTAATTTGCTGGGAAGTGGCGGTGCGGTCCCCTACGGCACTGCGTAGGATCCTACGGTCTTGGCGTGCATCCGTGCGTCGCTGCGGTCCGGTCCCAGGTCGACGGGCACGTGCACCTTCCGCCGACCACTGGCGACAACATCGATGTACTGTTGAGACCTCACGCCCCACGTGTTGAGCAATTCGGCGGTACGTCCACCCGGCCTCCCGCATGCCCACTATACGCCCTCGCTCAAAGTCCGTCAACTGCACATACGGTTCACGTCCACGCTGTCGCGGCATGCTACCAGTGTTAAAGACTGCGATGGAGCTCCGTATGCCACGGCAAACTGGCTGACACTGACGGCGGCGGTGCACAAATGCTGCGCAGCTAGCGCCATTCGACGACCAACACTGCGGTTCCTGGTGTGTCCGCTGTGCCGTGCGTGTGATCATTGCTTGTACAGCCCTCTCGCAGTGTCCGGAGCAAGTATGGTGCGTCTGACACACCGGTGTCAATGTGTTCTTTTTTCCATTTCCAGGAGTGTAGATAAGACATTTGATACCACACTTCTCCTACACTACTGGCCATTAAAATTGTAACTCCAGGTACAAATGAAGGCCTCATCTGCTGTAAACAATGGTAAGGGACAGGTGTTGAAAAACAGTGATACTGCGTGTAAAATTTGGTACGTGTTGTGGTTTGTACGTGTTAGTTGACGGTTCCACGACAGCAGGTAAATGGCGACTCAGTCTCTATTCTCAGGTTAACACTAACGCGCTACGGTCGCAGGTTCGAATCCTGCCTCGGGCATGGATGTGTGTGATGTCCTTAGGTTAGTTGGGTTTAAGTAGTTCTACGTTCAAGGCGACTGTTGACCTCAGAAGTTAAGTCCCATAGAGCTCAGAGCCATTTGAACCATTTTTATCATTAATGAAAGTTTTCTCAGCCGTAAGTGCAAAAGAGATGGCTGCTGGTAATAGTAACGTGTGAGGTCTTCGTGACAGGAAAATATTGTTTAGGGAATATTTGTACAAATCCAAGGATGACGTTGATAACTGCCACTCACATAAAGATCCTGAATGTGTATGTGAACGCAAAAGCGCTTCGAAAGTTGTTGATAATAAGGTAAATGTGGAAAATTCTGTAAGCAAGTAAACGATGCTAGGCTATACGTTGTTTACGTGAGTTTACGCGACAGTGTGTTGGCAAAAAATGTTAAGGTCCATCCTTAATATTATAGATTCTTTTTGATATTGTTGTACTTTATTCTTTCAAAATTTGTTACTGCAGCAGACTGAGGGCCATATTGAGGGATGCAGTAGTATTGGTACACGTACTCATTTGTACATATTTGTCAAGGAAGGACATTTGCGCAGCCATCGAAACCTTGCTAACTGGTTCTAACTGAAGGTATTCGGACCTTTAAAATCGTATTTTTAAGAAGTTTCTCAGTAATGTTTCGTTAACTCGCCCGGAAGTAAACAGCAGCATGCCAATGGTAGCTCGTGTTATATGCACTCAGTTAACAAATAAACGTGTTAAGTACCCACTGGCGTATTTTTAGTAATAACATTTCGGATAGAATTAACGATTTTAAAAACATTTCGTTACTATACAAATATTCGGTAACAATGACTTATCTGAATAAAAATTCAAAATGGTGTGCTTGAAATGTCCTACTTATGAGACGTTGTTATTCGATCTTTACTGAGTAATATCTAAAGGCAAACAATATGTCCCTTCCCATTGTTTGTAAGTGAGGTCTTCAAATGGTGAGGTCTTCGAAAGATGCAAATGTCTTTAATTTTTGGCGAACTACAGTACTCCGTAAAAGAATGCAGAACACAAATGTGAAGTCAGTGCGATAGGAAACAATCTTCAAGTTGAAAAGTTGTGAAAAGAACCTTTCTAACATTTAATTACCAAGTAACAGTTGCAAGAGTTGTAGACTTTCAGACTACGACATTGACGAATGTGGAAAATGTGACCTGCAAGTGAAACAGTGAAAAAGTCGTCACATTGATTAGAAGGCAATGTGCAGTGGTACGAGACCCCATAATGAGCGACAGAGCTGCAGTGAACTTTTGTACCAAGAAGGGAAACTTCTTTTTTTCCTTTTTAATGAATGTGGCGTTGCTGCTGAGGGCGTAGTCTAATAGACTGATAGAGGCAGCAGTGTGAATAATTGAACTGTTGGGTGATGAGTTTCACCCTGGCCTCCGCCACCAGGTACAGGGTATAACGGCCAGCCACTGATGGTCACTGACATGTATAACTCCAATGTCGTGTCGGACCTCCTTTTGCCAGCCGTAGTTCTGCAACTCGACGCGGCACGGACACAACAACTCCTCGAAAGTCCCCTGCAGAAGTACTGATCCATTCTATCCCTACAGCCGTCTATCATTGCGAGGGTGTTGCCGGTGCATCAAAATGTGCACGAACTGACCTCTCGATAATGGCCCATAAGTATTCGATGGGAATCATGCCAGGCGTTCTCGATGGCCAAATCATTCGCTCCATTTCTCCAGGAAGTTGTTCAAAACAGTCGCAAACACTTGTGGCTCGGTGACATGGTTCGTTGTCATCCGTAATAATATAATCGTTGCTTCAGAACATCAAGTCCATGAATGGCTGCAGGTGGTCCCAAACAGCCGAACATAATTAGGATCCAATCAATTTCATGTAAACACAGCCCACACCATTATGGAGTCACATCCAGCTTGCACAACGCCTTCTTGACAGCTAAGGTCCATAGTTTCGTTGGGCCCGTGTTAACAGTCAAACCCTCCATTTTATTCTTTTTCTTTTTGTGAGTCATCAGTCTTCTGACTGGTTAGATGTGAAACGTCCCCTTTGAACAATTATGCAAGACTGTGCTTAAACTGACACACAATATTTTGTTAGCGCAAAAGCAATCTGACTTTCAAAATTCCCTACAAAAGAATGGCCCTGACTAACATTAAACTATACCTTTCACAAATCACTTACCTCACAAAAATCTTCGCTGCTCAAGCTACTGCAATACAGCGAGCGCCACTACTGCCAGCTAAATAAAAGATTCAAACTATGGAAGGCACTAACTACTGATAGGGATAGTTAGCAAATGAAAGATATTAATAGAGAACAAACAATGTATTTACCTTGATATCATCATATATAAATATAGCAGTTCATGACAAATTTCAAAACTCCGCCATCTCTCTCCCCACATCCACCACTGCTGGCGGCTCATGAAACGTCCCCTTTGCACAATTATGCAAGACTGTGCTTAAACTGACACACAATATTTTGTTAGCGCAACGCAATCTGACTTTCAAAATTCCCTACAAAAGAATGGCCCTGACTAACATTAAACTATACCTTTCACAAATCACTTACCTCACAAAAATCTTCGCTGCTCAAGCTACTGCAATACAGCGAGCGCCACTACTGCCAGCTAAATAAAAGATTCAAACAATGGAAGGCACTAACTACTGATAGGGATAGTTAGCAAATGAAAGATATTAATAGAGAACAAACAATGTATTTACCTTGATATCATCATATATAAATATAGCAGTTCATGACAAATTTCAAAACTCCGCCATCTCTCTCCCCACATCCACCACTGCTGGCGGCTCACCTCCAACTGCGCAACGCTACGCGCTGTTCACAGCCAGCTGCCTAACACTACAATGGCAAGTATTACAACAATGCAAAGCAGCCACAGACTGCACACAGCACAGCCAGTGATTTTCATATTGAGTGCTAAGTAACGTTGCCAATAAGAAAACATAAACAGCCTACTTACATAGTACACGTAAACTTCGACACAAAGACATAATTGATTTGCCTCTTAAAAATATAAAATCTGCAGCAGACAAAAGGAGAAAACTACACGGTAAATCAAATGCAAAGAAATTGTATATTGGTCAGAAAGTTCTCATTAAAGCTCATAACTCTGCGTACTAGGAAGAGTAAAGGTTTACACCACATTTCACATGTAAAACCGTTTATTGAAATATAATCTGCTTTTTAACTTTGTCTTTGCCATATAACTTTTCACTTTACATTGCTAGTAAGCGTTGTCAGACTTAGAATCTGTTAACATACAACAATGTTAGAAGTTAAATATCCAATCAAGAACCAAGAGAACTTATTTAAACAGAAATGACGAATACATTGTTATAGTGAACAGACGACACAGTGTTGTATTAGTACATTCTTGCTTGTTAGTTGCACGATTACGTAACGACTATCAGGCTTACATACTTGGAACCTATACTGGTACTGCTAATGAGATTTTAATGCAACATTTTGGTTTACTTGAAAATACATTCTGGGTTTAAAGTACTTTCTGTGAGATACCAAAGGACACAGTGGTTAGTTTATGTGACAGCTACACGATGTTATCACGACGCTACTAATGAGTGACAATTTACAATGTTGCTTTTGCAGTGTATCTGTTTTATACCTGCACAGTTTTCTGAATTCTTCTGGAAAGAAAAACATGTTTTAGTAGTAATTTTTGTGGTATAGCAACAATGAGACAGCCTTTTTCGTGGCACAACAATACGTTACTGTACAGTACTTTCTTCATCACGCCAATAAGCATAATAACTACGATATCTATACGCAAAGCATTTCACTTTTGTTTATCATGAGGTAAGTACATTGACTTCTGCAGAACTTGGCTTTCGGAGGACGATAACTACGACACTTCCACAGAGATTATCTTACAGCATGACGCACATTAGCACTACAGGACACGTATTTTAGTGATTAATTTTGCACTTAAATCATTTATTTTTAAAGATATTTGAAGTACAATGATACAAAGGTTTTCAGTGATACATTTCATGTCATTGCTGTAATCTGTAACACCTGAGGGTATAATTACATTAATTCTCAGGGGGGTACACGCTTACTTTGTGTACCATGTGTGTGGCAACCACAAGGAACCCTAGCTAATATGGTATTTGCTTATACAACTTTACACATCGGTACCATATTTCTCCAACACATAATTACACAGCTATCTGATCATTTAACTGAGACAAACAAACGTTTTTACTACATCAGTGACAGATGTTTACGTAATTACACAGTTGGATATCTTCACACTTACGAAATTGTATTTTGTCTGTACTTTGAGAAATGCTCACATTTTTCGGAACCATTGTGATACTATGAGAGCTTTGAATGATGTATTTGGTATGGATTCATGATTTTTAAAGTACGTTTGAGGCAGATGACACTTTTGACATGAGCAGAGAATTTTTTTAATTATTGGAGGAAGCTACGACGATTTTGAGATTTGACTGAGGCGTTATGATGTTATTTTTACGACGACGATGTGTATTATGCTGCTGAGGTATGTTTATGATTAATAGGCTGAGGCTATATGAGTTATTTGATTATGCTTCATATTTATAATGACGAAATATTGACGAGTGTCAATGGATACGTATATGTGTAATAAGGTAAGGAGTAATGAATAGTGGGTAGGGACTCTTGACTTGTGAAAAAGGATGTTGGAAACCAAGAATCGTTCTTTAAGAGTTATGAAATGTGTGTAAATGCGTGAATGTATCACAATGCCGGCGAAAATTTTTTGGACAACGTTATATTCATAGGATTTTCTTTCTACAGATTTGCAACGCTAATTCTTGACCTGTGAAATATTTTTATGTGAGACTGTCACTGTAGCGGAAACTGCTGTCGTAAATATTTCCGTAAGAAAGTTAAGTGACCACCTGCACGTAATGCGTCGTGGGCACGCAGCTGTGTCAAATACCTGGAGAACAAGCCATTAGGGTGTGCCTTTCCGGAAGCACAGGTAGAAAAAAAAAAGAAAAAAGGCAGGCCTTTATCCTCGCCATTGGCATTCCTTTAGAGAAAATATTGCAAATGCGACACCCTCATTACTTCCATTAACCTTGCTATTGATATTCCTTTGTAGAAAGCATCGCAAATATTACACGCTCATTACCTGAAAACATATGATTACTCGTACTTTGTGCTAATTACTGCAATGCTTATGAATTGATGGGAAATATTCGTACATCTGCACACCTGATTATGACAAGTGTCTTTCTATGAGAGTTGAGAGCTACTGACTTACGAAATGCCACATGACTATTGAATGATATTTTTATGCTTTGCTTTTCGTAGTTGCTTATTTCACTTGATATCTGGTTTCCAGCTGTGTTGCAGCATTGCTTTTATAAAATAAAATGCATTTGCTAATGTGAACACTTTCTGCCAACAGATCTATAAAGTAATTGTTTTATGATCCACATTCTTTAAAAAAGGAGCACTTGGAAAGGAAAGAACAATAAGAAGGAACTAGTAACAGTAACACATAATTTTCTTTTCAAGTACATGGTAATATTTCTTTTTACAATCAGTTGTTGTGGTGCACCACTTTAATTACATAGATATTAAGATGTGAATATACATTTCCCTTATCTGCATTGTTGTTTTTACTGTAATATTTTTTCTGCTTGAGCTTTGTCATGTATAGATATAAGTTCTATATTTTTTATATTTGCTGCTGCTTTTTGCCAGGCATAGTGCTACTGAATTTTAAATTGTGTTACTCTGTTAAGCTAGTTTTACTACTGACTTATTTTTCTTGCTACTGTACATTGGCTCATATTAGTTGTAATGTTGCATTGCTTGGTAATTTATATTTACTGTAGCTTGCTTTGCAATTTTCCATTTTTTTTGCATTGCTGTTTGTGTTAATTTGTTATGTGCTGCTGCATTGCCTCGTCCCTTAGTTTAGTATCTGAGCTCAGTAGATTTAAGTTAGCTTAAGAGGAGACTATATAAGAAACTAACTATTATAAATTTATAAGAAATGCATTGAGAAGCTATCAGAAAATGGTCTGGCAAAATAAAAAGGATACTGTACAGTGGAGAAAAACTATTATTGACAGAGGATGTGAACAGAATACAGAAAGCAGAGAGAAAAACTATTTTTGACAGAGGATGTGAACGAAATACAGAAGGCAGGCTTAGATAGGACTTTTGGGAATAATGATGAATGAAGGGAGATCTCCAAGAAGCAAAGAAAGTTTTGTTTGCAAAATACTGCAATGAAACAAATCCTGTCCTTTCCTTTTGTGTTATCCCACTATGTGTTTGGGTACCCTTGTGTATATATGTTCTTCCTGTCTTTATATGTTTACCTCATCAGACTTTTGTTGTAGAATTTTTCTCATACTCAGCTACATGAACTATGATGAGGAATACTGTTATCCTCAAATATAATTTGCATTAATAATATGTTATTTACTTTGTGAAGATGTTAGACATTATTAATTCTGTTTTGTTTTAATGCTCATGTATAAAGTTGATGTTTCAAAAGTTATTCTGATCTTTTATGTATTTACTTATGTCATAATTCCTGTAACACTGATGTATATGTTTATTTCTATTCTTATGTAAAGCCCCTATTACTACAAACGTTATCTGTATTATTATGTTTTAAAGATGTATTTTGTACCTTTGTTATTGTATTCTTATGTTATAAAATTGTAATTGTCACCAGTTCATGATATTATTAACTTGTTAGTTACATTTCACTGCACACGTTTCTGTTGGTCATAGTATATGGACAATATGTGAGAAGTAGGGACTGATAGTGTTTGCACCTGTGTTAATGATTCAGCAAGGGACTGGATAACAGCATTGCTGGTTCTAAGGACAATTTCAAAAACTTTGTGAGTGCACAAGTGGTGGTTTATGGACTTGCTATATTATCCGCAAGACTCTTCAACGGTGATTGTGCACTTGCACAGTCACAACAGATGGCTCCTGGCTATCTCTCCAAGGACTACAGTGGGTCTGCATCTTTGATGACCCACCAGTACCATTATCTCTACAAGGACTACAGTGGGTCTGCATCTATGATGACCCACCATGCCATTATTTCTACAAGGACTGCAGTGGGTCTGCACCTCTGGTGGCCCACCAATACCGTAATCTCTACCAGGACTACAGTGGGTCTGCTCTGTGATGACCTACCTACCAATACCCTTCAAAATTTCGACTGACTCTGCTGTGGGTTTGCTCTGTTGTGGCCCATTACCTGTCTGCATGTCGAGAGTCAGCACTGTCTTTCCATTGGAAGGACAACACTACTTCTTCAAGACTGCATGGAAATCCACTACTTCTGTGTGCATTTTCTTTTACTGCTCAGACTTTGAGAAAAACACTGCTATTCTCCTGTTATGTACGATTAGGACTGTCTTTATGGACTGTGAGAAAATTTTAGCTTTTGACCAACATTGTATCAATAAGTGTGTGCCTTTGATTTCTTTTATATTGTAATTGTGAAAAAAATTTTAACAAATATGTATTGGCCAGTGCCCAAAAAAATTTGAAAAATTTTTTGTGGGGAGCATGGGGGCTATGTAAGTAGGCGGTTTATGTTTTCTTATTGGCAACGTTACGTAGCACTCAATATGAAAATCACTGGCTGTGCTGTGTGCAGTCTGTGGCTGCTTTGCATTGTTGTAATACTCGCCATTGTAGTGTTAGGCAGCTGGCTGTGAACAGCGCGTAGCATTGCGCAGTTGGAGGTGAGCCGCCAGCAGTGGTGGATGTGGGGAGAGAGATGGCGGAGTTTTGAAATTTGTCATGAACTGCTATATTTATATATGATGATATCAAGGTAAATACATTGTTTGTTCTCTATTAATATCTTTCATTTGCTAACTATCCCTATCAGTAGTTAGTGCCTTCCATAGTTTGAATCTTTTATTTAGCTGGCAGTAGTGGCGCTTGCTGTATTGCAGTAGCTTGAGCAGCGAAGATTTTTGTGAGGTAAGTGATTTGTGAAAGGTATAGTTTAATGTTAGTCAGGGCGTTTCTTTTGTAGGGAATTTTGAAAGTGAGATTGCGTTGCGCTAACAAAATATTGTGTGTCAGTTTAAGCACAGTCTTGCATAATTGTTCAAAGGGGACGTTTCAGATGTAGCCCGCCAGCCACGAATTCCTCTCTTGTGCCAATCTCTTCATCTCAGATTAGCACTTGCAACGTAGATTCTCAATTATTTGCTGGGTGTATTCCAATCTCTGTCTTCCTCTGCAGGTTTTGCCCCCTACAGCATTTTCCAATCCCACTGAAGTCATTTCCTGATGTCTCAACCTATGTCCTGTCATCCTGTCCCTTCCCGTCGTCAGTGTTCGCCACATATTTCTTTCCTCTCCGATGCTGCGCAGAACCTCCTAACTCCTAACCTTATCAGTCCACAAATTTTCAACATTCATCTGTAGCACCACATCTGAAATCCTTCGATTCTTTTCTGTTCTGGTTTTCCCTCAGTCCATGTATCACTACCATACAATGCTCAGAAATTTATTCCTCAAATTCAGGCCTTTGTTTGACAGTAGCAGACTTCTTTCCGCCAGGTAGACCAAATCTGACAGTGCTAGTCTGCTTTTGATGTCCTCGTTGCTACAACTGTCATTGGTTGTTTTGAGGGCTAGGTAGCAGAATTCCTTAACTTCATCTACTTCTTAGAAAGAAGAAAACAGCAACGAGCCACTATAAATACTGATATTTATTTAGGTAAATAGCGCCGTAACCGGTATCGAACTGCCAAGTTCATCATGAGACGGCTGTTCACATGATTTTCAAGATACACTTTACAGTATCGTCCGTTTTCGATTTTTGTTATTCCACTGTGGCGAAGTATTTTTGGTGTGTTGTTGCCCTACGGTATAAAAACAGTGTTGGAAGCGCCCTATGTGAAAATAACTAACCTCCAAAAGATGAAATACAGTGTAAATAAATATGTGAGGTTAAGTGGTTATGGTACTTACGTGGAAAATTCCGCGCGATTTTGTTGCAAAGTTGCAGGATTGTATTTTTCACATATTCCTAAATATATCCAGCACTTACGTAATTTGTCCATCATCATATTGTGCAAAGCACCGTACACACACATACACCAAAAAGAATTTGCCACATGTGAAGCTATCACAGAGATTCCAGATTTACAAACACAACAGTGTCAGAGACGTTCTCTCTCAGAGACATCACAACATACAGGTTGCTTTGATTTCACTGGATGAATGTTTTTTAAGAATAACATAACTTAATGAAAATTAAAACACAAAGATAAACCGTCCATTATGAGCGTATAATATTACTAATGAAGTTGACAGATGTAGTAACCAGCTTGTGTGAATGCTACTTATATGGTATTATGTAAATACTGTGCTATAAACAAGGAGCAACATAGAGGTGAGGTAAAAAGAATAACATGACAGTAACAACTGTATTAACATCTGTCTATGGTGCGCTGAAATTTTGAATGAAATATAGCGGTAGTAATTTTTTTTTCAAGAATCAAGCTAGCATTACAAGTACATTACATGCATTTATATTACAAAGAACACCATATTCAGTGAGCATTAATTACAAATATATTGGGAAAATGTGATGGTCAGTTGTATGATTGTTACTTATATGGTATTGTGTAAATTCAGTACAATAAACAGGTGATAACATATATACGAGATACGTGAATAATGTGACAGTAGTAATAATATAAATGTAGTGTGGCACACCACTTCTATTTTTAAATCAATTTTACATTTGCAGAAAAGTGTGATTGAGCAGGCCGCTATATTATGATGTAATACTTTATTTGCATTATTGATTGCATGTTGTTGTTAAAAGAAGTAGTGTTTATTTATGTGTTACACTGGATAATAGGTGAGTGAAGCTTTGTAGAAAGGTTGCATTGGCTATCTCTGTCTGTTCATTAAGAATATGATGTGATTAGCTTTTATGTGTATATATTTCTATCTCTTCAAGCAGATTCATGAGGCTACCTTTCTCAACATGATGCAATATTTGAATGTGGTCTTCAATGGTTTTTACTCTATGTTTACTGACAGTTGTGTCCATTGCAAATGCAGATTTTGAAGGATTGTTCAGACGTATGGCATCTAAATGTTCTTTGAATCGAATGTCAGAGTTTCTCCCAGTCTGTCCAATATAGAAGGAATGGCAATTTCAGCATCTGAGTTTACATATATCTGATCTTTTGTAAGGGAGGCTGTTATTCTTTATGTTATGTATGGTTAGCTGCTGAAGTTTATGGTTTGTGTGGAAGCTTATATTTATGTTTGTGTTTTTGAAGAGATTACTTATTTTATGGGATATGCTCCGAAGAAAAGGAAGTGACACATATTTTGTGCTGCTTTATGCAGATTTTTGTGTTGACTGCATAGGTGTCTGGTGTGGAACTTTGTTGTTTTCGATTTTTGGGTTAATTTATCAATCATGTGTGGTTTATATCAACTGTTTAGAGCTATGGCTTTGATGATATTGGTTCCTTTATGTTGCCCAACTGGTCCCAGTGGAATTTTATGCTGGCGATTAGGCATGGACCTGAAGTATGCCATCTTATGTTGGTTTGGATAGCAAGATGAGACCAAAGGTATTTGGATGATACAATTATATTTTTTGATGGCACTATTGAAGAAAGTGATACATTAGCAACCAAGCCGAGTAGCATGCACAGTAACATCAAATTCACTGTTGAACATGAAACCAATAACAACATCAATTTCTTACATTTAAAAATTTCCAGCAAAAACCAGAAACATCGTTTTCAAATTTACAGAAAGCAAACAGCCACACATGTGTGCATCAACAGCCCAAAAGTGAGAAAAGTATTTTTCGTCATTGGTTATCATGACCGATATTTGTGGTTCACGAAATAGGAAAGGAACACCTACAATGACCCTACTGCGGCGACTAAGATAATAAAAACTAGAATTCTTTATTGTTCATTGTGATGACATTTTGGAGTTCTTGATTTCTGTACCGATGTAATCTGTGTCACCAGTCCAGACGGCAGAGATGGCATCGAATAGCCAGCAAGTGCACACACGTTGCAGTAACTGAGTCTCTAGTCAACCAATGTATATCTTCCAGTACGGCCATGCTGTCAACATGTTGAGTCTTCTGTACTGTGTGTGTATCGTGTTTTCTCGTACCACTTGTAGTGCATAAGGCCCACATAGCAGCATGCCACGACAAGCCCATTTCAAAGGGCCTGGTTATTTCGTTACGTTCAAGCTCATTCAGATAATGATATAGGAAATAATTTTCTGTTTTTAAGGCCGTGTCCTGCACTCAGTATCTGCTCTCAGGACTCTACAGAACAGCAAACATTTAGCTACACAATGAAAGACTCCTGACAGCAACGTGTAGGCTGCTGTTAATTCATATGTGTGCTATATTTTCTTCTTACCGTAGATTTGATTGAACAAGGTGCGCAGGAGAATGTCTGTGAATGTTGAACATATCTACATCTACATCCATACTCCACCAGCCACCTGACGGTGTGTGGCGGAGGGTAACTTGAATACCCCCATCGGTTCTCCCTTCTATTCCAGTCTCGTATTGTTCGTAGAAAGAAGGATTGTCTGTTAGCAAAAAGGTAAATGGCCTTTCAGATCATGATGCACAAATTTTAACTCTAAAAGATTTTTGTGCTGCAACACGTGTTAAATATAGTCATCAGCTGTTTAGGAAAGCTGATCCAGTTGCTGTAGAGACCTTTGTAAACCTTATCAAGGAACAAGAGTGGCAAGATGTTTTATAGCGCTGATACAGAAGACGATAAATATAATGCTTTTCTCAAGACTTTTCTCGTGCTGTTTGAAAGTATGTGGTATGCAGATAGAATAGCTAAGTCTCAGGATAAAATTAAAGCCATATGGTCAGTCGTAAAGGAAGTGGCTGGTCTGCAGAGACAGGTCGAGGATATAGAATCAGTGCATAGTGGGAATGTCCGTGTTACTGATAAGTCGCATATATGTACAGTATTTAATAATCACTTTCTGAATATAGCAGGTGAACTAAATAGAAACCTAGTCCCAACAGGGAATCATTTAGCGCTCTTAGAAAAAAGTGTTCAGACAGTGCTACCTGAAATGCTCCTCCATGATACTGACAAGAGGGAGATTGAGTTAATAATTAAATCACTAAATACCAAGAACTCTCATGAATATGACGGGGTATCTAGCAGAATACTGAAGTATTGTTCTATGTATGTTAGCCCAGTACTTAGCCATATCTGTTACTTTTCCTTTAGGAGTGGTCGGTTTCCTGACCGATTAAAGTACTCGGTAGTGAAGCCACTTTATAAAAATGGGGACAGGGATAATATTGACAATTATAGACATATTTCTATGCCATCGGTGTTTGCTAAAGTTATCGACAAGGTTGTATCTACAAGGTTACTGGAGCACTTAAATTCACATAATTTGCTGTCAAATGTTCAGTTTGGTTTTAGAAATGGTTTAACAACTGAAAATGCTATATTGTCTTTTCTCTGTGAGGGTTTGGACGGATTAAATAAAAGGTTGCGAACGCTAGGTGCTTTCTTTGATTTAACGAAGGCTTTTGACTGTATTGACCACAAAATATTACTGCAGAAGTTGGACCATTATGGAGTAAGGGGAGTAGCTTACAATTGGTTCGCCTCTTACTTTAAGAACAGAAAGCAGAAGGTAATTCTCCGCAATATTGAGAGTGGTAGTGATGTTCAGTCCCAATGGGGCACTGTTAAGTGGGGCATTCCCCAAGGGCCGGTGCTGGGGCCACTGCTGTTTCTTATTTGTATAAATGATATGCCTTCTAGTATTACAGGTGATTAAAAATATTTCTGTTTGCTGATGACACCAGCTTGGTAGTGAAGGATCTTAAGTGTAATATTGAAACAGTATCAAATAATGTAGTTGAAGAAATAAGCTCGTCGCTTGTGGAAAATAATTTGATGCTAAATCTCAGTAAGACTCAGTTTTTACAGTTTCTAACTGACAATTCAACAAGAACCGATATTTTGATCAGACAGAATGGGCATATTATAAGCGAGACGGAACAGTTCAAGTTCCTAGACGTTCGGATAGATAGTAAGCTGTTGTGGAAAGCCCATGTCCAGGATCTTGTTCAGAAACTAGATGCTGGTTTATTTACCATTAGAACAGTATCTGAAATAAGTGACACTTCAACACGAAAAGTGGTGTACTTCGCATATTTTCATACGCTTATGTCGTATGGTATTATTTTTTGGGGTAATTCTTCTGATTCAAAAAGGGTATTTTTGGCTCAAAAACGGGCTGTTCGAGCTATATGTGGTGTAAGTTCGAGAACCTCTTGTCGACCCCTATTCAATAGTCTGGGAAATCTGACATTGCCCTCACAGTATATATTTTCTTTAATGTCGTTTGTTGTTAGCAATATTAGCCTATTCCCAAGAGTTAGCAGCTTTCACTCAGTTAATGCTAGGCAGAAATCCAATCTGCATGTGGAATGCACTTCCTTGACTCTTGTGCAGAAAGGAGTGCAGTATTCTGCTGCATCCATTTTCAATAAGCTACCACAAGAACTCAAAAATCTTAGCAGTAGCCCAAACTCTTTTAAGTCTAAACTGAAGAGTTTCCTCATGGCTCACTCCATCTATTCTGTCAAGGAGCTCCTGGAAGAGCTAAAAAATTAAGCAAATTCCAGTGTTACAGTGTTGATTTTCATTATTTAAACTTACGACTTGTCACCTTAATATGTTTTTTTTAATATTTCATTTTATCTGTTTCTAATATCGTGTTATAATTTCGTGTATTGACTCGTTCCATGACCATGGGGACTTCTCCTTAATTTGGTCCCACGGAACAATAAATAAATAAATAAAAATTTAAAAAAATGACTGTGTGGGCTCTAATCTCTCTGATTTTATCCTCATGGTCTCTTCGCGAGATATACATAGGAGGGAGCAATATACTGCTTGACTCTTCGGTGAAGGTACGTTCTCGAAACTTCAACAAAAGCCCGTACCGAGCTATTGAGCGTCTCTCCTGCAGAGTCTTCCACTGGAATATATCTATCAACTCCGTAACACTTTCGCGATTACTAAATGATCCTGTAACGAAGCGCGCTTTTCTCCGTTGGATCTTCTCTATCTCTTCTATCAACGCTACCTAGTACGGATCCCACACTGCTGAGCAGTATTCAAGCAGCTGGCGAACAAGCGTACTGTAACCTACTTCCTTTGTTTTCGGATTGCATTTCCTTAGGATTCTTCCAATGAATCTCAGTCTGGCATCTGCTTTATCGTCGATCAACTTTATATGATCATTCCATTTTAAATCACTCCTAATGCGTAGTCCCAGATAATTTATGGCATTAACTGCTTCCAGTTGCTGACCTATATTGTAGCTAAATGATAATGGATCTTTCTTTCTATGTGTTTGCAGCACATTACACTTGTCCACATTGAGATTCAATTGCCATTCCCTGCACCACGCGTCAATTCGCAGCAGATCCTCCTGCATTTCAATACAACTTTCCATTGTTAAAAGCTCTCCATATACCACAGCATCATCCGCAAAAAAGCCTCAGTGAACTTCCGATGTCATCCACAAGGCCTTTCATGTATATTGTGAATAGCAACGGTCCTACGACACTCCCCTGCGGCACACTTGAAATCACTCTTACTTCTGGAAGACTTCTCTCCATTGAGAATGACATGCTGCGTTCTGTTATATAGGAACTCTTCAATCCAATCACACAATTGGTCTGATAGTCGATATGCTCTTATAGATACTATAAGGTATAGATACTATAAGGTACTATAAGGTATAAATACTATCTCAATTTTTCAGTAAGTAACACCACTGCCATAAAAGGGATGGTTTCTGATTGCAGGACCGCTCAGGTACATGTTTCTAAACTATCCTGAAGTTTCAAAACAGCGCACACACCACTGCAGAGAGTAAGGTACATCCTAAAAATTCAGATTCTGGGCTATGTGTCGAGCAGGCACTCTGATGACTACTTTCCCGTTTCTAATTGGTTTGAGGATCGAAGCGTGGTGTTAGGGCTTTATCGACGGGGTAGAGAAATGGGATCAGACAAGGAGGGGGCTCTAAAACCGACTAAACGAACTACAAAATTGAAAGTTGTATTATAACTAACCCGAAAGAGTACTTACCCCTCGTGTTCGTATGTCCTCCATTAGAGAAGAAGACTTTCCTTCAGCCTGCAACTGTTAGCTCTTGCTGCTGTCACAGTTCCATTTCTATAGTGTCCTGCCATTGAAGTGACTTCATAAAGAAACAACTATTGCCGAACTGAAGTGTATGGGTAACACAGTTTATGTGGAAAAAGTGCCTCCTACACCGCTCTCTCACGTTTAACTATGGGATTCTTGTTGCTACTTCGCAACAGTTTGTAAGATCTCAATGATCGGCGAACAGGTGATGAAGCAAATAATTATGCTATCTGTCCGAATGTTTCCGATTTTTGCTGGTTTATGACGACTGAGAACAAGTGACAAGTGATGATGGATGAAGCAAGCAAAGAAGATAAAGGGGATGTGTTATTCATTTTACCCTTACTTTTGTTGCTTCCGAGTTTCTTTGGCAAAATATGCTGTGTAATTAAAAGAAGTTAAAGGATAGACCTTTCGTGTCTGATCAGTAATCTTTACGGAAGTTGTTAGACGTCATCCCTATGCTCAACATACCTTGCTCATCCAACGTTAAGTTCAACTCTCTCGTAAACAGTCGTATGCTCTGTCGTTGGCGGTCGGCTGCATTTCTCAAGATGATCCCCGAAAGTAGTACTTACTCATTTATTGGGTAATTTGTTGCTATTGTAGCACGAATGGAAGCATCTAAAATCTTATATTTTTTGGTAATCACTGTGCTAAACGTTTAACCAATGCAGACCTCGTCAGAAGTGGTCCGACAATTTTTTTTTTTTTTTTCGAACTTGCCCTCTCCCCCCTCCTTGAAATTTTATTCACTTGTGTTGCTTTACTCATGTCCCAAATATAACAACACCACATCATAACTGAATAGTAGCGTTCACCCCTTTAATGCGGGGGACCTCAGTTCGATTTGGTGAGTGACACGCCTGTCACTAGAACAGTATCTGATGAAAATACCTGTAACCGACTGTGAGACACGTGACATTTATTGTTTATTTATCTATGAATATTATAGTAATAATTTTCTTATTATTTATTCAGTGCGCACCTCAGTTAATGGTGAAATCTATCAGGATTGAAAAAATACTATAACAGAAACAAAAATTATGTAATAAACATGGATCCGTAAATGTGCCGTTTGCGAGATAATTGTATGATTACGATCTGCCTCTGACTTCAGAAACAAATTTTCGTCTAGTCTGTACATTTAATGTATTTGAAACATAAATTTTCGATTGAGTTTGTATATCATCTATCTCGAATTTCATTTCTTGCATACACCTTGTGCAACGTCGGGGAGTATCGTATTTACAAATGTTTCTACGTCAACGACTGTACTCTTAAAACCACAGTGAAATGCATGGAAGAGAGAACGTCCCATTGTACCAGTTATTAGGGTATTTTTCTGTTCCGTTCATGTACGGAATGCGGGAATAATGTTTAAATGCCTCCCTTCGTGCTGTGCTCTAATCTTGTCTTCACTCTCACTACGGGAACGATACGTAGAGGGTTGTAGGATACTCCTAGAATCGTAATATAAAGCCAGTTCTTGCAACTTTATAAGCAGGTTGTCTTGAGATAGGTTATTTCTATCTGTTCAGTTTCATCAGCAAATCTGTGACACTTTTCCACAGGTTAAACAAACCTCTGACCGTTCTTGCTGCCCTTCCCCGTAGACATTCAACACCCATTGTTAGTCTTATTTGGTAAGTGTCCCATTCGCTTGAGCAATACCCTAGGATGAGTCACACGAGTGTTTTATGTGGTACCTCCTTTGTAGGATGCATTTTCACACTATTCTAAGAATAAAACGAGGTTGCCAACTGCATTACCCAGGACTGAGGGTAAGTGATGATTCCTTTCCACAAATGTTCAAATGTTCGTGAATTCCCAAGGGACCCAATTGCTGAGGTCATCGGTCCGTAGACTTACACATTACTTTAAACTAACTAACTTACGCTAAGAATATCAAACATCTTCATCTACATCTACATCCATACTCCGAAAGCCACCTGACGGTTTGTGGCGGAGGGTACCTTGTGTACCTCTATCGGTTCTCCCTTCTATTCCAGTCTCGTATTGTTCGTGGTAAGAAAGATTGTCGGTATGCCTCTGTGTGGGCTCTAAACTCTCTGATTTTGTCCTCATGGTCTCTTCGCGAGATATACGTAGGAGGGACCAATATACTGCTTCACTCCTCGGTGAAAGCATGTTTTGGAAACCTCAACAAAAGCTTGTACCGAGCTGCTCTCCGTTGGATCTTCTCTATCTCTTCTATCAACCCTATCTGGTACGGATCCCACATTAGTGAGCAATATTCGAGCAGTGGGCGAACAAGTGTACTGTATCCTACTTCCTTTGTTTTCGGATTGCATTTCCTTAGGATTCTTCCAATGAATCTCAGACTGGCATCTGCTTTACCGACGATCAACTTTATATGATCATTCCATTTTAAATCACTCCTAATGCGTAGTCCCAGATAATTTATGGCATTAACTGCTTCCAGTTGCTGACCTGCTATATTGTAGCTAAATGATAATGGATCTTTCTTTCTAAGTATTCGCAGCACATTACACTTGTCTATATTGAGATTCAATTGCCATTCCCTGCACCACGTGTCAATTTGCAGCAGATCCTCCTGCATTTCAGTACAATTTTCCATTGTTACAACCTCTCGATATACCACAGCATCATCCGCAAAAAGCCTCAGTGAACTTCCGATGTTATGCACAAGGTCATTTAGTACATTCAGTACAATTTTCCATTGTTACAACCTATCGATATACCAGAGCATCATTTGCAAAAAGCCTCAGTGAACTTCCGATGTTATCCACAAGGTCGTTTATGTATATTGTGAATAGCAACGGTCCTACGACACTCCCCTGCGGCACACCTGAAATCACTCTTACTTCTGATGACTTCTCTCCATTCAGAATGACATGCTGCGTTCTGTCATGTAGGAACTCTTCAATCCAATCACACAATTGGTCTGATAGTCCATATGCTCTTACTGTGTTCATTAAACGACTAAGATTCTACAAATAACGAATGTGAAGGATACTGGACGGTAGATCTGTTGATCACGTCACACACACCCATGCCCGAGGGGGGACTCGAACCTCCGGCGGGAGGGCCGTGACATGGCGCCTCTAACCTCGCGGTCACACCACACGGCTCCTTACCACATCTGTATGAAATATTACCCCCAAGTATTCGTATTAGTTGGCAGATTCCAACAGTGTCTCGTCGATATTATAGTCAGAGGATGCAACTTTTTTTCTTTCTGTGAAGTGCCTAATTTTACTTTTATGAACATTTAAGGCAATCTGAAGATCTTTGCACTACTTAAGGTGCGATTCCGAACACGGCGACAGCACCGACCGCGGCTGCAGAAGACAGATGGCAACGCTGCCGCCTTCAGTCGGAGCGTTGCGGAACGCAGCGACAGACAAGCTATGCAGCTGCCGGGAACAACTGCGCGAGGCGACCCGTCTGTTAACACCACCGCTGTTATTGCGCAGTTGTTGGAAGAGGAAGACGATGATATTTTACTGTTGCATTCAAGGAAAAGATGAAAGCTGGTAATTCCTTTATATAAAAGTAGAACTGCAGAAGTTAGTTACACAGCACTGATAAAAAGACATTTGTTAGGTGATGAAAATATCTTCAGCAGCTACTGTCGTTTAAATAAAAGACAGTTTAATTTCGTGCTCAGTTTTATTAAAAATGACATAATGCGACAGTGCCTAAGAAACGCAATAAGTGCAGAAGAAAAATTATATTTGACGCTGAGGTAAGTCCACAAAATGTTATACATTATTAGATTGTGCTGCAGTTCCAAGACTTTGTGAGAGAGTTGTGGAGGTTGAAGGGCTGCTGTTATCACTTGGCTGATGTGTGTTGCACTGTGCAGCCATTATTTCGTTATCAGAGACGATCATACTAATTTTTCTTTTGGCTTCTGCCTTATAAACTGGACGTAAACTCCTTACAACTGTGCTGATGTGACGGAAAAATAAGTCAATATCATCATCTTTGTGTTCCATAAACGTTTATAGTAAATTTTGCCTAATTTCGTCCCTTTCTTTCCATATTTGTAATATTGTATCATCATTACTACGAACTTTATTGCGTTTTCTTTTCCGTGCTGGCACATAACGTTCATCGTTTGTTACCACAGATGTTTCACCACTATTTCCTATGGTATGTGTTTCTGCCGTATCTTCTTCCTGTGATGCCGAATGGTCCAGTTGACGAGTTCGATCTCCACTGTCTTCTTGGCTTTCTTGTATTGTTGTCTGTGATGATCTCAATGTAATATTTGTTCCTCCAGATCTGTGTTGTGCAACACCGTCAAGGAACGATAGTTGTCTGTGCCTTTTTGTTTTTAAATTTTTTGAGGCAGATGAGGTTCCTAATTTTCTTTTCTTCTTGAACCTCTGGTAACCGTCCCTTAAAAGTTTCCACTTCTTCTTATAGTCATCACCAGTAAGTGGAAATTATATTAGCTGTATGTTTTCGTTTGTTACAGATTCTTGGCCACAGGCGAAAGTTACCGGTCTTTATCAATTGCCTATCGTATATCACCATCTTACATATCAAGAGTTGTTAAAAATGTTTCGAAGATATTAAGAATAAGGCTGCTGCCCATGTTGATGCCACCTTCTACTGAATCAGATTTCAGACGTATTGAAGAAGAATTTTGGCTTAAATGCAATATACGTAATTGTGTAGGCGCTATAGATTGAAAACATGTTCGCATAAGGGCACCAGAGAAAAGTGGACTCTGTTTTTTAATTACAAAGATTTTTTTTCAATTGTTCTGCTGGCTATTGTGGACGCAAATTGTAAAGTCATTAGCGTTGATGTCGGCGCTTACGGGAAAGAGTCAGATAACGGTATATTTCAGAAATCGGCGACGGGCAAGAAAATATCCGCAAAGGAGTTTAATGCACCTCCACCAAAATGTTTGCCAGGCTCAAATGTGGGTATGTTCGGCCAGTAAAAGCAGTCTCCGGTCACTACGCTGTTCGGCGGCAGCGGCACTACTGGTCCCTGACCGGGTGTGCAGTGGGTGTGCCGCCGAAGCAGGTATACGGCGGCAGACGACGCTGCCGCCGCGTTCAGGGCGCCTCACATTGCAAACAATGACCACCAGTGGCGCCTGCAGCGGGTTGGTGCAGTCTACGGTCTGCGGTCGTGTTCGGAATCACACTTTTACAAATCTTATGAGGAGCTGACTATTTATAAAGGTTCTTTCAGACAGCACTTCATTATGGATGAGTTTGAGGTTACTACTACGAGGTGCATTCAAGTTCTAAGGCCTCCGATTTTTTTTCTAATTAACTACTCACACGAAATCGATGAAACTGCCGTTACTTCTCGACGTAATCGCCCTGCAGACGTACACATTTTTCACAACGCTGATGCCATGATTCCATGGCAGCGGCGAAGGTTTCCTTAGGAGTCTGTTTTGACCACTGGAAAATCGCTGTGGCAATAGCAGCACGGCTGGTGAATGTGCGGTCACGGAGAGTGTCTTTCATTGTTGGAAAAAGCCAGGTCAGGTGAGTAGGGAGCATGAGGAATCACTTCAAAGTTGTTATCACGAAGAAACTGTTGCGTAACGTTTGCTCGATGTGCGGGTGCGTTGTCTTGGTGAAACAGCACACGCGCAGCCCTTCCCGGACGTTTTGTTGCAGTACAGGAAGGAATTTGTTCTTCAAAACATTTTTGTAGGATGCACCTGTTACCGTAGTGAGCTTTGGAACGCAATGGGTAAGGATTACGCCCTCGCTTTCCCAGAACATGGACACCATCATTATTTCAGCACTGACGGTTACCCGAAATTTTTTTGGTGGCGGTGAATCTGTGTGCTTCCATTGAGCTGACTGGCGCTTTGTTTCTGGATTGAAAAATGGCATCCAAGTCTCATCCATTGTCACAACCGACGAAAAGAAAGTCCCATTCATGCTGTCGTTGCACGTCAACATTGCTTGGCAACATGCCACACGGGCAGACATGTGGTCGTCCGTCAGCATTCGTGGCACCCACCTGGATGACACTTTTCGCATTTTCAGGTCGTCATGCAGGATTGCGTGCGCAGAACCCACAGAAATGCCAGCTCTGGAGGCGATCTGTTTAATAGTCATTCGGCGATCCCCCTAATCAATTCTCTCCACTTTCTCGATCATGTCGTCAGACCGGCTTGTGCGAGCCCGAGGTTGTTTCGGTTTGTTGTCACACGATGTTCTGCCTTCATTAAACTGTCGCACCCACGAACGCACTTTCGACACATCCATAACTCCATCACCACATGTCTCCTTCAACTTCCGATTAATTTCAATTGGTTTCACACCACGCAAATTCAGAAAACGAATGATTGCACGCTGTTCAAGTAAGGAAAACGTCTCCATTTTAAGTATTTAAAACAGTTCTCGTTCTCTCCGTTGGCGGTAAAATTCCATCTGCCGTATGGTGTTGCCATCTCTGAGACGTATTGACAATGAACGCGGCCTCATTTTAAAACAGTGCGCATGTTTATATCTCTTTCCAGTCCGGAGAAATAAAATCGGAGGCCTTACAACTTGAATGCACCTCGTATTATTGTCCGCAATGTCATTTGACATGCAACATGAACAGCAGGAGTCCCAACAAATATCCCTGGGGCACACCCGAAGTTACATCAGTCGATGCCTCGATAACTTGCTGCCTCCCCCCTAGAAAAAAATTCTCAATTTAATCACAAATACCTCTTAATACCCCATACGATCACACTTTTGGTAGTAAGCGTAAATGAGGTACAGAGTCAAATGCTTTTCGGAAATCGTGAAACATTGCATCATCCTGACTGCATTGACCAAGGCTCGTATTTCACGTGAGAAGCTTGCAAAATGGTTGTCACGTAATCAATGTTTTCGGAATCCAAGTTGTTTGTCGTGGAGAGAGCCATACTGTTCGAGATACCGCATTATGTAGGAGCTCAGAATATGTTCTAAGATTCTACAAATAACGGATGTGAAGGATGCTGGACGGTACATCTGTTGATCACTTCTACAATCCTTACGATGTAGCAAAGTCATAATTTGCTCCTTAAATACGTCAACACCCAACGCGCTTATGTGGTCCAAGATGGTTAGGTCGACCACAACCTGAACCTTGGTCTTCAAGGTCATCTGCTCTCCACTCTCTGAATATTCTGTCTGAAGAGTACACCACTTCTGGTGCTACAGTTAAAGATGTGGAGGAACGACCTGTATGGTCTTGTCAACATTAATGACACCATCCAGGGGTGTTTGAATGAGTTCGCTCTCATCGCAGAGCCGAGTGCAATAATACCTAAAAATACGAAATTTCAGCCCAATTACATGGGAACACAATCGAAAACTTTAAATCTGAAACATATTTGTATTGATTAGGGCAAAATTTGATACTAAAGTGAGTGGCGACACGTAGACACTTATCTGTAGTTACTTCGATAACGGTTCTTTTGTGGATCCATCATTGTACACTTCCACCCGTGTCGGTTCCCACTACTAACTATGGTAGACGCTTCTTGCCTGTTCTGTCGTTATGGACGTATCGTGGACATGTGCTCATCTGAGCGGAGATAACTTGCAGATATAGAGGTTTACGGGGGCAGGAGAGAAACACAGCGCAGCTTTGGCTGTTGCGTCATTGGTGCAGGATCAGTTCAGTGTGTGGTTTATCATTCACCTCTCGAATTACACATTAAGGAAAACTTTGTCCACAAACAGATCTCCTCTTGGCATACGTGAAAGCAGTGTCTGTGCCACACTGTTAGTGTACTGAGAAGTTGAGAAATGTAGGCCGTTATAAGACCTAATCTTTGGTATAGTGTAAGGGGCAACTAGTGTTTTAATGTTTGTCTTTACCTGTGAAGTGTGATTTAAAAGTTTTTTTTTATTTATTTATACTGTTAGGGTTGATTCTGGTTAAGTATTTTACAAGTACTGTGTTTTTCGAAAGGTTATTATGTTTTCAATGTCATGCTATTTCAATTTTTTACCACACTATGTGTCGCTATAGTATACGACTTTTGTTTGTAAACGTCGTATGTTGCGATACTGGTATTTACTGCTAGGTGGCCTGCTGCTTTCGGTAAAACTTTAAAGAGCACAAGTGTGGTAGTTTACTTGTACTTTTACTGTATTAATTGTTGTATCCTTGATGACTGGGAGCTGCAGTAAAAACAGACACTCCGCGCATCCTAATAGAGCGCTTCTTACTTGGGGATTCCTTTTGGTAGCGGGGAAGGTAGACTGTCAGCTGTATGTTTGTTCTGCCACTCTTCATAGACCAACTTTACATTGTTATGTAGTCTGTGAAGTAAGAGCCTGGCCCGCATTACACGTAGATGTTACAGACTTACCGAACATGTTTGATGCCGACGTCCAAATGATGGTTCGTCCAAAAAAATGAAGAATGGATACTGCAGGAGGACAATGATCCGAAGCACCGCAACAGGTTTCGTTGCCACTAGAAGGAGAAAAATGTGCAGTTACTGGATTGGCCCTCACAGTCGCCTGACAATCTCGTAGAAAATGTATGGTCTTATATAAAAAACCAGTTGCAAGGAAGAAAAGAACTTCCCTTTGAAATAGCTGTCAATGCAGATTCGACACATTAAAACTTGGTTTCAAGCATACCTCGGAGATGCCAAGCAATTATTGACGCTCCAGGAGACCAGACATGTTATTAATTGTAACTGCATTTCTCGTTTGTTCTTATATGATACACGTATGTGTTTTTGTTTGTTGTCAAAAAAATTTTTCTACTGATTCCTCCGACCAGGATCTTACGTAGCAGATGGTACGTGTATGCGTAATATTGATATGGTTAATATGGTAGTTCGGATAGCACTGTTTCTGTTGCCTGGTACGTAAATGCAGGTACATTACATTCTTCTGTATTTTCGAATGAACACTCAAAAATTTTCTGAACAATTTATTAGGTAATATGTAATTTTAACATTCCATCTTGCAAGATGACTTGAAAATGGATTCAGGTAACCCGAAATTAGTCATCTGTTAAATAAAAAGTTAGTCCGTTTCTACATCAAACTGATTAACACAAAGTTTTAGAAAGCATTCATGTCTGGAACAAAGCGAGAGATATAAAATGTTAAAAATCAATAAAAATAGTTTCTATCGCGTATACAGAATTTTTTATGTGATTGCTGCCGGTTTCGGTCCTTTCCTCTACCCATCTTCAGACTGACACCGCCATTATTGCTGCTGGTGGCGGCAGACCGAGAACTACGGTTCTGTCACTAGCAGTCGTAAAGGCGGTGGCAACCTGAAGATGACCCAAAGAAAGGGACCAACAGGTTTCAAACAAATAAAAAAAATCTGAAAACGCGATTGAGACTGTTTTAATTCATTTTTATGATTAACACAAGTTGCTGCCCTGCTAATAATCCAGCATGCTGGAAATACAATTCTCTCTTCTGAGTGGTGCTTAAGTAGTTCGAGAACGATGATTACTTATACATAAGGTTTACTTCCAACAGAATTTTTAAAAACATTGGGGGAAGTGGCAACAAAACGACTATTCACGTTGGTGTGTAGAATATATGAATCTGGCGATATACCATCTGACTTTCGGAAAAGCATCATCAACACAATTCCGAAGACGGCAAAAGCTGACAAGTGCGAGAATTATCGCACAATCAGCTTAACAGTTCATGCATCGAAGCTGCTCACAAGAATAATATACAGAAGAATGGAAAATTGAGAATGCGCTAGGTGACGAGCAGTTTGGCTTTAGGAAAAGTAAAGGGACGAGAGAGGCAATTCTGACATTACGGCTAATAATGGAAGCAAGGATAAAGAAAAATTAAGACACTTTCATAGGATTTGTCGACCTGGAACAGGCGTTCGACAATATAAAATGGTGCAGGCTGTTCGAGATTCTGAAAAAAGTAGGGGTAAGCTATTGGGAGAGACGGGTCATAAACAACATGTACAACAACCAAGAGGGAATAATAAGAGTGGACGATCATGAACGAAGTGCCCGTATTAAGAAAGGTGTAAGACAAGGCTGTAGCCTTTCGCCCCTACTCTTCAATCTGTACATCGAGGAAGCAATGATGGAAATAAAAGAAATGTTCAGGAGTGGAATTAAAATACAAGGTGAAAGGATATCAATGATACGATTCGCTGATGACATTGCCATCCAGAGTAAAAGTGAAGAAGAATTAAATGATCTGCTGAACGGAATCAAAAGTCTAATGAGTACACAGTATGGATTGAGAGTAAATCGGAGAAAGACGAAGGTAATGAGAAGTAGTAGAAATGAGAACAGCGAGAAACCTAACATCAGGATTGATGGTCACGAAGTCAATGAAGTTAAGGGATTCTGCTACCTAGGCAGTAAAATAACCAATGACGGACGGAGCAAGGAGGACATCAAAAGCAGACTCGCTATGGCAAAAAAGGCATTTCTGGCCAAGCGAAGTCTACTAATATGAAATACCGGCCTTAATTTGAGGAAGAAATTTCTGAGGATGTACGTACGTCTGGAACAGCATTGTATGGTAGTGAAACATGGACTGTGGGAAAACCGGAACAGAAGAGAATCGAAGCATTTGAGATGTGGTGCTATAGACGAATGTTGAAAACTAGGTGGACTGTTAAGGTAAGGAATGAGGAGGTTCTACGCAGAATCGGAGAGGAAAGGAATATGTGGAAAACACTGATAAGGAGAAGGGACAGGATGGTAGGACATCTGCTAAGACATAGGGAATGACTTCCATGGTACTAGAGGGAGCTGTAGAGAGCATAAACTGTACAGAAAGACAGAGATTGGAATACGTCAAGCAAATAATTGAGGACGTAGGTTGCAAGTGCTACTCTGAGATGAAGAGGTTAGCACAGGAAAGGATTTCGTGGCTGGCCGCATCAAACCAGTCAGTAGACTGATGACCAAAAAAGAAAACAAAAGATTTACTTACTTCGCTTAGAGTTTAAATTTCTTCTGCACTGAGTGGGATGGAGTATAAGAACTGTGTAACACCAAGCAAGTGTGTATCCACCCATGATATTCTTTCAGGGTGTCGCAGTTTCGACAAAGTTAGATTTTCCTTTCTAGGTTCGTTGTTGTTGGTTGTAACAACAAGCACTGTGCAGTGAAGAAGAGCTAAGCGCAGCAAGTGTCGCTGGCGCCAGATTCTCGGCGCACACCTGAGGTAATGCTTCGCGAATCCCTCGCCGCGCGCCGGCGCACGGTGCGGACACGTGTGACGCGCGCGGCCGCCGCCGCCGCCGCCTATTCGTGGCCGCGCAGCCACTTTGCCGGAGGCCGCTCCGCCTTGCCCCTCTCGCTCCCTTTGCATAATCGTATTGCAGGTGGCAGAGCCGCACGGGCGCTTATCGTCTCGGCTTACAACTGCGCCACACCTCGTACGCCGGCGCGCCAAGGCGCTGCCTCGGCCCTGGAAGCATCTGCCGCCCCCGTGCCACCGAGGCTATCTCTGCCCCGCTTTCAGCCCGTCCAGTGGTAGCCACGTAGTTCACGAGGCTTGTTGCAGCAAGAAGTAACGCCGTTGAGACGGGTAAAATAAATATGTGACCACTCTACAGTGTGCAAACGACAACTGGTCACAGCGTACCACAGTGGTCTATTGGAAGCCGAGAGGAACAGATATACCAGGTCATCAAAAACTCAGTACAAATTGAAAACTGAATAAATCACGGAATAACGTAGATAGAGAGGTACAAATTTCCACACATGCTTGGAATGACATGGGGTTTTATTAGAACCAAAAAAATACAAAAGTTCAAAAAATGTGCGACAGATGGCGCTTCGTCTGATCAGAATAGCAATAATTAGCATAACAAAGTAAAACAAAGCAAAGATGATGTTCTTTACAGGACATGCTCAATATGTCCACCATCATTCCTCAACAATAGCCCTAGTCGACGAATAATGTTGTGAACAGCACTGTAATGCATGTCCGGAGTTATGGTGAGGCATTGGCGTCGGATGTTGTATTTCAGCATCCCTAGAGATGTCGGTCGATCACTATACACTTGCGACTTGATGTAATCCCAAAGCCAATAATCGCACGGACTGAGGTCTGGAGACCTGGGAGGTCAAGCATGACGAAAGTGGCGGACTTTTGTGAACTTTGCATTTTTTCTTTTTTTTTTTTTTTGGGTTCTAATAAAACCCAATGTCAAAGGATGTGTGTCAATTTTATCTCTCTATCTACATTGTCTGTGGTTTATTACATTTTCAAATTTATACAGGCCTTTTGATCACCCGGTATATACAGGGTGGTCCATTAATAGTGACCGGGCCAAAAATCTCACGAAATAAGCATCAAACGAAAAAACTGCAAAGAACGAAACTCCGTCTACCTTGAAGGGGGAAACCAGATGGCGCTATGGTTAGCCCGCTACATGGCGCTGCCACAGGTCAAACGGATATCAACTACCGTTTTTTAAAAGTAGGAACCCCCATATTTAATTACATCTACGTATAGTACGTAAGGAAATATGAAAGTTTTAGTTGGACCACTTTTTTCGCTTTGTGATAGATGGTGCTGTAATAGTAACACACGTATAAGTATGTGGTATCACGTAACATGCCGCCAGTGCGGTCGGTATTTGCTTCGTGATACATTACCCGCGTTAAAACGTACCTATTACCAACTGCGGGAAAGGTCGATATCGTGTTGATGTATGGCTATTGTGATCAAAATGCCCAACGGGCGTGTGCTCTGTATGCTGCTCGGTATCCTGGACGACATCGTCCAAGTGTCCGGACCGTTCGCCGGATAGTTAAGTTATTTAAGGAAACAGGAAGTGTTCAGTTACGTGTGAAACGTCAACTACGACCTGCAAAAAATGATGATGCCCAAGTAGGTGTTTTAGCTGCTTTCGCGGCTAATCCGCACATCAGTAGCAGAAAAATTGCCCCAGAATCGGGAATCTCAAAAACGTCTGTGTTGAGAATGCTACATCAACATCGACTGCACCCGTACAATATTTCTATACACCAGGAATTGCATGGCGACGACTTTGAACGTCGTGTACAGTTCTGCCACTGGGCACAAGAGGAATTACGGGATGATCACAGATTTTTTGCTTGCGTTCTATTTAGCGACGAAGCGTCATTCACCAACAGCGGTAACGTAAGCCGGCATAATATGCACTATTGGGCAACGGAAAATCCACGATGGCTGCAACAAGTGGAACATCAGCGAACTTGGCGGGTTAACGTATGGTGCGGCATTATGGGAGGAAGGATAATTGGCCCCCATTTTATGGATGACAACCTAAATGGTGCAATGTATGCTAATTTCCTGCGTAATGTTTTACCGATGTTACTACAACATGTTTCACTGCGTGACAGAATTGCGATGTACTTCCAACATGATGGATGTCCGGCACATAGCTCGTGTGCTGTTCAAGCGGTATTGAATAGCATTTTTCTTGACAGGTGGATTGGTTGTCGAAGCACCATACCATGACCCGCACGTTCACCGGACCTGACGTCCCCGGATTTCTTTCTGTGGAGAAAGTTGAAGGACATTTGCTATCGTGATCCACCGATAACGCTTGACAGCATGAGTCACCGCATTGTCAAAGCATGTGCGAGTATTACGGAAGGCGAATCACTCGCTCTTCAGAGGAATGTCGTTACACGTATTGCCAAATGCATTGATGTTGACGGACATCATTTTGAGCATTTATTGCATTAATGTGGTCTTTACAGGTAATCAAGCTGTAACAGCAGGCGTTCTCAGAAATGATAAGTTCACACAGGTACATGTATCAAATTGGAACAACTGAAATAAAATGTTCAAAGGTACCTAATGTTCTGTATTTTAATTTTAAGAAAACCTACCTGTTACCAACTGTTCGTCTATAATTGTGAGCCGTAGGTTTGTGACTATTACAGCGCCATCTGTCACAAAGCGTAAAAGTTATCCAACTAAAACATTCATATTTCTTTACGTACTACGCAAATATGTAATAGAAAATGGGGGTTCCTATTTTAAAAAACGCAGTTGATATCCGTTTGACCTATGGCAACGCTATCTAGCGGGCCAACCATAGCGCCATCTGGTTTCCCCCTTCAAGCTGGACAAGTTTCGTTCTTTGTAGTTTTTTCATTTGACGTTGAGATATTTGGCCAGGTCACGATCAATGGACCACCCTGTATATAGACGTTACTTGTGCTCCATCTGATTGAGGAAGCACTGCAAATTGGCCTACAAAAACCACCAAAGCTACAACACATGCGCGTCATCCGAGATTTTTACACTTTTGCGTTTGCTTGAGCAAACTATTCGTCACAGACAAAAAAATTTGAGTAAGAAAAATTTAATGTAGTTTAATCATGTATCGGGATACACTCCGGTCGCCGTTTCATTATTTTTTTTTTTTTTTTTTTTTTTTTTTTTTTTTTTTTTTTTTTTTTTTCTTCACGGCACTCCCTCCTACTACTGGACAAAAATTTGCGATTGCACAAATTACTTCTCATATTCGACCTTATCTGGTCTTCACTATTATTATTTGTGGTTTAAGTGATCCTTTTTTATTCTTATAAAGTGTGATACAGTTGCCGCTACAGTTGACCGTTTATTCAACGCGGAGTGTTATATCTGACCTTCATAAAACATGCACAAGGATTTCATATTCTCTCGCTCGCTACGCGCGAACTGTTAATCCCAAAGGAAATATGGTTAGGTTAGGTTAGTGTTTTTTAACGTCTCGTCGACAGCGAGGGCATTAGAGACGGAGCGCAAGCTCGTGTTAGGGAAGAATGGGGAAGGAAATCGGCCGTGCCCTGTCAAAGGAACCATCCCGGCATTTGCCTGATACGATTTAGGGAAATTACGGAAAACCTAAATCAGGATGGCTCGAGACAGGATTGAACCGTCGTCCTCCCGAATGCGAGTCCAGTGAAAGGAAATAGGGAAAGACTTTTCAGCGGGAGATATAATGTAGCTAAAACCTGTACTGGTATACGTTTTCGCTGGAACTCACAGTTTTCTAATTATTCAAGAAAAAAGTACAGAAGCGATCTTCAAACGCACCCTCACTCCCACACTCATTCCTAACTCATCAGGATTTTTAGTACGTTGTTAATGGGGCTCCCTGGTACTACTGTTGAAAAATTTGCGACTGCACGAATTATTTCCTACATACGACCAATCCTGGTCCTCGCTGACTGGCCACTGGTTTAGTGGAGCCCCTACAAAATATTGTCTAATTGACGTTGGTGAAAGTTTTACCCAACAGGTTTTTGAATTGTAACAGCATAAAATGTTCAATTAAGGCGTTGTGTTCGTCGGGTCTTCTGACTAAGTAACTGCTCGACTTATTAGGGGTAAGTTTGGATCGAATTGTCAACGTAATTAGTTTTAGCGTAACTTCTACAAAAAAATTATTTCATTACTCTCACGGGCAAATTTAAATTAACAATATTAATGAAATGCGGACTATGCTAGAGGCATAACAGCCCAATCAGTAGAGACCCGAAAAGTTCAAATATCGGGAATAGTTCGTGTTGTCGGAAAATTTTGTAAAGTGTTGGGAGGGCGTGCACGAAACTATTACAAATCCTGATTGAGGGAGGGCTAAGTGTGCTGATGGAGCTGCATGTGACGGTCACTTACGTTTCGTTTAAACAACTCGGAAACCCTGGCCTCCAGCAAAAACGTATCCCAATATAAAATTCAACTACATTTTCCTGTCAAAAGATTCTGTTCATTTTTTCGGTAGGACTAACTGTTTGCGCGTCATACGGAAATCTCGTGCGTGGTTTATGAAGCCCGTAAATAACAATGTGGGTTGCATAAAACGACAGCGGTAGGGAAGCGGAATAACCCTGTGTAAATACTTCAACTCACATAAAAATACACACTGAAAAATTTTATAACTGAATATCTAGGTCTCTTAACTAGATCACAGATATTACTATAGCCGGATGCAGGGCAATGAGCTTACGAAGTTTTTAAATGGTTCAAATGGCTCTGAGCACTATGGGACTCAACTTCTGAGGTCATTAGCCCCTAGAACTTAGAACTAGTTAAACCTAACTAACCTAAGGACATCACAAACATCCATGCCCGAGGCAGGATTCGAACCTGCGACCGTAGCGGTCTTGCGGTTCCAGACTGCAGCGCCTTTAACCGCACGGCCACTTCGGCCGGCCTTTACGAAGTTTTCGTAATAAAAACCCTTTAAGCAGGTCCTATAGCCGCATTCCGGGGCTAGCCTGAAGGCACCACACATTCCATGCTCTGTACAGAATAGATTCAAATCTGGCCATAGCTTCCTGGGAATACCAAGTCCATTTACACGTGTTGTAAGATCAGTAGCAAGGCTAGAATTCTTTGGCGGTGACTTCTGCCAAACCTCTAGCCGTCCTTGGCCCACACCATAAATAAGAGGCGTATCTTGCGTTGGTCAGGATTGTTTTCCGCATTTAAGTTTGCTATTAGGCATATTCTGTTGCTTGTTGTACAAAAGTGAGATCTGATGCGTAGTACACACTTGGAACTCTCTTACAGTTGCTGCTGCTCGTCTTAACGATCTAGTAGTGCCACTAATTATTCTCACAGTCTGAGCTTATTACCCCACTCCCTTAATACAGCTACTTCTTTAACAATGGTATATTTGTTGCATAATTAGACAAGAAATGGATGTCAAAAATATTGGATAGCAATTTTGTGAATTACATGTGCAACATTCACTGTAGATGATTATGACCCTCACTTTCTTCGAAAAACTGGAAATGATTTTTTGTTTTGTACTTTTTTTCTTAAATAAGGGGCTAAGTCTTCCACAAAATTGTTAAGGAACTTGATATGAATAGTACTGTATTATAAGGAACTAGGGACCTAGAAACACGGAGAGGCTTCGTCCCCGCCGTAGCCCTCAATGGTTCCCAACAGGCTACAGCAGCCCACTCACCGCACCTCCGCTCCACACTGAACCCATGGTTATTGGACGGTTCGGCCGCTAGTGGACGCCCCCCCCCCCCCCCCCCCCCCACTTCCCGGGGAACGTCTCACGCCAGACACGTGTAACCCCAATGTTTGTACTTGTGGTGTACGCGTAAGCGTAGAAAAGTGTTAGCGCAGCAATCGCCGACATAGTGTAACTGAGGCGGAATAAGGGGAACCAGCCCACATTCGCCGAGGCAGATGGAAAACCGCCTGAAAATAATCCACAGACTGGCCGGCACACCGGACCTCGACACTAATCCGCCGGGCGGGTTCGTGCCGGGGACCAGAAAGCTTTCCCGCCCGGAAATCAGTGCGTTAGACCGCACGGCTAACGGGGCGAGGGGCTCGACATGGATTACTTCGGGCCTTGGAACTTTTTCCCATTTTAGCGAATTCTGTTGTTGCCTAGTGCCACTGACAGAAATGCCTATATTACTCAACTTTGTAACGGTGTGAGAATGAATTTGGGGTTTGCTTTTGTGGAGCAGCATTGATTAGGGAGTTAAGAATTTCTGTCTTCGCTGCTCATGTCTCGCCCATGCTCGTCTGGACACTAACTTCGGTATCTAAGAGCTATTAAGGGAACCCGGAAACTAAAAATGATGGAATTTTGGGTTTTCAGTTTATTGTGAAATAAAATACTTCCTCTTTAAAATGACATATTAATCTTACCTGTAGCTCAACTCCAAGCATTGAAAATATTATTTTCAATAATGTGCTGTAGAGGGCTTGTCGCGACATTGAATTTCCATGGATACATTGCAACGTAACCTTCCAGTACTGGTGGTAGTAAAAGTCCACCTAGTAGGTAGATTACCGTCGCTTTGACATGTCTTACCGCTCCTGGAAGCTACTGTCTGTAGTAAACGGTTTTTTACATTCGTGTGGTCCACGAAATTACTGGCCCTTGCGAGTTATTGCTGGATGTTAATAATCTCTAGTGGAAGGTTTTAACGAACCGGTAGAAATTTGAACGCAACGGATAACGCATTTTTTGAACTACTACAGAAGGCATCTATACAGGGCTTAATAGGCATTATATAGCTTTTATTAGCTTTCATGACCCAGAATTCGACTGTGGTAGTGACTGCCACCTATTCTTCGTGATGGAAAGAGTAAATAATCAGTCGAGGGTAGAGATTAATTGATATTTATTGAGTACCGATGGTATTTCAACAACTAGTCGTGTTTCTCTTGCAATGTACGTCATCAAAACCCGTCTCAATTTAACATGGTTCAGTTTCGCCACGTAATTATGGAATGGGACAGAGGAGCGCAGACCTGGCTTCAATGTAATTCTATACAACCGCACAATTATTTCTAAACCCTCGGTTATTACATTCAGTTACTATAGATTACTCAGAACAAGTTCCGCAAAGACAATAGAAGCAAAACTAGGTCAGGGTAGAAGAGTATTTCGCAAATCTTTATCAAATCAGTGGGCATTAAATCCGCTACTTTTCCTAGTGGCACGAGTATGTTACATAACGCACAACTTCGCCAACAAATCAACTCGTTATGGTGGTGCACAAGAAACATCGCTTCAATGCTGTTCAACCCACATGGCCAAGTTTCAGTAGCCAACAGAAACCCAGAAAAATATGGACACACACGATTATTCCTTCCCTATTTTACACCCGCACACTATCGTATGATTATTCATCGTGTACAATATATTTTCAGACCGAAACTACAATTTATCAATGTGGCGGTTGCTCCAACCGACCACGTGGTGCGAAAGCAAGTTCACAAAGAAGTCACACGGAAAAAAAATTTAAAAAAAAATATCACTGTAAATGGAAGAGCGGATTAAAATACATTGAATGAGTGAATTTCCGTTAAGCACAGAGCAATAACGTTACCGTGAGCTTAAGGCACATGGTGCGTTGCCTGAACAAGGCACTAACACAAGTTCTATTGAAATTCGAGTAAATTAAGAAAATCAATTCCCTTATGGAGTTCAGTGGTAATTTCGCGCCTGATTTCAACATCTGGACTTCATTACAGAGCAGATTTCAGACAATCTGATACCTATGTTAACATTACCAATACGAGAGCTGCGTCTCCATATCTGTCCAGCACCACGACCCAGGAAGAAGTGCTCTTCCAACCGAAATCGCCTAACCGTTCCGCTTACAAACGTGGTGGGGGTGGCGCGCCAACCTGACAGAGCCAATACGCGCGCCTACGTGTCATCTTTGCCCTGACCTGCAAACTTGGTCTCTGCTAAACTTGTTCACGCCTGGGGGGTTGGTACTACCCTACCCAGAACGACCATTCATGCAGTGTTACAATCTGTGCCTAAAGCTTTCTGCTAGTTCACACACTCACTCATTTATACCGTCCAGGCCGCACAAAGGAAAGGAAAATGGGAAACGTGGTACACAACAGAAAAAGATTCAATAAATAACCCTGTTTAGTCCATTCTCTCCTTTTGGACTCCAGCTGAGGTATCACCTGCAAGAGAAGAAATTCTTGCTAATAATTTCTGCGTGCTAGCAATTTATTAAAACATTGGAACGGTACAACCGGTTCCGTTTCAACATGTTCATTGAAAACATCGTTTTTCAAAACTTCCGGTCTTTCCAAAGACTATATATTATGTTGGCAACACGATTTGATAGGCAATTGTTTTGTATGCGTATTGTAGTCATTGGATACTGTTGTTTACATTGAGCATTTGGTGCTTATTGCACGATTTGTGTTGTATTTCTATTGCGTAACTGGAACTTATCAAATATGCCTCGATTTAGTAACAGAGTTTACAAGAGGAAGAAGCCTCCTCCGAGGTACACTAGTGAAACTGTGATAATTTCTCCGACATTGGGAAATGATTCTGAAAATAGTGAGGTTATTCGTGAAGTGTAATCTACTCCTGTCTCTAGCACAAGCAAGAAGTTGCATGGATCACCTGAAAAATACTGCAGTTGATTGGAGAAGTGTAGCGAGGATAATGTGAACGAATTAATTAACATCTCATTGCTGTCAAAGGTGATTGAGAGTTCAGTACTGTGTAAGGAATGTTGCAAATTGAGTATATCAGTAAATGTCAAACGACACATAGGGCTTGCAGCAGAAATCTGTCTCCATTGTACTAGTTGTCATTACAGTGTTTCATTTTGGAACTCAGAATATGTCGAAATAGGCTTAGGTGAAACTGATAGTGAGAAAAGCAACTACTATGGTGTAAGTATTAGATGTGTTTATGCTCTAAGGTCAATCGGTAAGGGATACTCTGTTGGTCAAATGTTTTTTGGTGTAATGAATCTACCACAACCACCAACGAAATTCTCAAAATATAACCCTGTTGTTGGATCCTGTGTTGAAGACATTTCCCAAGAATACATGAAAGAAGCAGTGGAGGAGGCTGTGGCGGTGCATGAAGAAATTCCAGATGTTCAGAATCCTCGGGACCTGACTGTCGCACTAGATGGTACGTGGCAGAAGCGCGGGCACACTTCACATAATGGGGTAATAACGGCAACAAGTACCGATACTACAAAAGTTATAGATGTTGTAATGAAGTCCAAGCACTGTAGGTGTCCTAAAAGAGTGAAGGATGAGCATGCAGAAAACTGTCGATGGAATTACAGTGGGTTTAGTTGGGCCATGGAAGTTTCCTGTGTGAAAGGCATTTTCAGTCGCTCTCTTCTGTGGTACAAGGTCAGATACCTACAGTTCCTGGGTGATGGTGATTCGAAGTCTTTTGCTGCTGTATCTGAGCTGAAACCTTCTGGAAATTATGTTACTATTACTAAACAGGAGTGCATAGGTCACGTTCAGAAACGTATGGGAACAAGGCTGCGTCGACTGAAGACCATAATGAAAGGCCAAGTACACAGGGATGGAAAACCGTTGGGTGGAGCTAAAAGATTGACAGACGAGGTAATCAACAGTTTGCAGAAAGACTATGGACTGGGAATAAGACAAAATACTCACAGTGTTGATTCAATGGAAAAGGCTGTAATGGCACTTTACTACCACACCTTATCGACTGACGAGGAACCACTACATGGACTACGCCCACAGGAATCCAATTCCTGGTGCAAGTACAACAAATATCAGCTATCTGAACGTGTATACAAGCATCATCACAGTCTACCAGAAACTGTCATGAAGGCTATAAAACCAATTTTCAGAGATCTTTCTGCAACTGAACTTTCTAAGAAATATCTCCATGGACGTACACAAAATCAAAAAGAGAGTGTGAATAATGTAATTTGGACCAGAATCCCAAAAAATGTGTTTGTGGAAATTCGTACTCTTTATTTTGGAGTATATGATGCCATTGCTACGTACAACAAAGGTAACATTATAAAGTGCAATGTGCTGCAGAAGTTGGATGTGATGCCCGAAAGTACGTAGTGAGTGCAATGATACCTATAGACAATGAGAGGAAACGGGATGCTGAAAGGAAAGAAAAGGAGTGTGAGAGGCAATCCAGACAAAGAATGAAAGATGCGAAAAGAAGGATAGATGGGGAGATGTCTAGTGACAGTGAAAACCCCTCTTATGGTGCTGGACTCCACTAAAATGTTAGTGAAACTTTGGAATTCGTTTTCCACAAGTTCACTTTTTTGCCATATAAGGAACATTTTCTGCTAAACTATTAGAGATAAGGACTTAAAGTTTTCAAGGAATGTAAACAGTGCCAATATACACCTTGTATCATAGCCTTTTTGTGATACATAATTGATAATAGATTTTATTTCAAAGATACTATGCCAAAAAATGTGTCATTTTCAGTAACAAAATAATATCTTCCCAAAAAACACCAATAAATTAAAATCCATATTGGTACATGGTATTAAATATATGTAATATTATACTGTAAAAGTTTCATCATTCTGGTGTCAATAGTTCATAAGTAAATGTTCCTCACATTTAACATTGTAGGTATAGGACGTTCCGGGTCCACTTAAATGTGACCATACGTTCTATACAGCTGCTGGCATTTTGTTAAGTTGCTGTAGCCTTCTTCCCCCCCCCCCCCCTTCCGCACCCCTTCCCTACTACTACCTCCCCTCGCCCCCCCCCCACCGCTGCACACTCCCATCTTGACTCCAACCTATACGAAAGTTGTTGCGTGTGAGTAGCCACGACATCTTGACCGTCAAGGAACGGTTTTTCACCCCCCAAATAGTAATACAGTAAACTTGAGCGCTACAAGTAACACATTTCAAATCTGTCCATTATTAGAGGTGTATATACGCCACAAACCATTTTAGGCTCCATACACGATAGGACCTTGTCATTGTCTGTCAACATATAGAAGTGCTGAAACCTGTACAGTTACATTTTGTATTGTCATCTAGGAAAGATTTCATCATGGAATGCTAACGGCAGCAGCTGGTGGTAGAACAGTTTCCTCCCTTAAAAACATCATTAAACAAATATGACCATTCCTTTATTCGAATTCACGTCTTTCAGACGCTCTTATTGAAGGCACCTAATACTCTGGCATGAAATGCACAAGTGTTGCTCATATGGTTATTTTCGTTTCAGAGTCTGATTGTTGATTTATAGTAGAAGTAAACCTGTGTTGCATTGATTTGCTCATATTGGAATAATCCATCCACGGCAAAGCAGTTCTCGTAAACTCATAACCACCCGTTACCTTCCAAAACAACGGGGTTGTGGACATTACATTCGCAGAACCATTTCCATCGGAAGCAAACAGTCTCCTAGATAAGGATTCATTTGGTCCAGATGAGAAAGTCCCGTCTACGCGAATCAGAGATACTGTTGGGGCGCTACCACAACATGCCCACGAGCGGCTGGAAAGTGATGGATGGCCAACATGTGCACTGATGAGCAACACCAAGGGAAACTGTATAAATAATACATTATGCAGACGTGCGCTGCAAGCGAAGTAGTGGAACTGAACGCAGAAAGAGTGCTGGTACTTTGCCGCGAGGGCAGGAAAAAAAGGGCAGGTAGGTCGCAGTACTTTAAGAGACATTTCTCGTCGAAAAGAAACGAAAGCGCCCTCACTTCTACGCAGTTTCTCCTTCAGGTTCACATTTCCGTGCTCCAGTCAACCACAACAGATTTCATTAAGGTTGCCGTTAATGACAGGACATGAATGATTCCAAATCAGCAGCATTCACTTTTGTCCTTGATGACTTATTGATAATTACTAACATGTGAGAAGCCCATCCACTCCATGATGAAGTTTTAAATGAAATCATTCCTAAACCGCGCGCGTAGTTGTGTGTGGGTGCAGGGGGGCGGGGGGGGGGGGGGGGGTAGCAGGGAGGAGGAAGTCATCTTGGAACAAACCGTAGCCTAAACGTGAGTACATAAAGCCTTTCGGTGGATGAGCTACCCACCAAAGATCCACGGCACTTATATGTCCACATATACTATGTGTTTCAGGAAAAGTAAGTAATTTTTGTGGGATGATGTACAATCAATTAAGTACACAAACATGCGAACTCTGTTACTAATAGTTAGTGCGCTAGACATCGTCAAAATGCATTCGCTTTGCCCGGAGGAAACATCACTGTACATCGTCATTGCTGGAGTAAATACTCGAAGAGTGCGACATTGACTTGATGGCACAATTCAAGCCGTCGAACCACGGGTAATGTTTCACTGGCTTGATCTCTGACGTCTGATTTAGCAACAGCAATTCGAGCTACGAGTTCCTCCGCAATACTTACTGGAGTTTGATAGAAAGAGGCCGGCCGTTGTGGCCGAGCGGTTCTAGGCTCATCAGTCCGGAACCGCGCTGATGCTACGGTCGCAGGTTCGAATTCTGCCTCGGACATGGATGTGTGCGATGTCCTTAGGTTAGTTACATTTAAGTAGTTATAAGTTCTAGGGGACTGATGACCTCAGATGTTAAGTCCCATAGTGCTCAGAGCCATTTCAACCATTTTTTTTTACAAAGAGTCTTCACGTGGTTCGAAAGATGAAAACCAAGTGGAGTGAGATGCCAGTAAACAGGTTCAATTACGTCCAGTCCAGGGTCCAGAGTATCGTCTGTCCAAAAATCTTCTCACTCGATTTGTGAAATGGTGAGGTGCTTCATCATGTTGGAACAATATTCGTCTTCTGGTTTGAAGCGGCACATCTTTGAGAAGACCTGGAACTTCGTGTTCGAGAAATACGCTGTAAACACGACCAGTTAGACGGCGTAAAAAAATGTAAGGCCCCACTATTTGGTTATGATTATTTTCGGCCCAAACAATAAATGAAAATCGTTCCTAAAAATGGTGGACAGCCGTACGTCGAGGATTTTCGCGAGATCGTACATAGGAGTTGCGACTGCTGAACGTTTCTAAGCGGGTGGAAGTCGATTCATCAGTTAACAGAACAATGTTTGTGAAGTCGGGATTAAGTAGTGTTCCTCAAACACTTCTAGAACTAGCATTTAGAGCATGAGCAACAGGGCCTACGCTATCAAAGTATTGTGGTCGAACATATGTACTAGTTGCTCCTCGAAACCATAATTTCGTAGACTCTGCGGTTGGCCTCTATAATGGAAATCTCCCTCTATTGTGACCCTTTCATGGAGACGACAATCCACAGCAGCAAATGTTCTTTTATTTAGTATTCCTCTGTTTGAGTAATAGGCTGAGTATAAAAGCCGTGCTCCTTCCACAGTTCCTGCAGCACCAAAAGCCAAGTACATGCCTGCAAGTTCGTTCCACGTGAAACTTTCCACGTCCGACGCATGGTAACACAGAGAAAACAATCTCTTAATATTTGTAAGTGTGGACCATTGTTCCACAACACACTATCTTACCTTTCGTATAAGACTTCATTATCGATGACATTCAGGTAGAAGCGATGTACACGAACGACAACTCTCTTCAAAAAACACGGCATAGAAGGACGATAAAAGAAACTGCCACAGAGTTTCCTCGTTAGGTGCGGGTATCATTGAAAACAAATAACAATACACATCCAAACTTACGTATACGTACTGCCGATTGTCGCGGCAAAGGGTGGACGGATGACTTTTTAACGTCGCCTACCGCATCGAAGCTGCTTACAAGAATAATATACAGAAGAACGGAAAAGAAAATTGAGAATGCGCTAGGTGACGAGCAGTTTGGCTTTAGGAAAAGTAAAGGGATGAGAGAGGCAATTCTGAGGTTACGGCTAATAACGGAAGCAAGGCTAAAGAAAAATTAAGACACTTTCATAGGATTTGTCGACCTGGAAAAAGCGTTCGACAAAATAAAATGGTGCAAGCTGTTCGAGATTCTGAAAAAAGAAGGGGTAAGCTATAGGGAGAGACGGGTCATATACAATATGTACAACAACCAAGAGGGAATAATAAGAGTGGACGATCAAGAACGAAGTGCTCGTATTAAGAAGGGTGTAAGACAAGGCTGAAGCCTTTCGCCCCTATTCTTCAATCTGCACATCGAAGAAGCAATGATGGAAATAAAAGAAATGTTCAGGAGTGGAATTATATTACAAGGTGAAAGGATATCATCGATACGATTCGCTGATGATATTGCTATCCAGAGTGAAAGTGAAGAAGAATTAAATAATCTGCTGAACGGAATGAACAGTCTAATGAGTACACAGTATGGTTTGAGAGTAAATCGGAGAAAGACGAAGGTAATGAGAAGTAGTAGAAATGAGAACAGCGAAAAACTTAACATCAGGATTGATGGTCACGAAGTCAATGAAGTTAAGGAATTCTGCTACCTACGCAGTAAAATAACCAATGACGGAAGGAGCAAAGAGGACATCAAAAACAGACTCGCTATGGCAAAAAAGGCATTTCTGGATAAGAGAAGTCTACTAATATCAGTTACCGGCCTTAATTTGAGGAAGAAATTTCTGAGGAAGTACGTCTGGAGTACAGCATTGTATGGTAGTGAAACATGGACTGTGGGAAAACAGGAACAGAAGAGAATCGAAGCATTTGAGATGTGGTGCTATAGACGAATGTTGAAAATTAGGTGGACTGATAAGGTAAGGAATGAGGAGGTTCTACGCAGAATCGGAGAGGAAAGGAATATGTGGAAAACACTGATAAGGAAAAGGGACAGGATGATATGACATCTGCTAAGACATGAGGGAATGACTTCCATGGTACTAGAGGGAGCTGTAGAGGGCAAAAACTGTAGAGGAAGACAGAGATTGGAATAAGTCAAGAAAATAATTGAGGACGTAGGTTGCAAGTGCTGCTCTGAGATGAAGAGGTTAGCACAGGAAAGGAATTCGTGGCTGGCCGCATCAAACCAGTCAGTAGACTGATGACAAAAAAAAAAACCTGCCGTATATATGCGTCGGCGACACCATGTTCGTATAGTTAAAATGATTGTCTCTATCCAAGAATATTCTACAAATATTCTCTACTTATATCTGAAACATCTGGAATAGTCCGTAAGTCATTGCGCAGATCATGAGAGAGCATACATCGCACCAATATTATCAAAGTTTTTGTACAAATCCATTCCCGTAACGATCGCGGTAAAAATTACTGCCTGTAGGTCTCTGTACGCGCCCTAATGTCTCTCCTCATCATCCCTGCTTGAGACATATATGATGGCTCAGTCTTCTTGAAATACAAGTTCTCTAAATTCATTCGATAGCATTTCGCAAGAATTTGGAAAATTGGAAATTTATCGTAAGTCTTATGGGACCAAACCACTGAGGTCATCGGTCCCTAGGCTTACACACTACTTAATCTAACTTAAACTTACACTAAGGATAACACACACACACACACACACACACACACACACACATGCACGAAGGAGAACTCGAACCTCCGACGGTGGGATTCGCGCTGACCGTGACAAGGAGCCCTAGACCGCTCGGCTACCCCGTGCGGCTCGCAAGAATTACCTCACCTTCATACATATATTTATGCCTATCGTATTGAATAACATAAATGTGATCTGATAACACGATTAACAGCTACTGTATGCCTCTGTCGTCTCCTTAAATGACGCCAGTGCAATGTAACACGAAAAAAAAAAAATAGCCAACAGGCACTAGAATGTAACTCAACGTTGTTCAGGTGACTACTTACTATCTCTGTCACCGTCGTTAACAGTCATTTCTGTTAAAATATAATAATAATATAATAATTTGATAATCACGTAGGCGTGTGTTTGAAAGTTGGGCATTCTGAATACTCCTTCAGAGTATAATTATTACCTCATTAAGTCAGTTATAAACAACCAAGTGCACTTCTAAAGGAACAAGTGTGTACATAATTACAGTATCAGAAGGAAAAATGAGATTCTCTACTTCGCTTTATAGGTTGTCTTTAGCACAAAAGGCATTCACAATGCTGCAACTAAAATTGTTAATCATTTACCCACTGATGTAAAATGTCTAACAGATAACAAAGAAAAATTTGAAAATTTCTCTCCGACAGCTCCATGTATTCCGTAGAACAATTTCTATTATTTTAACGTATGGAGCTCGGTGGGAGGGATTTCATAGCTTACATACGCATTTTAATAGTAAAAATAAAAGACTGACATATAATTGTAAATGTTAAGTATGTAAAATGGTTCGTTCCACGTCATTGCGATTTATCGTGCAATACAACCATACAACATGAAACTATATAAATTAACCAATGGGCTGCTACTGGCTGACATTAGCACCCTGCACTATGCACTTTAATATCTCCGATACGTGTTGGAATAAGTACCTACTGGCACTGACAATAACAATCAACCCAAATTCCACCGCTTCGCTCGTCGCAGTTTCACCAAAATAATTTTGAGTACAGGACTTATAATTCCGTTAAACCTATACACCACCAAATTCACTCCTGCTTTTGTCTACGACTGGCGACGTAGTGCACACACATGCGAACATCCACACTTACATGAGACCACATACAGATATAAAATCACAGGGCCTTGTTTGTAGCTATTTGAATACATAAACTGTTACTCTGGATTCTACTGAAAAACTTTATACGTAAAATATGTTTATATTCCACTGAATATATTTAGCGCGCCGTTTTGTGGTACAGATCTAAGAGAGCATAAACTAAAATGAATTTTAAACATTTACTGGTCGTTATTACCCTCCTTTATAGTTCTTAGTTGCTTATTTATAATTTGATTTCGTATTTGGATAAATCAGGATCATTTTCAGATCCAATAGTAGCGTCAGCACTCACAGTACTCTGATACGTGGTTCTGAGTAGACGAGACGGGCTACTGACGCAACTACTGACATCTTAAGATGATCCTCAGTGATCGAAACATGTAATCTAATTAAAAGCGGGCTAACTGAAACTGAACTGAAAATAGAATTACAGTGTCAATGCAGACGCCGTTATTCACGAGATGAATATATCAGACAGAGTGATTTACTGGTCAGTCTCTACCATATAGGGTAATTTAACTGTAGTTTCCATCAGGGACTTTCTATCAAAACATCTAAACTGTTGTCTGTAGTTGCGTATACCGCGAAGTCAGAAACAATCCGAAAAGCGTTTAAGGGTGTTGTAGTATAGGTTGTGCTGAATAATGATTTTTAAGTAAAAAATTCGATACGTTTCGCCGTTTCCGAGTTAACTGGCTGCGCACCCGAATTCAATCGGCCCTACAAAGGCGGTTTCGGCTATCGCGTTCTTCGTTTGGTTTTCTAAAACTGAAAGAGAGAACGATGCAAAAATTGGACGTGGGACTGTATTAAGTATCGAATCCGAGCCAAGGGATCGACTAACATTAATAGTATCTCGAGGGCCGCTTGAATTTGCTCTCGCAACGGCCTGATTGACGAACTTCAGTGCTAATTATCTCTGAGACGGCGCAACGTATCGATTTCTTCATTTCAGTTATTTCTTAGCACAACCTACCATGCAACACCATCACAGGCTTCGCAAACAGTTTCTGAATAGTCTGCATATAAGTCACCCTCTATTTTCGTTTAATGTATGTGTGGATTTCAGCTACCGCAAATGGATTTCATTTACATAATCTTTCAGAATTGCAATATTCTCTAGAGCAGAAAAGCTAAATTTGCTATTGAATTTAGTGCTATTCAGTCAAGCATGTATTCTTTCACAGTCGGCTCAAATAGTGTGACCGAGCGAGGTGGCGCAGTGGCTAGCACACCGGACTCTCATTCGGGAGGACGACGGTTCAATCCCGCGTCCGGCCATGCTGATTTAGGTTTTCCGTGATTTCCCTAAATCGCTCCAGGCAAATACCGGGATGGTTCCTTTGAAAGGGCACGGCCGACTTACTTCCCGTTCCTTCCCTAATCCGATGAGACCGATGACCTCGCTGTCTGGTCTCCTCCTCCAGAAACAACAACAACAACAACAACAACAAATAGTGTGACAACCCCTTTTAACTGCAAGAAATTTAAATATGAACGGAACAGAGTATATTTACTCAACTACTATTGGTTTGATAAACTTGTTTAATTCTCGCTGTTCTTTTTATTCGTCTAACTTCAGTTGATGGTCACACAAAATTCTGCTACGAGATACAAACTAAAGCGTCAAATAAACTGGTATATGCATACGTATTCAAATATAGAGATATGTAAAGAGGCAAAATATGGCGTTGCGCTCGCCAACGCCTATGTAAGACAACAAGCGTCTGTCACAGTTGTTATTTCGGTTACTGCTGCTGTAATGGCACGTTGTCGAGATTTCAGTGAACTAGGACGTGGTCTTATAGTCGGCGCACAAGCGATGGAACACAGCATCTCCTAGGTAGCGATGAACTGGGGATTTTCCCGTACGACAATTTCACGAGTGTACGGTGAATGGCATGAATCCAGTAAAACACCGAATCTTCGACATCGCTGCGGCCGTAAAAAGATCCTGCAAGAACGGGACCAACGACGACTGTAGTGCGACATTTCCGCAAACTGCTGTAGATTTCAGTGATATGCCATCAATAAGTGCAAACCATTCAACGAAACTTCGTCGATATGGTCATTCGGAGCACGAGGCCCAATCGTGTAGCCTTGATAACTGCACGAAACAAAGCTTTAAGCCTCGCCTGGGCCAGTCAACACCGACATTGGACTATTGACTGAAAACACGTTGACTGGTCGGACAAGCCTCGTTTCAAATTGTATCGAGCTGATCGATGTGTTGGGGTATAAAGACAACCTCATGAATCCGTGGATCCTGCATGTCAGCCACTGAAGGCTCTGCAGTGGTATGGAGCGTGTGGAGTTGGAGTGATAAGAGAAAGCTGATACGTGTAGAAACGATTCTGACAGATAACACATACGTAAGCAGCCTGACTGATGATGATGATGTTTCGATCGTGGGGCGCTCAACTGCTCGGTCATCAGCGACCGCACTAAGTCCCAACGTTTTCGCAGTCCAATTTCTTACACAGTCCAGTCTAGCCACTGTCATGAATGATGATGATGATGATGATGAGGACAACACAAACACCCAGTCCCCGGGCAGAGAAATCCCAAACCCGGAGCATCCTGTCAGATCACCTGCATACATTCATGTCCACTGTGCATTCCGACGGACTTGGGGAATGCCAGCAGGACAATGCGACATCCCACACGTCCAGTATTTCTACAGAGTGGCTCCAGGAACACTCTCCTGAGTTTAAACATTTCCGCTGGCCACCAAACGCCTCAGACAAACGCTCCAGACATGAACGTTATTGAGCATATCTGAGATGCCTTGCAATGTCATGTTCAGAAGAAATCTCCACCTGCTCGCGCTCTTACGGATTTATGGACAGCCCTTCAGGATTCATGATGTCAGTTCCCTCCAACACTAATTCAGACAGTAGAAGAATCCATGCCACGTCGTGTTGCGGCACTTCTGAGTGCTCGCGGGACCCTACACTATATTAGGCAGGTGTTCAAATGGTTCAAATGGCTCTGAGCACTATGGGACTTAACTTCTGAGGTCATCAGCCCCCTAGAACGTAGAACTACTTACACCTAACTAACCTAAGGACATCACACACATCCATGCCCGAGGCAGGATTCGAACCTGCGACCGTAGCGGTCACGCGGTTCCAGACTGTAGTGCCTAGAACCGCTCGGCCACTCCGGCCGGCTTAGACAGGTGTACCAGTTTCCTTGGCTCTTCACTGTATATTTACGGAGATTTCGAACAATGTTCGGCGCCAGCGATGAATCACGTCAATGATCTTTCCTTCGTGCGGACCATAGTCGTATAGATTTTTTTGAAAGAAATTCCGTCAGTTGACTGTTAATTGTTTAGTTATTTTACACAGCCATGATTTTGACTTTGTAGCCATTTTCAAGTGCGTATTTTAACATTCCTACTGAACCGTAAATTTACTTTCAAAATCTATTCTCAAAGAATTTACTTTATTTACTAGCGATTCGTCAAGAACATTAACACATTTAATCACACTAGGTGAGCATGGAAGTAGTTGCCAGGAAGTAACTGATGGAAGATGAAATTACTTTCAACAAACGTGAATTTTATTCCTCAAAGCTTTTCGAAAACAAATTTAAAATTATAAGTAGAAAAGCACCCTCGAAATATCAAGTTACAATTTTATTTCGAGACAGAAAGAACAATATTGACAGTATGAGCCTTCGGGCTGAGAAGCTTGCCTGCTCCCTTTCAACACGGCCGTGGTCATGACCGCTCACAACAACCTCTGAAAGAGTATACTGGTGCAAATGTGCAACACACCAGATTACTTTAAACTAAAAAAAATTTTAACAACTCACACAAACACGTAAACTATGCACCCCGTAAGTGGGGTGGAAATGGTGCAACACTCAAATTATTTGCCACCGAAACTGCAATTTTTTATTATTTAAGGGCATACAGTGAAAGGGTGACAACCTCATAACCTAAAATGACTGTTTAAATAAAACCCATAAAATGCAGACTTACATAAAATGTACTACATACTCTACATTACACATTTACCACCTCGCAAGATGATAGGCAAGATATAAACATATTTCAAGAATTCAGCCTTTAAGCAATATATTCGTTAACACCGAATCCAAGAAACATGACAGAGGCAGCTATTAACGTATGGCATATTGGCAGGGGGGGGGGGGGGGAGGGGCGGGTTTACTAAACAACCCAAACCGCAGATTGCTCTAAACCTCCCCAATTTCACAAGGGAAAAACGGCCCACCCAATTCACAAATAACCACCTTCCCGCGGGTGGGCAAACGGAGAAGAATGGTGGGACGACCCGAAAACAAAGCGGCTGGTGACCTCACCAAGAAAACAAGTAGAACAAGTAAATGAAACAACATATCTCCAACCATTAAACTTCTAGTAAACTGCAATTTCTGGCGAAGACCTGGCGCAGCACCCCCAACGCTCTCCCGAACCGTTCGCTGCCAGCCGCTTCAACGGACGCAGGAAGGCGCGCCGATCTCCCGTCTCACGGCGTCGCAGCTCTCCCCGGCCAGCCCGATGTCGTGGATTCGCTCCTGTTGCTCTCGTGTGAACCGCGAAGCCACTACCCCTTTCTATACGGCACTGCCCACTGGACTCACGTGGTGACCTGACATGCGCCGACGCTCAAGGCGTACAAGTCATCTCGTGTCTCAATGCGCGACCGACCAACCGACAGATCCAACCGCCGATGACCGTTGCCCGAGCAACTCGAGCAGACTGGCGACCTAGCGCGCAGACTAAGATGCAGGAACTCAGCCCCGACCGGGCGACCACTAGCTGCGTTCTGTTACTGGCAGAGTGGCAAGACTCTCATTTTCTGGTGTTACAGTTTCACCCAAACGACAGACATACCAGCACTCCGACGACAGACGAACTGCCGCACAAATGCAAACGAGAGACAGACGAGCAATTGGTGACGCGAGACTGACCTAGCCTCACTCCCACTGATCCCCTGCCGAGCTTATAGCGCCCCTTAAATGCACATGAACAGGCAACCTTTCCGCTTTCCCACCAGAGGGAGACACCAAAGCTGCGATTACCACAGCGGCGCCACCGCCAGAAACGAAGGGCGACTGCTTCACACAACACGCTGCGGCGCGCTCTTCAATACAGCAATTTTTCACCATGGGTCATCTACATGCACTTGAGAGTCACTACAAAGTCAGTTCATGACTGTGTAAAACTAATAAACAATTAACAATCAAATTGCGGAAATTTCTTTCAGAAGAAGTCACGTATCACGTCAATGCTTCCTTGGATCACCTGGAAGACGGCTGCCGCAATTAATAGTCGGTGGGGTCATCTTGTGGCAGGTGTTGGGCGATCCACGGAAAAGAGACAAGATGATGGGTGCTATCCTGCCAATGAAAAATTTAATTTAAAGAAACAGAAAATAATCTCCACACCGCTCCGATGTGCCGTCCTCTCGTAAAACTCACATTACTAAATCTTAGAACTACTTTTCAATAGAGGGGCAGAAGTGGAGCTAAAACGCAGGCATGGTTATATGCACTAGCAATGGACGTCTGCGCAACGATATATTTAACAGGCAAGTCGTCACGTTATTGACATATCACTTTAAAAATTTACGCACGATTTGGACCTCACACCAAGTAAAATAATATACAAAAACTAATCCATTTTTTGTTTCCTCTCAGTAACCGATGACAGTTACTTTCTATAACACAGTCTGTAGTACTGACGTAAGGACGGTCCCTCTTTAATCAAAATGAACCTGGTAACTATTGAGTACGCTGCCTCACTATATTCATGTTTACATGATGAAAATGATTTTGGTTCTTTCCTTCTCAAAGTGTTCTTAGTTTTCACCTGTGACTGTCTTCTGCTTTGATTTATTGATAAAATTTCTTTACCAGTTCTTGTTTCTTGCAGCCTCCCTGTTTTCGGTCCTTCGTGGATAGAATCAAGTCGCATTTACTCTCGAGAACTTCGTCTTTCACTTCTTCTGGTACATGGCTACATTTCTTTATTCTTAATACAATCTCACCACCAATGAAACAGCCTCTGCTTGTTCAAAATTACCAAATTTTGCGTCGATTAATGACACGACCTCTTCCAAGGAAACATCTTATTTGCCACTAACAATCCACTGTCTATTCTTTACTACCAAGTAAACATCTCTTTTCACTAACAATTCAACACGCTCCTTCCGTCCATCGTTACCCCTCCTCAGCTCTCCATCGTCAACCGTCTGTTTTCATCTGTTACTTCCTTCTTCACAAAATTTTACGAATACAGCATTTTTCCTACCTGAACAAAGCATTTCTTTACATATAAATGGAATACAGCTCACATTATTAAAACATTGCAACATATCTACAGAAAATGTTAAGGTTCACTTACACTCGAACACAAAATAAACAAAAGGCTTGAATGTTTAGGCTTACTAGTGTTTACATTATTTTGTACGCATGTAGTTAAACTTTTAACTAGATTACAGAGAGAATATGCGATACAATCTTTGCTCCCAGATATCCCACTTAAGCTCCGTGAGCATTTCTGTTAGGCTAGGCTTTCAAATAGCCTATTCTGTCACGTTATGGTTCTGACAGCGTGTCTCTAAAATTCTGCTAGTGTGTTGTCACGCCACGTCGGTAAGGAACAATACAATCGATCATACTAGTGCAATTCCTTTAAAAATGTGTTGCGCTTTCGTGAAACGATTCTAGCAAATAAGAGTCACCCGTTAAACTTCCCAAAACTGATTTTATATGATCATGTCATTTTATATCGCAATATGTGCTTTCTCTAAGTGCTTATGCGTTGTGACGTCCTCAAGATTTTCACCATTAACCTTATTATCCGATACTATGGGGTTAATTCTCTTTGTTGCAGACATTATTTTACATCAGTACACATTTAGAGAGAGCTGCGATTCACTACACAAAGCGAATTTTCCCAGGTCCTCCAGCCCACTACTCTGCTGACAACAGCATTGTTAATTTATAATTTAATATTGCTGTTCATCGCATCTGATAAATATTTTGCTTAAGCTCAGAATGTTCTTTGGGGCACATCTGAAGATACATTTGCTTCTGCAGAATATTTTCCTTTCGTTGTGCCGAACCGACGTGACACTTTATGGAACAACCAATTTAGTTCTGTCAGCCTTTCTGGCCTATGAGGCCATACCGTACCGAAGTAATGCAATATGGAACTACTAACTTCTTTCTGTCAGCCTTTCTCTCCTAAGAGACTTTCATCTATAAATTGCTGGTTCGAGGATCTTTAGAGAGAAAAACATATGTAAGGAGGATTCTTGGGTCGCAGTTAAGGGTTTCTTCGAGAGTGAAATTCTCATTTCACTACGGATTGTGAACACCTATTAAATTTCCTCACAGACAGAAACAGTCTTAACCAGTAAGGAATTTCAGGTATCTCTAATTCAAGGTCTTGGTACTGTACAATCTCTCTCTTATGTGACTCTATGCCTTTTAAAAGCTTTTAAGGTCGCTGTTATTAAAGCAAAATTGATGCTCAAAAAATCACACAACGCGACAGCAGTAAGGCAAAGATTTTCGTGGAAATTTTTGATCGCAGGATTGTAAACAATTAGACGAAAGCATTGTAGTATTATGTCTCATTCATACAAACAGAAATGATTGACGCATATCCTACGAAGACGTTTTGACAGGAAATTATACTTTTCTTGTTTTACAAATACGGTTCCAAATGCGTTGCCATTAATCAGTCGCTACAGTCCCTACCGACTAGTCCGAGAGTACGGTTAGGTAGAATGGTAAACTTTTGAAACTCTAAGAACCTGTCTAAGCATAGTGTTCAATGGAAATATTGCTCAACCCCTTTGCACACTTCATGCAACGACACAATACACAAGAAACATTTTATCCTAGCTTAAGCACATTAATACAAAAGTTTCTTTTTCTGCTGATAGAATAGTGATCGTAAGAGATAATGGTAATATTAGATACCTTCGGCCATTCGCCGTCCTAGGCTTGTACGTGAGGAACATTGACGTAGATTTCGTACTAAGCGAATATTTTGACGTTGACATTAACATTTATGAGGCTCATTCATTATTATGTTCTACTTTTTAGCGCCTGCTTTAGACGTAAATTACTTGTATCTGCATATTACCATTTATACAAGCCAATTTTCAGTTATTAAAATGTTCCGTGCTAACAATTTGGTACGAAATGAGAATAACTAGTGTTAGTGGCTCACCAGTGCCACTGCATTTGTGTAAATACGGATACAATAATACTAGTATAGTTAACAGTTCCGTGAAACGTACTAAAATTTCACAAAGCAGTCGAGTGAGATAGTCTACCACAGACAATGGCAAAACCACTTAAGTCACATTGCGAGAGCTGTTTCAAATATTGCAAGATAGAATGAGACAACAGCGAAATAACTGAAAGAGTTATCTCTTCCTTTTTTAAATGAGAGTATCAAACAAGTGAAATCGACGATATTCATTTATAAAAATATTAAAGGTCACTGGGAAAATATTTTGTACAAATATTTCCTAACAGTGCATAGGTATTGTAATTTTTAAAATGATGATGATTACCTGTGACTTTTGTAAGAACTTCTGATGCGAATACAACTCGCTTTAGTGGTTGGCACAGAATCATTTCGATGTCATTATTTATATTATTATAATTAACTTCTCTATTATAAAAGCGGATGATGAATCTAAGTACAACCCACATTTCATTCGTCTGCAGGAGGAAACATGCAGCGCTGACAACAGTTACGTACAGTAAGATGTAGATCATTACACTGTCGTTGCAGAAAGTGAACGTGCAGCGTTAGAGAAGCTTCATTCAATATCAAAAGGAACTGTAGTTCACATCCAATAATAAAAAATAATTTATATCAGTCCTAACTAGAGATCTTTGGCTGTACACTGATGAGACTCCATGAATGAAGTTCCTAGGAATCCAAACGGATAATGAACTGAGTTGGCTTCAGCACATGGAAGACTTAACCAAAATGCCTTCTTTGGCCTGTTTTGCAATTTACAAATCTCTCCGACTGTGTTAACCTGCTGGCATGATTGCTGGCGTCCTTTGCATACTTCCACTCATTCTGTCGTGTGACACAATTTTCTGCAGCAATGCGGCTAAAGTCAAAAAAGTATTGTTCATTTCCTTCTATTCCATGGACGACTTTTTGTTTAAAAATGGTAGCCTGGGAGGAAAGCCTACTTTCTCACTGCTGGCTCTGAGCACTATGGGACTTAACATCTATGGTCATCAGTCCCCTAGAACTTAGAACTACTTAAACCTAACTAACCTAAGGACATCACACAACACCCAGTCATCACGAGGCAGAGAAAATCCCTGACCCCGTTCTCACTGCTGAGTGGGACTGAAAAGTACTCTGTTAACTAATATTAAACGTAGTAATTTGTACATATGCTATAAAATGACTCGATACGTATCAGGTGGTTCGATGAACCCTCTGACAGGAACTTAAATGTCATTTGCAGAGTATCCAAGTAGACGTAGATTTCACAAAAGGAATTGTTAACATGTTTTATGGAACATGTAACCAATTAAAAGTACATTAACGTAAATCTGGCTCAAGCAAAAGACAGACTTCTCGCTTTGAGACATCTGAAGACATTATTACACTCCCGTTATTCATTAAGTCAGAGCAACGATTGGATGATGCTTTGGTGTAACATAAAGCAACTTCAGCCAAGTGTATGATGGCAGGAGGGGGCTATTTTATTCACACTGCCATTAAGTAATGAGAACGGCCTGTTAGAACAATTAGCTGCAGACTCAGTTAATATAAGCGTAAATGAGATAGAAAATGATCCTATTGATATTGTAAAATAAGGAATAGTCTAAGCAGGGGCAACGGTCAAGGGGGAGCGTGGAGGGGGGGGGGAGGAGGAGGAATGTATTAGATTGTCCCAGGTCTAGACGTAACAACACATTACCCCATGTTATTGCACCTGTGATTACGATGACTGACATTACTGTGCAGACGTTTCAGTCAAATACGACATATTTGAACTGCTATTCTCAACTGGAAGAACGCTTTTAAGAACACCTGAAGTCTTCTGGCAGGCTCCTCAGTTACAGGCCTACAACACAGCTACGCTGCTTCCTAAAATTGCTGCAAAGGGTAACAGCATGTAACTTGAAGTAATGGTTTTAACACCACGATGTGTTTACCAAGAACATCTTTTGTTTTTGGGAAAGTTTACATCGCAAATAATGTTGTTATACAATTAATTACAGGTATAATGGATAGTCAGTGATTTAGGGGAGGCACCAAACAGCGAGGTCATCGATTCCAACGGATTAGGGAAGGAAATCGGCCGGGCCCTTTCGAAGGATCCATCCTGGTATTTGCCTGAAGCGCTTCAGGGAAATCACGAGAAATCTAAATCAGAATGGCCGGACGCGGGTTTGAACCGTCATCCTCCCGAATGCGAGTCCAGTGTGCTAACCACTGTGCCACCTCGCTCGGTATTGGTATAACGCTTCCAGTGGCAGAAAATAATACCCTGCAACTGCGTTTACCGACACATTCAGTGCACCCAGGGTCGTCAGCAAAGTCTGAACACCTTTAAAGGGTTTGCAGGGTAGGCTGTGCCGAGAAAAAAATTGATAATAAAAGAAGTCCACACGTTACACCGTTCCGAAATAATTAGCACTGAAAACAGCCAATCAGGCCATCGCGTGCACAAGTTGAAGCGACCCGTCGAAGACAGTATCGCCGACCGCATTCTTTGTTTAGTTTCCTAAAACCGAAAGGGAGAGTGACGTATAAACTAGACATGCGTGGTTGTAGGGATCTAACCCGAGCCAAACGCCGAGCAGCTTCGTGCGCTGTCTCAATGCTATGAGAACGATTGGCACTAATTGTATCTGATTGTCTGCTTGAGTTAGTGTGTGCAACAACGTGATTGGCTAACTCCACTACTCATTAGCTCGGATACGGCTCTACATGTCGAATTGTTCCTTAAGCATTACTTCTCAGTACTACAAACCTACTCGGCAACAACCTTACGAGCTTTTTAGAATGTTTGGAATGTTTCAGACCATCCTCTATTGTACTGTATACTTACCTCAGATAGTCAAACAATTGCAGACACAGCACAGTCCAGCCAACGCCGTGAACAACATGCTACAAGCAGTGGAACCTAGCACATTTGGGTGATTTATATAAGTACATCTAACTGCCACTATTAATGGAATGAATGTAGTCATAACTGTGAGTAAACCCGAAGGATTTGATCATTGACTGTTAACGTTCAGTAATGTGAGTGCTTGGTCACTTGATGCTTATTTTCCCAGTGTAGCCTGCGCACCAACAGAAGTACTAACGTTCTCTAGCTCCTTAATCACCGGCAGCGCTACACTTAGCTATCATTCCATCTAAAGTTAGTCCCACTACCGCTCTTACTGTTGCGTACTGTAGCTACCTTATTTAAAAATTATACACATATTCACAGGTAAAGAGATGGTAAGCCACGGAAATGATAAAGATAATCTCTGAAGTCATTATGTAACAATACACACCGGCCTGAGTGGCCGTGCGGTTCTAGGCGCTACAGTCTGGAACTGCGCGACCGCTACGGTTTCAGGTTCGAATCCTGCCTCGGGCATGGATGTGTGTGATGTCCTTAGCTTAGTTAGGTTTAAGTAGTTCTAAGTTCTAGGGGAGTGATAACCTCAGATGTTGAGTCCCATAGTGCTCAGAGCCATTTGAACATTTTGGACAATACGCAAACAATTGGGATACGGAAGTATTAGGGAATGAAAAGATATGGTTGAACTTCTCTAAGCCTATAGATACTACAATAAGGGAGTTCAGCTGAGGAGGAATGGAAGTCTCTGAAAAGGGCAATCACAGAAGTTGGAAAGTAAAACAGGTACAAAGAAGGAAACAGTGAAGAAACCATGGATAACACAAGAAATACTTCAGTTGATCTGTGAAAGAAGGAAGAAAAAAAGGTTCAGGGAAAGTCAGGAATAAGGAAATACAAGTCGCTGAAGAATGAAATAAATAGGAAGTGGACGGAAGTTAGGTCGAATTGGCTTCATGAATAATGCGAAGAAATAGAAAAGTAACTGATTGTCATAAGGAATGACTCAGCAGGAAAGTCAAAACGACCTTTGGTCAAATTAAAAGCAAGGGTGGGCCACGGAAATTCTACTGTTAAATGCAGAGGAGAGAGCGGATAGGTCGAAAGAGTACATTGAAATCCTCTCTGAGGAGGTGATTTGTCTGATGTGCTAGGAAAAGAAACGGGAGTCGCATTAGAGGAGGTAGGGGATCCGGGATTAGAATCAGAATCTAAGAGAGCTTTGGAGGACTTAAGGCAAAAGGGATGGATAACGTTCCATCAGAGTTTCTAAAGTGTTTGGGGGAAGTAGCAACAAAATGACTATTCACGTTGGTGTGTAGAATGTATGAGTCTGCCGATATACCATGTGACTTTCGGAAAAATATCATCCACGAAATTCCTAAGACTGCAAGTGCCGACCAGTGCGGAATTACCGCCCAATCCGCTTAAAAACTTGTGTATCCAAGCATCTAACAAGAATAATATATAGACGAATGAAGAAGGTGATGTGTTAGATGAATATCAGTCTGGCTTTAGGAAAGGCACAAGCAGTTCGGACGTTTAGGTTGATAATGGGAGCAAGACAAATGAAAAATAAGAATTGTAGACCTGGTAAAAGGTTGGATAATATAAAACAGTGCAATACGTTCGACATTATGAGGAAAACAGGGGTAAGCATTAGGGAGAGACGGTTAATACACGACATGTATAAGAGCCCAGACGAAACAATCAGAATGGAAGATCTGTAACGAAGTGTTCGGATTAAGAATGATGTAAGACTGGAGCGTAGCCTTTCGCCCCTGTTGATCAGTCTTTACATCGAAGAAGCAGTGATAGAAATTAAAACAAAGGGTCGAGAGTGGTATTACAATTCATAGTGACAGCATGTCAATGATAAGATTCGCTGATGGCTTTGCTACCCTCAGACTATCCCGAAATGGCAACAGTTTATATAATGAAAGTGTACAACTGTCGTTCTAAATCGCTTCACAGGCAAAACATATATTTTTTTCGCTCAACAAAAGTCAGTGCCTGATCCACATGTGATTTAAGTATCTGCGCAGGTCTAAAACCTGCAACTACTCAGAAACCGTTTCGAACAATCAGCGTAGTTTCTCAACTACATTAGAACCCGAAAGACTTCCTTGCAGATAGAACTCAACACGTCGCTCTTAACGGAACTAAATCGACAGATGTAAATGTAATATCCGGAGTACCACGGGGAAGTGTGATACGACCGTTGTTGTTCACAATATACATAAATGATCTAGTACGAAGCGTCGGATGCTCTTCAAGGCTATTCGCAGATGATGCAGTTGTTTATATCAAAGTAGCAAAGCGAGAAGATAGTAATAATTTGCAGAACGATCTACTGAGAGTAGATGAATGGTGCAGACACTGGCAGCTTACCCTGAACGTAAATAAATGTAACATATTGCGCGTTTATAGGAAAAGATATCCACTAATGTACAACTACACTATTGATGACAAATAGTTGGAAACAGCGTCTGTCGTAAAAATCTAGGTGTAACTTTCCAGAGAGATCTTAAATAGAATGACCGTAAAAACAGATAGTGGAAAAAGCAGACACAAGACTCAGATTCATCGGAAGAATCTTAAGGAAATGTAACTCACCCACGAAGGAAGTGGGTTATAAAGCACTTGTTCGCCAGATTCTTGAGTATTGTTCGTTTATCTGGGATCCATACCAGGTAGGACTGAAAGAGGTTATAGAGGAGATCCTACGAAGAGCGGCGCGTTTCGTCACGGGATCGTTTAGCTGGCGAGAGAGCGTTACGGAGATGCTAAAAAAGCTCCACTGGCAGACATTAAAAGAGAGACGTTGTGCATCACGGAGAGATTTACTACTGAAATTTCAGGACAGCACTTTTCAGGAGGAATCAAACATATTACTTCCCTCCACATACATCCCGTGTATTGAACACGAGGAGAAAATCCGAGGAATTAGAGCCAAAACGGAGAGTTACCAACAATCATTCTTCCCACGCACTATTCGCGAGTGGAACAGGGTTGGAGGTATCAGGTAGTGGTTCCGAAAGTACTCTCCGCCACACACCATTAGGTGGCTTGCGGATTATGATTTAGATGTAGATGAAGTACTTCGTGTTAATTCATATGCCCGACGCTAAAAAGTGGTGCACTGAATCTCGCTGGATTGCCTCTGCCATTAAAGATAGGCTTATACGAGATCAAATAGACACATGAACCTTAAATTTATATACTATTGGTTACACGGCTACTATTCAAGTGGAAGTCATTTAAATTGATCTCCTTCTACAATTTCTGCTTTAGTTGTTGATTTTAAAAAAGCTCTGTGGATTTTCTTACGACAGAGCGTTTCTCACGCTGTGCAAGGTCAACATTCACCAAGAACATTCTAGAGCACAGCCCCGTTGCCCTGTTGCGTGTCACTGCACTGTGTGCAAAACATTCTTCACATGCCTGCATCACGCTCCTTCTTGTACTGTCTGAAATTTGAAATACAAGTAAATATCAGTTTACGTATCACGTAGTGTTATGGAAGGAGTGATACTTTTGCATTAAATTCAGGTGAAGGCCCTCAAGTGAAGCCCCTGCGCTATCTGCAGTTCGAAATATATCATGGCGTCTTATAGCAGGTGTGATTCCTTTGCGTTAAAGTCAAGTGAAGGTGACAGGTACAGTCATTTTAAACAGTGACTGTGTGAAATCAAAATTATTGTGTAAAGTTCTGAAGGAGGAGACATTTAAATAAAACTTCGCGTCGCTGTTACGTTACAATATTCTCTGGTAGATACGTCATGACAAAGAGACTAACTCATCAAACTGGCCGTAGATCTACCAGCTCCTGTTTAATATACTCACGATGGGGTTACACGGTGTCTTAAATCCAGCCTTAAGGATTCTGCAATATACTGATACTCTACGTCATAATTACCATGCACCAGTTATTCAAATGTAGCACGTTACTGTTAATACCAAATTCGTTCCACGGCCACATGTCTTTCATGACATCACGCTACGACGGACACTGAACGAATATCTAGGTTACGGTAACGGGAGCAAACTGGGGTCTAGCTCAGATGGTGTGAACGACGTTATACAGAGCTTTCGTACGTTCAAAAATGTTCAGATGTGTGTGAAATCTTATGGTACTTAACTGCTAAGGTCATCAGTCCCTAAGCTGACACACTACGTAACCTAATATATCCTAAGGACAAACACACACACACACCCATGCCCGAGCGAGGACTCGAACCTCCGCCGGGACCAGCCGCATAGTCCATGACTGCAGCGCCTTAGACCGCTCGGCTAAATCCCGCGCGGCTTTCGTAAGTCCCAGTTTTAAACAAGCTTTATTTTGTGGTTTGGCTTTTGCCAAGGCGTTACACAATCTTTGCAAGAGCAAGTGCTTTTCTTTGACGTCATGTTACCAAAGCGGACCAATGCTCAACTAATGGAAATGAGAGCTACATATACGACATCGTTTCCTCGGTGCGAAATTGTTAGGAGAACGAGCGCAACTGTAGTCGATAATCTGTTCGGATGTTAACATACGTTTTATCTCCAAACGTATGCACTTAAAGTGGAGAGCGAGACTCGGAAAACAAGGCAATTGTTGTCGTAATCTCGAAACGGAGCGGTTTGTCTGCCGTCCAAAAGGCCGTAATAATAGGCTTTCAGCCCCAGAGTTGATACATGTTCCAAACGGCGAAGTTTGTAAAATGTTCCGGTGCCGCCGTGGTTGAAGTATACCGTTCATGACAAAATGGCGCTGTCCAAGACTGGCTCCGAAGTAACTGTAATTCACCATGGGCCATAGATAACAGGGCTGAATGACGGCTGGGGAGATTTGTTGGGTCGAATAAACGTGCAACTGTTGAGCAACATGAACCAAGGGGCTGCGAATAGTGCATCCTCAACGACCGTTCAGCGTACGTTGCTGGTACTATCCACCAAAGCAGTTGCCTGGTTCACGCACCCAAGCTGACTGCTGTCCATCGGAGACGATGGTTGGAATCTGCCTGCCAGTACCGCAATTGGACGTTACTGAGTGACGACCGGTAGACTTTCCAGATGAATCGCTCTTTATACTCGATTGGACGGATGACCACTGGCGTGTATGACATCGAACGCCCGAAAGCAAACGCCCTGCAACAATCTACATCTACATCTACATCTTCATGATTACTCTGCCATTCACATTTAAGTGCTTGGAAGAGGGTTCGTCGAACCACAATCATACTATCTCTCTACCATTCCACTCCCGAACAGCGCGCGGGAAAAACGAACACCTAAACCATTCTGTTCGAGCTCTGATTTCTCTTATTTTATTTTGATGATCATTCCTACCTATGTAGGTTGGGCTCAAAAAAATATTTTCGCATTCGGAAGAGAAAGTTGGTGACTCAAATTTCGTAAATAGATCTCGCCGCGACGAAAAACATCTTTGCTTTAATAACTTCCATCCCGACTCGCGTATCATATCTGCCACACTCTCTCCCCTATTACGTGATAATACAAAACGAGCTGCCCTTTTTTGCACCCTTTCGATGTCCTCCGTCAATCCCACCTGGTAAGAATCCCACACCGCGCAGCAATATTCTAACAGAGGACAAACGAGTGTAGTGTAAGCTGTCTCTTTAGTGGACTTGTTGCATCTTCTAAGTGTCCTGCCAATGAAACGCAACCTTTGGCTCACCTTCCCCACAGTATTGTCTATGTCGTCTTTCCAACTGAAGTGGTTCGTAATTTTAACACCCAGGTACTTAGTTAATTGACAGCCTTGAGAATTGTACTATTTATCGAGTAATCGAATTCCAACGGATTTCTTTTGGAACTAATGTGGATCACCTCACACTTTTCGTTATTTAGCGTCAACTGCCACCTGTCACACCACACAGCAATCTTTTCTAAATCGCTCTGCAACCGATACTGGTCTTCAGATGACCTTATTAGACGGTAAATTACAGCATCATCTGCGAACAACCTAAGAGAACTGCTCAGATTGTCACCCAGGTCATTTATATAGATCAGGAACAGCAGAGGTCCCAGGACGCTTCCCTGGGGAACACCTGATATCACTTCAGGTTTACTCGATGATTTGCCGTCTATTACTACGAACTGCGATCTTCCTGACAGGAAATCACGAATCCAGTCGCACAACTGAGTCGATACCCCATAGGCCCGCAGCTTGATTAGAAGTCGCTTGTGAGGAACGGTGTCAAAAGCCTTCCGGAAATCCAGAAATACGGAATCAACTTGAGATCCGCTGTCGATAGCGGCCATCGTCAAAAGGGTCCAGCAGGAGAGAGCATTATAGTGTGAGGTATTCTCTGGATGACCTCGTCGTTCTGGAAGGCCCAGTGGATCAATGCAAGTATGAATCTATACTTGGGGACCATGCAGTTTATTTACCTTGTCACGATGGCATCTTCTAGCAGGACAATGCGCCGTGTCACACACTCGCAGGTTTTTTTTCTTCTTCGATTTGTGGTAAGGTCTTATGGGACCAAACTGCTGAGGTCATCGATCCCTAAGCTTACACACTACTTAATCTAACTTAATCTAATTTACGCTAAGGGCGACACACACACACCACGCCCGAGGGAAGGACTGGAACCTCCGACGGGGGCAGCCGCGCGGACCGTGACAATGCGCCGAAGACCAAGCGCCAACCCCGCGCGGCTCGCAGTAGATGTGCAGGGTACGAAGGGCACCAGGATGATTATACTGTACTCACCTGGACTCCTCGGATGTAAACCAAAACGAGAAACTGTGAAACCACCTAGATTGTACTGTACATCTCATAGATTCCCGGTCGAGAAACCTACGGCAGCTGGCCAAGCCACTGAAGTCGGCAAGGCTCCACATCAGTGTCGGCACCTCCTAGAATCTCATTGACTATTTTCCTGCACGTCTTGCAGCAGTCTGCACTGCGAATATTGGCAGGTGATTACAGTATGACTAGACAGTGGATTGGTTCAAATGGCTCTGAGCACTTTGGGACTTAACTTCTGAGGTCATCAGTCCCCTAGAACTTAGGACTACTTAAACCTAACTAACCTAAGGACATGACACACACCCACGCCCGAGGCAGGATTCGAACCTGCGACCGTAGCGGTCACGCGGTTCCAGAATGTAGCGCCTAGAACCGCTCGGCCACAACGGCTGGCTGGACAGTGGAGATAGGAAACATGAAAACATCGCAACACAGTTCAACACAAATGTTATGAAACGGAAATGGTTTTTATTAACATGTACGCATCGGTCTGTATGTACAGTCATTTCTTCATTCTCCAATTTTGTAGTGTGCAGTATCGCTTATGTTTATGATAAAAAGCTGGTGAAAAAGTGGCATTACATCATGTTTATTTACAAGTGTAGATATTGTCTAGGTTGCAATTATAATACGTTGTGTGAATATTGTTCTGTCTGCAGAGTAGTGCGATGAAGCACTTACGGATGTCTTTTGTCAGTATAAAATGTTTTCAAGATTCAGTAGGTTTTGTTAGAGAAGGAGAATGTGAGTTGAAATGTCGGGAAGGATTGTGCGCCCAAGTGTTGTAGACGCTTTATGCCGACATTTCAATTCTAATGTGAGACATTTCGGTAACGGGCAGGAGCTTGGTCTGCGAGTTCTCAAGTGGTTCCGAAGATACTCCTTCGGTTTCTCGTAGCTAATTGAAGTCGACACGGAGGTTGTGGGGAAGCAATTTTGTACGCTGCGTTATTATGCAGACGGAGGTTACCGCTGTGTTAAGCCCGAAGATTATGAAAAGATTACGCTAGTGAATTTTAACTGTGTGGCAGGTGGAAGTTTCATGAGAGAGGATTTCCTAAAGGAACAGTGAACTGTGTTAATTGGATGCTGAAGTGCATCGAACTGTGAATTCTTCTTCAGGACTGCGTTACGTAGAAACTAAAATTTCAAGCGCTCGGCTAAAGTTTAAACGGGCAGAAGCTGACCGATTATAAGTGCGATTCGCACATTTTACGTGTTGGATGTGAGAAATAAAATAAATGTGTGTCCTCTGAGAAAATAAATTTGCATCGAGCGGGCGTTGTCGACTGTATTCACCGCGTTTCCCACTAAATGGACATCAGACCACATCGTGCTGAATTTTAGTCTGCTGTTTACGCATATTAAACGTCAGAGATACACTGATACCACGACAGCCCATTCTGTCTTTGCGTAGCGGCGGGCGTAGAGTTTATTGCGGCATAGGTGAGGCTACGTTATCCCAAACTACGTATGTCTTCTCTGACATCTCTCTCTTCTTTGACTAAACGCAGCAGTAACAAGAAAAGAAGGGGCAGCTATTGAGATCTTCATACGTCTGTATTTGTTTACGAGGATGAACTTCAGAGGCACTAAAGTAGAATTACAATGAAAGACAGAAAAAAAGTGAAAAGGCTATCAAATTCGAGACATATTTCATTTGTAGAATTCGTTGGCAGTTATAAATAAATAATAACTCCTCTACTGTACTAGGTTATTTAGAGTAAACAATCAACGAGCAGAGAGAGATGTATTTGTTTGATAACCTGGAAACAGCACTCCACAAACTTTTCAAATTGAAGAGCAATGTAATATCATTTATTATTTGTCGCAGATAACTACAACTGAGCAGAAAACAGATAGTGTTTATCGAGTAATTTTGAGATGGTAGGTAGTATATGTGACACAGCTTTATTTCTCTATGTCATCTGTTATGATCAGTCATTATACAAAGAAGCAAAACAACAGCATTTTAGTTGCTTAATAACTTGCAACATTGATTATTTTTAACTGCTACCTTAAATCTGTGGCAAGTTATTTGAAGTTATTAGAAATAATTCAATAAAAGAAACAGAACAACAAACTTTCTTTGTTTTACAAAGCGAAAAAAGTAATTAATTAGTTCTTAGGATCATTGTTTTTAAACAAATAATATCGTAATATGTGAACTGTGTAAGATACCAACTGAAAAATATGTGATCTTAATAAAACTGTACTTTGAAATACATAAGTATTATAATAAAACTTTACTACATAAACACGAATGCACAACATATATAAAAAGTGCCTCTCGCTGAGATGAGGCTCGGGTCACCTCTCCGAGGCCCCACCGAGAGGGGTGGGGCATTGGTTAGCACACTGGATTCGCATTCGGAAGGACGGCGGTTCAAACCCGCGTCTGACCAAGCTGATTCAGGCTTTGCGTGATTTCCCTAAATCGCTTCAACCCAGTGCCGAGATGGTTCCTTCGAAAGGGCACAGTTGCTTTTCTTCTCCATCTTTCCTTATCCGAGCTTGTGCTCTGTCTCTAATGGCCTTGCTGTCGACGCTACATTAATCATCGATCTGGTCCCTCGAGGCTCGTCTCCCGCTTATGGTGTGGTGAAATGGAGAAAGTAATTGAATTAAGAGACAATATTATCATACCTCACACATAAACAGTATAGAGCTAATCTCATGACATACATATATGTGATGAGCACTGCTGGAGAAAGGCATCAGCAGTGAAATGGAAAAGCCTTAACTTAGGTGGAGCTGACGGAGCAGGCAACTCACCTCTCTGGGCCTAATACAGGGATGGAGCTCCCGGTACTGCAGGCTGAGGAGGGAGCCTCAAAGGCTAAGGGAGTAGACCCTGACGGAAAATCCCTGATATACTCTCGATATAAAGACTCAGCTCTAGTACACCAACGGCTTCCTAGGAAGGCAGATGATCTAGTAGGGGGATTTAGTCCTCAATTCCAGACCAGGTCCCGGGACAACCAAAGTTTCTTCGGCGGTTGGGTAGATGGACGAAGGCTGCAGCAGGTTCGAGATCTCCAGTTGTCGTAACTAATATCCCATTAGGTGCAGGTCCCAACCCTGTCAAGAAATGTATGATTGTTGTTGTTGTGCATCAGCATTCCCACATTAAACGATATCAGGCACAGGCGTCTTCTGAAGAACATAGCACACCAACATAAGTCCTGCGGCGATCGGAGAGCTATGACCGTAGCAGAATCGTGTTGTCTGCCAGTTCCAAGTGACTAACCGGCACATAGAAGGCGAATGTGGTATCCCCGAATTGCTTGAGTAGAGGATGTAAAGCACCTCCTGTGCCGCATTCGTGACTGATCAGGCCTATTCAGGAGCCACCGAATGAGGAGGGGGCTCTAAAAGGTGCCCTAAACATAGTCAGCCTAAGTCTTACCCCGATTAGGAAGTATGCTCTCTGCTACTTGGAACATTCGAACTCTGATGGATAATGATACGGTAAGTCGACCAGAATCGCGAATAGCTATCGTTTCTCGTGAAATTTAGATATTTAAAATCGATTTTGCAGCACTGAGTGACACAAGAAGACGAGACGAAAGACAAGTCTAAGAACAAGGAGATGGCTACTTTTAGAAAGGAAAAGAAATACATGAACCAAGCATTCATGGTGTTGGATTTCCTAAGGCAAACGAACTTGTTCGTCACCTTGATGAACTACCTTTTGCATACACCTCGTTCCTCACTTGTGAAATGCTTCTAACAAGAATACCCCAAGCTGACAAGAATCATGGTCTTGGGAGATTGCGAGATGCATGAGTCAGTAGGCACTCCGTCACTATGGCGCAAAATAACTGAAAAAGGGTGGATAGAGAAGCGCAATTCTCATGGAACACTTCTGCTCAAGGAATCTTCAGATTACATCTTACGTATGAATAATACTATCTTCAGGCCGGAAGATAAATTTAAAACTTCATCGAAACGTCCACTGCCAAAACACAGGCACGTGATAGCTTGTGCAACTGTGCGCCCCCGAGACCATCGCAAAGTCATAATCACTAAAGCATTGACAAGTGCTGATGACTAATGGACCGACCACCGACTGGTAAGGTCTGCAATGACCACTCACTTTCACTTTACTACGTATGAAGCAGAGGAAACTTGCAAGATCTAAAGGAACAAAGATTGTCTTAAGGGTAGTAGCAATAAAGAAAAACTCTAGATACACTTAGATCAGAAGCTACCGGTTAGATATGATGAAGGACCTCTGGGTGACACCGGAGGCTGCGATAATATCAGCTTCTGAAGAATCAGTTGGATACTGCAAGACCAAACACCAAGACTGATTCCACGAAAATGACCAATAGATTCTGACACTACTAGACAAAAAGAGAAAGGCACGCAAGCCTTGGCAGAGCAGTCCTAGGTCAATCACCAAGAAAAGATAATATCAAGGAGCTAAGGCGGAAGTGCAGAGGGAATCTCATGGTCTATAAACCGAATGGCGGACGGCGATTTCTCAGGAAATACGATACAACATGTGGCTGAACTTACATTACTCTAGTCTTCATCAGTATGATGAAAACCATGCATGGCCTGACGTCCAAACCAACTCAAATCTACGCTCTCGGACAACCAAGTCCAGTACACAACATGGAAGGACCATTTCCGCGAACTCTTGAATAAAGAACCAGAGATGAAAGAAACAACATGTTCCACAATTCCTCAAGAACCTATAAAGCGTCATAATTCTCTACAAGAAGTTGAGAAAGCTAGCCGGCCGCGGTGGCCGTGCGGTTCTGGCGCTGCAGTCCGGAACCGCGAGGCTGCTACGGTCGCAGGTTCGAATCCTGCCTCGGGCATGGGTGTGTGTGACGTCCTTAGGTTGGTTAGGTTTAAGTAGTTCTAAGTTCTAGGGGACTTATGACCTAAGATATTGAGTCCCATAGTGCTCAGAGCCATTTGAACCATTTTTGAGAAAGCTATTAAGTAGTTCAAAAACAACAAGTCACCGGATGAAATGGGATCCATTTTGAATTTTTCAAGGAACGTATCCTCGCTGAACATATACTAATTTCATTGTCAAAATATGGAGAACTGAAAGTATTCCTCCGTATTTCGGAGATGCACTGATAATTACCATCTTCAAAAAAGGCGACAGTACTAACTGTGGTAATTGCAGTGGAACACTGCTACTATCTGCTGCTGGAAAAAATAATTGGTCGAATTCCATCTAACCGCCTGATACTCTCGTTGAAGACTGTTTGACTGAAATACAGAGTGGATTTCCACCTGATCGCAGTATCATTGATACGATTTTTTTTTTTTTTTGTGCCAGACAAATGCAGGAGAAGTGTGCAAAGAACAACATCCTCTGTCCATGGCATTCACTGATCTTATCAAGGTCTTCGTCCGTCCTGATAGCTGAACGGTGAGCTTGACGGACTGCCGTCCTAAGGGGCCCGGGTTCGATTCCCGGCTAGGTCGGGGATTTTCTCCGCTCAGGGACTAGGTGTTGTGCTATCATCATTTCATCTCCATCCGGCGCGAAGGTCTCCCAATGTGGCGTCGACTGTAAGAAGACCTGCACCAAGGCGGCCGGACCTGCCTAGTAAGGAACCTCCCGCCCAATGACACCAAACGCTCATTTCATCAAGGTCTACGACTCAGTCAGTAGATATGCCTTCTAGAAGATCTTAGCTAAAATTCGCTGTCCTAGAACTGCATTAACACTATTATACTGCTACACGATAACGTGAATGTCAACGATTACACTGGGGAGAATTTTGCAATCACAAAGGGTATGAAATAAAGTTGTGTGATATCCCCCACTTTATTTTCAACATTTGTTGGAACTATACTTTATCTTGTCGACAGGAAGCGGCTAAAAGGCATGGAAGTAGAATACTGGACTGAAGGCGGCTTTTTCGGTCTCAGGAGACTACGGGCCAAGACGGAAGTATCCACTACAACCATCATTGAATTTCAGTGTGCAAATGACAATGTCGTTCTTGCAACTGAGAATATACGAGCATTCCACTAAGCCTTAAGACGCAGGTCCTACATTAACTTCTACCCATCTCACTCGCCATACCCCCATGTTATCAGAGTCCAAAGCGAAGTCCGGTAGAACATAGAACACTTCCCATACCTTGGCAGCCATCTTTCACAAAACGCAAATATTGATGCTCAAATACAGCACCACCACACATGTGCCAGTGCAGCATTTGGTCTTCTTCTGGTAACTGTCTTTGAGAAACGTAACATTAGCATTACGACCAAGCTCTATGTGTAGAAGCTACTGATATGTCCTCTCTCTCAGACATGTGTGCAAAGCAGTGACTATTTGCAGAAGGCAAACACGATATCTAGAAAAGCGCGCTCAGCGCTGCCTGAGAAGGATCCTGAAGGTGAAATGGCAAGATCGCCGCACTATCATCAGTGTTATGGAAGAAGCAAACTCTACTACCGTCGAGCGCCAACTCCGTTCGACGGACCACATTGTTCTTGGGCCTGAACCCTGACTACGGAACCAAATACAGTACTCCCAGCAAAGATTTGTAAAAGGAAAATATGAAAGGTTTTTTTTTACTCATCGTGAAATCCCTGGGGTAGCAAGACAGAGCGGATGCGGCTATATTTGTGGAAAGGAGCCAAAATAAGTTACTGTCAGTTGCACTCAACATATAAACGTTATTTCTTGAAACACATAATCACAGAAGCAAGAATCAAAACTCTAAAGATTTTAACGAAAGACCTCCTTCGACTTAATTTAGATCGGCTGAAGGCCGCATCGAAACCGAAACAATCTCATGGCTTAAAGCCCAGGCAAAGAAATTTCCAATTTTTAGTTTAATCAGGAAGACTCAGCTGAAGACTACATAAAAGCTACAAAATATTTCTTACGGCTTTAGGCCTAGACAAAGTTTTCAACTCTTGATTTGAAAAGGCTGAAAACCCGGCTGAAGGCTACGTACCAACTTGGAACAATTTTTTTTTTTTTTTTACGGCTCAAGACCTAAGAAGAAAAGCTTTGTAATTTTAATAAGCTGAAACTCGGCTGAAGGCCACACAGGCTACTTAAGACTAAAAAGGAAATCACTATGTAAAATACAAGGGGTGGCGCTCAGAAGGTTTCAAGGCTCGGCCTGGGAAGGTAACACTAACCCATGTTTAGGTGGGACAGGCAGCCAGACCGACAACCTCTTAATCAGAGTCCGCAGCTCGTGGTCGTGCGGTAGCGTTCTCGCTTCCCGCGCCCGGGTTCCCGGGTTCGATTCCCGGCGGGGTCAGGGATTTTCTCTGCCTCGTGATGACTGGGTGTTGTGTGATGTCCTTAGGTTAGTTAGGTTTAAGTAGTTCTAAGTTCTAGGGGTCTGATGACCATAGATGTTAAGTCCCATAGTGCTCAGAGCCATTTGAACTATTTCTTAATCAGAAGGCAACCCAACCGAAAGCTGCGCAGGAGAGCTTCTGTACAGTTTGGAGGGTAGGAAATGAGGTACTGCCAGAAGTAAAGCTGTGAGGACGTGGCGTGAGTCGTGCTTGGGTAGCTCAGTTGGTAGAGCACTTGCCCGCGAAAGGCAAAGGTCCCGAGTTCGAGTCTCGGTCCGGCACACAGTTTTAATGTGTCAGGAATTTTCATCTCCCTTTACATATTGTATTACCCATTCAATATCCTCATATACTCTCCCCTTGGGTAGCTGTCGATTTTGACAGAAACAGCCCTATCACGAAAATGATCACTCTCTGCCCTATCTCCTTGTTCATAACCAATCCTACTCCCGTTATAGCATTTTCTGCTGCTACTGATATTACTCTGTACTCATCTGACCCGTAAATCTTGTCTTCTTTGGATTTCACTGTAGTGTCCCCACTATATCTAGATTGAGCCTTTGCATTTCCTTTTTCATATTTTCTGGCTTTCCTACCACGTTCAAGCTCTTGACGTTCCACACCCCGAATCTTACAACGTTATCCTTTCGTTGGTTATTCACCCTTTTTCTCATGGTGACCTCCCCTTTGGCAATCCCCTCCAAAAGATCCAAATGGAATCTTTTGTCAATGGGGAGGTCATCATGAAACTTCTTCCATTTCACGCCACATGTTCTGTGGATACACGTTATGTGTCTTTAATGCAGTGGTTTCCACTGCCTTCTGCATCGTCACGCCGTAGATAATTGCTGATTTTTCCTCTTCTAGGGACAGTTAACCCGTCTTAAGGACAAGACACTGTCCTGTAATATCGTCCGCACCTCCGCCCTCTTTGACAAGGGCGTTGGCAGAATGAGGGTGACTTCCTATGCCCGAACTCTTCAGCCGTCATTACAGATTATTAATCAAAATTTAAGCGGTGGCAGGTTTCGATCCAGGGACCGAGGACATTTTGGCTACCAATCAATTATGAGACCCCTTTTTTTCCTTAAGGAACATTCCCAGTGTCCGAAGGGAGGGTTTGGGGCAAAGCGAGCAGGGGTCGCACTCCAGGGCCTGGCCATCATGTCCCGTTCCCAACCTGCAGGAACCAAGGAAAGCGCAGGCAACGAGAAGTAGAGGTATTTTTTTAATATAACGTTAATATTACTTAGAATAACAGTGTTGTGACTTGGCAAGACAGCCAAGCCACTAGGAGGTGAAGCCGAAAGGCACGCGTTTAAGCTCACGCAGGCTGGCGTGAGGTCTGGAACAGTTAAAAGATTTGAGTCTAGCAAATAAAGTACGTAGCTGTTGGAATACTTAACTTTAATCCATAATTGGTGAACATCGGTCTGACGGTACATGCATCACAAGATAAATAGCAATTGATAATGGCGCCTTGCTAGGTCGTAGCAAATGACGTAGCTGAAGGCTATGCTAACTATCGTCTCGGCAAATGAGAACGTAATTTGTCAGTGAACCATCGCTAGCAAAGTCGGCTGTACAACTGGGGCGAGTGCTAGGACGTCTCTCTAGACCTGCCGTGTGGCGGCGCTCGGTCTGCAATCACTGATAGTGGCGACACGCGGGTCCGACGTATACTAACGGACCGCGGCCGATTTAAAGGCTACCACCTAGTAAGTGTGGTGTCTGGCGGTGACACCACAAACAGGAAACCGTCGTCTCGAGGAGAAGGGCATGGGAAGACATCAGACTCACTGAGACTACTGGCGCATATTTTTTCCGAGGAGAACATTCCGATGAGAGAGAATATATCTGTTGTAAATGTGGAAGAGGCGGGGATCAGCTCTTCATGACGGGAACACCCCATTTCTGGAATAGGCTAAGGAAGACACTGCCAAGGAGACTGGAGAAAAATTTTCTTATTTTTGGACAGCGAACAACTGAACAATGGCTTTCATTAAGGAAGTGCTCAAAATCAAGGACACTTGTCTCGCCTTCAGCAAACAAGTAGTGAGCTGCGTGGCCACAAACCCACTTCACAGAGATCATCTTCACTTGTGTGGAGTATCCCGCGTCCGGAAAAAGGAGCAGTTGAGTAGGTATCTGATGAGGGGTTGGACAGGTAATGAGGGACAACAGCTGTCGCACCGACAACCAGACAGCTCTTGCTGATCTTCACACCATGTGGTGCTCGTCTGTGTTCAAAATACCACATGTGATATACAAAGGGGCGTCTTCGAGGTGAATCCTGTGAAGGCGTCACCGGTATACTTGCTTCCCATTGACAGTAAGGTATCATATACACTGGACGTCAGTATCAAGATATGAAGCGCACACCGATCGTCAAACAGCGCGATATGGGAATGCATCCCTTAAACTACATACGGTGATCTGTGCTGCTGAAGGATAGATCGCTTTCGTAGATGTCAAGTGCGCTGGCAGTATCACAGTACTTACGTAGCTCACTTCGAGGAAAAAGTGGCGGAAGTAAAAGAAGGGCGGCGAGACTTCCGAAAGCTGGATAGGTGCTGAGTGTGGTGCAAGGGCCTCCAGCTTGTAAGGCACGTAGGACAACCGCAAACGAGACGTGAGAGCCAATGAAAAGGGCTGCCGCACTGTCAGGCACATGATAGAGACCTAAACCGCCCCTGCACCGCTGGAGGATGAGAGCCTCGTACCTTATCTTAAACAGCAGGCCGTGGCAAGCAACCGAACGTAATGCCGCTAGTATGAGGCGGGCCATGGATGTCGGGATAGGAAGAGTCTGTGCTATGTGTAGGATACATGCATTTACTTATTGTGTCCGTTGCCGAAGATCGAGTGCTCGTTAACAGTGATCTAAGAGCCCACACCGTAGTCGGGAAAGTAGGATTCGACAGTTGAGAGCAACTGTCCGCCGCAGACCACTTGCGAAACGAGTCCTAAGCATCGGATAGTATGGGCTACACGCTAAGGAGTAGCACTGTCCGCAGGAAGCCCCCCACCTGTAGCCATGGCAGCTTCAAGATGCTTCGCTGTAGTTGGTATCCCATGCCAGTGACTCCCTGACCTCAGCACCGCTACGAAAAACGTTGGAGAGATCGTCTACAGAAAGCAGTGCAGCTGAATACATGGCCACCGAAAGACACCCCAGAGAGGCGTTGACGGAGACCACAGAGCAACGGTTCCATGGCGAAACTTACAACAGTGCAGAGAGCGGGCAGCCTTGATGCACTGATTGACGGATCGAGATGGGAGGAGTGAGATGACCATCGTAGAGTACAAAGGACGTAGCTCCACCCGAAGGGGACGCATTACGACGTCAACGCTAGTATCAGGGTAGCCCGTATTGCAGAGCACCCCTTCCAGGTAGTCGTGATGTCCCGATCGAACGGCTGGCTGAAGTCAAGAGCTGCCAGAAGTCCAGCCATACGATGAGCGTGAGCAGGAGCTATTATGTCCCGACCGTGACAGAGGGAAGTACGGATGTTACTGGCACCTCCCAAAGAAGTTTGATCGGGGGAAACCACCTACCGAGTTTCCCGATTACGCCACATAGCCAACTGTTGGGTAAAGCGTGTCGCTGTGCAGTAACGTCAAGGGACGGTAATCGCATATCCGTGAGGTACCCCGAGACATTTGAATGGGAATTAGGAAACCATCGTGGAAGCCATCTGGAATCTGCACGAAAAATTAATCACAAATTAATTTTTTTCTGGTAATTAGTTTCGACCATGCCTGTGGTGATCTTCAGACCAAAATACTGTATGAGCAGTGATTTACCACCAGAAGGAGGCTCCTGCTCATACAGTATTTTGGTCTGAAGATGACCACAGGCGATTACCAGAATAAATAAGTTTGTAATCAAGACTGATTTTAATAGTAACTAATAGTAATAACATTACGTAAAGGTGCGTAAGGTCGTGACAAATTTCCTTCCACACTGGCGCCAGAAGGGGACAAAATGTCCCATAAAACTCCAGTGGTAGGCCGTCAGAGCCACTCGACCTGGTCGTAAAACCCACCTGTAATGCATCATGGACTTCGTCGTCTGTGATGTTAGCAAGCAGATCCATCGTCACATCCAGGGGAACGGAGCCATAGGAGACTCTGGATACCGCCGTAATGTTGGCTGGGTGGTGACGCTGTTCAGAGTACAGCACAACATAAGATGCATGGAGCGCAGACCCGATATCCCGCTGGGTATCAAAACGCTGCCCATCATCGGTCGTAAGTATATTAATCTAACTCCTCCGACGGTGGCGTCGTTCCTCTATAGATCTCTTGCACTAACCCATCGTGTGTACGTGCCACCTTCAAGGTGGAGGCGAGAGAGGGATGTGAATGGAATCTTGGCACGAGTCACCATCGCCTGGTGCTCTACCGAATATGTTATCATAGATCATTCCTGGAGAATGGTGCAATAGAATTCCAGAGTCAGCCGCCGCCACGCCACAACCTCCCTTCTGTAACCAATCAAGGCATTGCGGAGGACAGGCTTCGCACAGAGCACCCACCAAGACAAGGCAGACCGATGGGCATCACGGCGTTGACAACAAGCTGTTCATGGGTCTGTTGAGCTTCAGGCAACCGGGTGACGTAAGGTGGAACGTGTCCATTTTCCATGGCCTGCGGTCGCTCCACACCCTTTGGCGGCAGAGAGTGATGGCGCAGATACATGCGCCGTGATCAGAGAACGCAAAAGGCGAGTCTTCAGCAGAGTGCACAGTGTCGCGGGAGACGTAAACACGATAGAGTCGGCTGGAGAATTCGTAAACCCAACACGTTAGCCATGCAGATGATTACAAGAATCCACTAGGCTGAGGTGCTGGAGAATTGTCGCTAGTGCCGCGCACGGAGAGTGACGTGGTAGTTGGCCTTTGGCTGCCTGGGTTCAGTTGAAATCGCCGCCCACGATCAATGCATCCGGCCGACCCAGGAAGAGATGCGTGACTCTCCATGAGAAATAGGTGTAGTGTTCACAGCGGCGACTCGAATCAGGTGGCGCATAGTCATTGATGATCCTGACGCCACTAAACGTGAGACCCATACCTCTAGCATCACGGAGATAGTAAGGGAAGCATGAGATACATGTGCTTTAGAAAGCATCGCTCCTGCGAAATGTAACTCGCCCATTTTTCACATGATATCTTGCGAACCATGGATGAAGGGTATCAGATGGATGCCATATTCCTTGACTTCCGGAAAGCGTTTGACTCGGTATCCCACTGCAGACTCCTAACTAAGGTACGAGCATATGGGATTGGTTCCCAAGCATGAGATACATGTGCTTTAGAAAGCATCGCTCCTGCGAAATGTAACTCGCCCATTTTTCACATGATATCTTGCGAACCATGGATGAAGGGTATCAGATGGATGCCATATTCCTTGACTTCCGGAAAGCGTTTGACTCGGTGTCCCACTGCAGACTCCTAACTAAGGTACGAGCATATGGGATTGGTTCCCAAGTATGTGAGTGGCTCGAAGACTTCTTAAGTAATAGAATCCAGTACGTTGTCCTCGATGGTGAGTGTACATCGGAGGTGAGGGTATCATCTGAAGTGCCCCAGGGAATTGTGGTAGGTCCACTGTTGTTTTCTATCTGCATAAATGATCTTTTGGATAGGGTGGATAGCAATGTGCAGCTGTTTGCTGATGATGCTCTGTTGTACGGGAAGGTGACGTCGTTGAGTGACTGTAGGAGGATACAAGATGACTTGAACAGGATTTGTGTTTGGTGTAAAGAGTGGCAGCTAACTCTAAATATAGATAAATGTAAATTAATGCAGATGAATAGGAAAAAGAATCCTGTAATGTTTGAATACTCCATTAGTAGTGTACCGCTTGACATAGTCACGTCGATTAAACATTGCAGAGCTATATGAAGTGGGGCAGGCATGTAATGGCAGTTGTGGGGTTCATTGGTGGAATTTTATGAAGATGTGACCGCTTTTAAAACACTAATACGACCTATTCTTGAGTACTGCTCGAGCGTTTGGGATCCTAATAAGGTTGGATTGAGGGGGACATACAAGCAATTCAGAGGCGGGCTGCTAGATTTGTTACTGGTAGGTTTGTTCATCACGCGCGTGTTACGGAAATGCTTCAGGAACTCGGGTGGGAGTCTCTAGAGGAATGGAGGCGTTCTTTTCGTGAATCGCTACTGAGGAAATTTAGAGAACCAGCATTTCAGACTGAGTGCAGTACAATTTTACTGACGCCAACTTACATTTCGCGGAAAGACCACAAAGATAAGATAAGAGAGACTAGGGCTCGTTCAGAGGCATATAGGCAGTCATTTTTCCCTCGCTCTGTTTGGGGATGGAACAGGGAGAGAAGATGCTAGTTGTGATACGAAGTACCCTCCGCCACGCACCGTATAGTGGATTGCGGAGTAGTAGATGCTGTAAAGCCACGGAAAGCGCATCTCCTGAAGGAAAGCAAAGTCAAAGTCCGCAGCAAACAGCATATGGGGAATAAAGCCTGTTTGTGGCGCACGCGAATGGTGTTGACATTACCTGTGGCTATGCGATAAGTCTGGAGAGCTGCCATCGCCAGGAGCACGGCCGATTCAAACACGGGGGAACTACCTGATAGGCCCCCGTGGAGGAGGCATCACTGCGATAAGGAGGGAGCCGATCCAATCAAGGGGACTCTATCGCTCTCTACACCTCCAGAATGTCCATCCTCGTTCGGCCAAGAGACAAGCAGCTCACTGGTCAGGTTCAATGAAACACTATCAGAGTTGCGCCCTTAGGTAGCGTCAGACACAGAAAGGGAGGCAACCGCATCGGACACAGATGGGGGAAGGTAGGTGTCTGGACGGGTACGATGACTGGAGATAGGGAAGGAAGTCACGCCGTCAGGTGCCAGAGCGTCCGAGGACAGCACACCATCCGTAGCAGGTTTGTCAACCTGCAGACAGCCGATGGAGGTAGTCATGAGAAGGGGTACGGGTTGTCTCTTCCGTTTCCTCGGCGATCGTTGCTTCCTAAAATGCTGTTCTGTGTCGGATGGTGGGCGGCTATCGCCGACACGTGGCCAGTTGACAGAAAAGTGGAAGTAGGTACTGCACCATGATCACCAACTACGGGGTCGGGACGGGCAGCTTGTGCCTGCTGACGGTCGCCGTTCATGTGTTTTGCCTCCGGCAGGAGTATAGGACAGACAGGCGAAACGACCATCGCCTCTTCGAGAGGAGCTGACGAAGGTGGCGACTGATTCACAACGAGTGCAGCAGGCAGCACCGCTGCAGATGCATAAGATGCGTAAGATAAAGGTAACACAGTGGGCGCTGCATGAGTCTCCGATCGGTGTCTGAACCACTCTACGTTAGAGAAATTCAGAATGGGCATGGCCTTCCCGGCCACAACCGGAAAAGGTGCGCGGCTGGCCATCGTACATGACAAGAGCTCCACAGCCGGCAGTAACCAAATAGGATGCACGTGTTTTCATATCTGAGGGACACCGTTGAGGACACGGTATATTTCGAACGTCTTCCACTTTTCAGCCAGGTGACTGACGACGTTGCCGCAAGGTTTAAAGGCGGCCACCACAAAGTCGGACGGTACTTCAAACAGAAGTTCGGAAATCCGCAACGTTCGAAAGCCAAAACCGGTGAGATTAACCAAATAATTCCCTATATATCCGTCAGAGTATCGGAATCTGAGATCGTTAGCGGTTGCGTCGCATGACGCTGTGCGCGCTCGTCATTCTCCAGCTTTATGTACGCAGTAGTGCTGAGGATCGAGAAATGAATTCCGTATACATCTTGTGGCGGCAGACGCATTTCATCCCGTATAAAACGTTCTACTTCATACGCCTTCGTTCGTTCCTGCTCGAAAGCAAAAGTTAATTTAATTGGCGCTAAGAAAACGACATGGTGGTCGACGAAGTCGGACCCTTAGACAAGGCGCTACGCGGAAGAAAACAAGCGCGCAAGCAGCGCAACAGGGGATGTTAACACCGACAATGCACGGTGCATGGCACCTGCTACCTATATATAACTTTTTGTCGACTGTATGTAAATATTTGTAATTTAAATGCTTTCTTTTAAGAAGTAAGGACATTGCTTCACTGTATGTGTAAATTTAGGTAGAAGTCTGTTGACATTTCATTGAATTTATCTGTGTCTTATTGTGAAACTTATAATCTCTCGGGGAAACCAAAGGAATTGTTATTTGCATCGACTAGCAACGCTAATAGCACTGCTTGTGCATTGTAAAAAAATCTTTGGGTAGGGAGTTGCACGGAGTGAAGGGAAAGAGGGGGACGGGTTTCAGCGCTTGTAGTGTGCAGAATTGTGGTGTTAACGCTCTCGCAGTAGAGAGTACCATTTCGGTGGCATCATGTATGCGCACCAGCCAGATGTCTAGTTGCATGAGTAAGGACAGTGGACGGGCGAAAGAGGCTGTATTAACTACGATTGCCCGTTCCTGTAAATAGCCGTGCTCCACAAGATGCTACCATCTTCAACAACAGTAGCAGTTCCAGCACCACAGATTCGTCGTCGGCTCCGAGATTCGTTGTGTGCACAGCACTGAAGCTCATTGGTAGAAAGTATTAACTGCTAACCCAGCAGCACAGCTGAATGTGATTTGATTGATAAAATTTATTTAAATAATGATGAGTTAAACTCAGGGAAAAAAACGTGACAACCTTCAGTTTCGTTCATTAGTGTAACTTTAGGAATCATGATCAGTGGTACCTGTTGTTGTTGATCATGAGTGAATGCACAAAATAACTTTCATTTTTGCAAATTGTAGCCCTGTTTTGTATAATTACTTTTTAATTTTAGCAGACTTTTCCATCAGAAGGGTCTCTTGTACACTTTCCTCCTACTTACCGGTATTATTGATTCGGGAAAGATAGCCTTAGCCAATTAGTAAAAATCCATCAGGCATACACGCGATCCACGATCATATTTTATATCGCAAGCAGGATAGGCTTTTTAGTAAGAAGGAGGTTATAGGGAGACGCATTGAATTTTTGAGCACCCTCTACACTTGCCTAGTATTATTACATTACAAGACATCTACATCTGCATAGATATACCGCAAGCTACCGTACGGTGCGTGGCGGAGGGTGCCCTGTAGCACTATTAGACATTTCCTTTCCTATTACACTTGCAAATAGAGCGAGGGAAAAACTACTGTCTATATGAGGTTCATTCAAGTGAAACCTGGTCAGTGCGTGTACCTTCGCCTTACACATAATGTGGCACCACATAACTGCGGGTATTGTGGCGTCATCTATTGGTAGAGAGACTGACGCGTGCGCACCGTTTGATGGTACATAGCGCCAGTGCGGTTTCACGCCGGAGACAAGATGGTCACACAAGTTATCGTCCATTATCGAACATGCAGGCGAGTAAGCAGGAACAACGAGGAGTGACTTGATTTTAGGTGGAGGAGGGAGTAGGAGGTGAAGGCTGTGTTCGATGAGTACAGGGTGAGTCCTTCAACTGTTGTGGAATGGCACAAACGATTCCTTGAGGGACGCGAGTCACTGGAAGACGACGCTCGTGCTGGACAGGCTCTTCGTGTCATCACACTAGAAATGGTTGCGGAAGTGAATGCTTTAGTCTTGGACAACCGCAGTATCACCGTGGACGAGATCCATCGGTTACTGGGTATTAGCGCGGGCACCGCCCACACCATACTGCTCTGCGCAGTGGGTTCCCCATCAACAGACCGCTGAACAGGGCAATACTCGAAGGCGCTCTTTGAGTCATATGCAACGGCATCATGAGGAGCAATACGGCTTTCTGTCGCGTGTTGTCAAGGGTGACGAAACATGGTGTCACCGTTGTGAACCGGAAAGCAAGCGTCAGAGCAACCAGTGGAAACATGCGGCCTCACCCGCTCCAAAGAAATCAAAGGCCATGCACACCTGTTCCGCTAAGGTCATGACGTTCTTCTTTTCCGACCACAAGGACCCACTGCTTGTCGAGTTCCTGGAACAGGCAACCACAACCAATGTCCAGCGTTAACAAGCCACTTTACAGGACCTTAGACGAGCCATCAAGTCGAAATGCCGAGGCACATTATCCAATGACGTTATCCTCCTGCATGAAAATGTACGCCCACACACTGCCAACGTGGTGAAGACGACATTGCAGCAGTTTCGGTGGGACATCCACCGTGCAGTACCGACATTTCACCGTGTGATTTTCATGTGTTGGAACCTCTAAAACAAGCTATTCGCGGACATCTATTCGCAACGGACGACGAAGTGTGTGACTGGCTTCAGGCATCGATCCGATAGCAGCCTACTAGCTTTCTCTAGAATGGAATCGACCGGCCAGTGTCGCAATCGGATAAATGTGCCAACAGTTTTGGCGAATATTTTTGAGTATGTGTACTGTGTACAACTACAGTTTTGAGATAATAGAATCGTCACCATTACTTTACACTAGTGACCGGATTTCATTTGAATGCCCCTTTTATGTCTCCGTATGAGCCCTAATTTCTCTTATCCTCTCTTCGTTGTCCCCACACGCAAAGTATGTTGCCGGGATCAGAATCGTAAGGCAGCCAGCTTCAAATAGCGGTTTTCTAAACTTTTTCAGTAGTGTTTCTTAAAAAAGGACGTCGTCTTCCCTCCAGGCGTTCCAATTTGAGTTCTCGAAGCACTTACGTGTTGTTCAGATCTACCGGAAACATATCTAGTAGCCCGCTTCTGAAATGCTTCGATGTCTTCCTGAAACGCGAGCTAGTACGCTTAACAGACACTCGAGCGGTACTCAAGAACAGGTCGCACCTGCGTCCTACATGCGGTCTGCTCTATAGGTGAACTACTCTTTCTTTAAATTCTCCCAGTAAAGCGTAACCTACCGTCTCCCTTCCCTACCACAGTGCTCACACTCTCGTTCCATTTCATATCGCTTCGCAGCGTTACGACGAGATACTTAAACGACTCGAGTACGTCAAGTTGGACGTTAGTAACACTGTAAATGAACATTTTTACAATTTAGGGCTGTCTAATTCACCTTGTATCTTACTACAGTCACTCAGCTTCGACAACTTACCGTACACCACTGTATCATCAGCAAACAACTGCAGCTTGCTGCGCACCCTGCCCGTCAGGTCAATTAATTATTTAGAGAACAACAGCAGTCCCATCGCACTTCCCTGGGCACTCCCGACGGTACCCTCGTCTATGATGAACACTTGCTGTCGAGGTCAACATGCGGGATTCTATTATTTTAGAAGCCTTCGACCGACTCACATATCTGTGAAGTAATTTGTTATGGTGGTACCTCCGTTAACAGCTTGCAATGGGGCGCCGTGTCAAATGCTTTACGGAAACTAGAAAGATGGAATCTGCCTTCTTGCCTTTCATCCATGTTGATGGATGCAGACTGGTTTGATGCAGCTCTGCATACTACTCTATCCTGTGCAAGCTTCTTCATCTCCCAGTACCTACTGCAACCTACATCCTTCTGAATCTGTTTAGTTTATTCATCGATTGGTCTCCCTCTACTATTTTTACCCTCCACGCTGCCCTCCAATGCTAAATTTGTTAATCCCTTGATGCCTCAGAACATTTCTTACCAACCGATCCCATCTTCTTGTCAAGTTGTGCCACAAACTCCTCTTCTCCCCAATTCTATTAAATACCTCCTCATTAGTTATGTGATGTACCCATCTAAACTTAAGCATTCTTCAATAGTACAACATTTCGAAAGCTTCTATTCTCTTCTTGTCTATACTATATATCGTCCATGTTTCATTTCCATACATGGCTACACTCCATACAAATACACTCCTGGAAATTGAAATAAGAACACCGTGAATTCATTGTCCCAGGAAGGGGAAACTTTATTGACACATTCCTGGGGTCAGATACATCACATGATCACACAGACAGAACCACAGGCACATAGACACAGGCAACAGAGCATGCACAATGTCGGCACTAGTACACTGTATATCCACCTTTCGCAGCAATGCAGGCTGCTGTTCTCCCATGGAGACGATCGTAGAGATGTTGGATGTAGTCCTGTGGAACGGCTTGCCATGCCATTTCCACCTGGCGCCTCAGTTGGACCAGCGTTCGTGCTGGACGTGCAGACCGCGTGAGACGACGCTTCATCCAGTCCCAAACATGCTCAATGGGGGACAGATCCAGAGATCTTGCTGGCCAGGGTAGTTGACGTACACCTTCTAGAGCACGTTGGGCGGCACGGGATACATGCGGACGTGCATTGTCCTGTTGGAACAGCAAGTTCCCTTGCCGGTCTAGGAATGGTAGAACGATGGGTTCGATGACGGTTTGGATGTACCGTGCACTATTCAGTGTCCCCTCGACGATCACCAGTGGTGTACGGCCAGTGTAGGAGATCGCTCCCCACACCATGATGCCGGGTGTTGGCCCTGTGTGCCTCGGTCGTATGCAGTCCTGATTGTGGCGCTCACCTGCACGGCGCCAAACACGCATACGACCATCATTGGCACCAAGGCAGAAGCGACTCTCATCGCTGAAGACGACACGTCTTCATTCGTCCCTCCATTCACGCCTGTCGCGACACCACTGGAGGCGGGCTGCATGATGTTGGGGCATGAGCGGAAGACGGCCTAACGGTGTGCGGGACCGTAGCCCAGCTTCATGGAGACGGTTGCGAATGGTCCTCGCCGATACCCCAGGAGCAACAGTGTCCCTAATTTGCTGGGAAGTGGCGGTGCGGTCCCCTACGGCACTGCGTAGGATCCTACGGTCTTGGCGTGCATCCGTGCGTCGCTGCGGTCCGGTCCCAGGTCGACGGGCACGTGCACCTTCCGCCGACCACTGGCGACAACATCGATGTACTGTGGAGACCTCACGCCCCACGTGTTGAGCAATTCGGCGGTACGTCCACCCGGCCTCCCGCATGCCCACTATACGCCCTCGCTCAAAGTCCGTCAGCTGCACATACGGTTCACGTCCACGCTGTCGCGGCATGCTACCAGTGTTAAAGACTGCAATGGAGCTCCGTATGCCACGGCAAACTGGCTGACACTGACGGCGGTGGTGCACAAATGCTGCGCAGCTAGCGCCATTCGACGGCCAACACCGCGGTTCCTGGTGTGTCCTCTGTGCCGTGCGTGTGATCATTGCTTGTACAGCCCTCTCGCAGTGTCCGGAGCAAGTATGGTGGGTCTGACACACCGGTGTCAATGTGTTCTTTTTTCCATTTCCAGGAGTGTACTTTCAGAAACGACTTCCTGACACTGCGACGTACACTCTACGTTAACCAATTTCTCTTCTTCAGAAACGCTTTCCATTGCCAGTCTACATTTTATATCCTCTCTACTTCGACCATCATCAGTTATTTAGCTCCCGAAATAGCAAAACTCATTTACCACTTTAAGCAACTCATTCCCTAACCTAATTCCCTGACCATCACCCGATTTAAATCGACTACATTCCATTATCCTCGTTTTGCTTTTGTTGATGTTCATCTTATATCCACCTTTCAAGATACTGTACATTCCGTTCAGCTGCTCTTCCAGGTCCTTTTCTGTCTCTGACAGAATTACAATGTAATCGGCGAATCTCTAAGTTTTCGTTTCTTCTCCATGGATTTTAATTCCTACTCCGAATTTTTCGTTTGTTTCCTTTATTGCTTGCTCAATAAACAGACTGAATAACATCGGGGTAGGCTACAACCCTGTCTCACTCCCTTCCCAACCACTGCTTCCCTTTTATGGCCCTCGACTCTTATAACTGCCATCTGGTTTCCGTAAAAATTGAAAATAGCGTTTCGCTCCCTGTATTTTACCCCTGCCACTTTCAGAATTTGAGAGTGAGTATTTCATTCAACATTGTCAAAAGCTTTCTCTAAGTCTACAAATGCTAGAAACGAAGGTTTGCCTTTCCTTAATCTATGTTCTAAGACAAGTCGTAGGGTCAGTATTGCCTCACGTGTTCCAATATTTCTACGGAATCCAAACTGATTTTCCTCGAGGTCGGTTTCTACCAGTTTTTCCATTCGTCTGTAGAGAATTCGCGTCAGTATTTTGCAGCTGTGACTTATTAAACTGATAGTTCATTAATTTTCACATCTGTGAACACCTGATTTCTTTGGGATTGGAATTACTATATTCTTCTTGAAGTCTGAGGGTATTTGCCCTGTCTCGTACATCTTGCTCACCAGATGGTAGAGTTTTGTCAAAACTGGCTCTGCCAAGGCTATCAGTAGTTCCAATGGAATGTTGTCTTCCCCCGAGGCCTTGTTTCGACTCAGGTCGAACCTTCCATAATATTGTCCTCAAGAACATCGCCCTTGTATAGATGCTCTATATACTCCTTCCACATTTCTGCATTCCCTTCTTTGCTTAGAACTGGGTTTACATCTGAGCTCTTGATATTCATGCAAGTGGTTCTCTTTTCTCCAAAGGTCTCTTTAATTTTCCTGTAGGCGATATCTATCGTACCCCTAGTGATACATGCTTTTACACCCTTACATTTGTCCTCTAGCCAACCCTTCTTAGCCATTTTGCACTTCCTGTCGATCTCATTTTTGAGACGTTTGTATTCCTTTTTGCCTGCTTCATTTACAGCATTTTTATATTTTCTCCTTTCACCAATTACAATCAATATTTCTTCTGTTACCCAAGGATGCTTTCTAAAACCATGCTGATTCGTTTACGTAAGCTTCACAGTCTGAACAAAGTTTATTATATTGGAACTGAGAATATGTTGAAGGATTCTTGCAGCAAACAGAACTAAGGGGTATTGATCTGCAACTTTGAGGGTCATTTCATCCTTCTTATATACTGGTGTCACCTGCGCTTTTTTCCAGTCGCTTGGAACTTTGTACTGAGCGAGAGATTCACGATAAACGAACAAATGAGTACTGTCTGTAAAATGGAACTGCGACTCCATCTGGATCTGGTGAAATCTTTCAGTTGTCTCTCTACGGCAAGTATGCTTATTACTGTGTCGTCCATTAGGGAGTCTGTCTTATGGCGAACATTCACTGTATACAGATATTTTTAAAGCGTATCTCCCAGTACGAGTAAGAAAATCTGTATAGAGTGCAGAGTTGGCACAATACCTGAGCAGCTGACACCACAAGTCGAGGAGGCTGGACGTATAGACGAAGAATGAGAACGCCATCTACCGCCCTCAAAGCGGTCAGTGCTTTCACGTAGGCCTACCGCCCCTTGGGACTCCGGAGGTAGCCGGCCGGCGCCGAATTGTCAGAGAGGTGGCAGCGTCCGTGAGTTGCGTGCGCGCGCCGCACAGTGCGTGCCACGCAACCCGAAGCGCGGCAGCCGCCGCCGCCGCCGCCACCGCTCCCGCGGTCGACACGGCGATGGCGAGTCGATAGCTCACGCACCGCGGCGCAGGCTGGGGCGCGCACGCGACCACTTTGCGCGGCGCAGGAAACGAGCTCTTCATGCGCCGGGGTCGCGCGGTTCGTGTTTCACGCGGTGCCGCCGACAAGCATCACTTTGAAGCGGCGTAGGATTTCAGCGGCGTGGTAGTGTCCCCAGGAAGTGGTGTGCGGTAGGGCGAGAGAGCGGCAGTCCTATTTACAGGTCTATCGACTGCAGCGTTAGCGTGGTTTACTCTTCGTTTATTGTGGATGTTTTCTTTTCACAGCCAATAAAATGTGACAAAATTATGGTCTCTAAATAAACTACATATACGAGCGCTACTCTGAAAGAATCTCCCAAGAGATCGATGACATAACTTGCAATAGTCTTAGACCAAGACCAGCTCGAAACGAATTAAGTAAATCTCTCCAGAATATATTTAATGCAATCATCAACCAACAAAAGGTTCCAGTGCAGTGGAAAGCAGCCAATCTCAAAACTTGGAAAACAGTCTTACACTACTGACTATTAAAATTGCAGATGATAAATGAGTATTCATTGGACAAATATATTATACTAGAAGTGACATGTGATTACACTTTCATGCAATTTGGGGGCATAGCTCCTGAGAAATCAGTACCCAGAGCAACCACCTTTGGCCGTAGTAACGGCCTTGATATGCCTGGGCATTGAGTCAAACGCAGCTTGGATGGCGTGTATAGATACAGCTGCCCATGCAGCTTCAACACGATACCACAGTTCATGAAGAGTAGTGACTGGCGTTTTGTGACGAACCAGTTGCTCGGCCACCATTGAGCAGATGATTCCAATTCGTGAGAGATCTGGAGAATGTGCTGGCCAGGGCAGCATTTCAACTTTTTCTGTATTCAGAAAGGCCCGTACACGACCTGAAAAATGAGGTCGTGCATTATCCTGTTGGAATGCAGGGTTTCGCAGGGATCGAATGACGGGTAGAGCACGGGACATAACCCATCTGAAATGCAACGTCCAATGTTCAAAGTGCCGTCAACGCGAACAAGAGGCGACCGAGACCTGTAACCAATGGCACGCCATACCATTACACCGGGTGATACGCCAGTGTGGCGATGACGAATAAACGCTTCCAATGTGCATTCACCGCGATGTCGCCAAACACAGATGCGACCATCATGATGCTGTAAACAGAACCTTGATTCATCAGAAAAAAATTACGTTTTGCCATTCGTGCACCCAGGTTCGTCGTTGAGTACACCATCGCAGGCGCTCCTGTCTGTGAAGCATCGTCAAGGGTAACCGCAGCCACGGACTCCGAGCGCAACTGCAAACGTCGTCGAACTGATCGTGCAGATGGTTGTTGTCTTGCAAACGTCCCCATTTGTTGACTCAGGGATCGAGACGTGGCTGCACGATCCGTTACAGCCATGCGAATAAGATGCCTGTCATCTCGATTGCTAGTGATACGAGGCCTTTGAGATCCAGCACGAAGTTCCGTATTACCCTCCTGAACCCACCGATTCCATATTCTGCTAACAGTCATTGGATCTCGACCAACGCGAGCAGCAATGTCGCGATAGGATGAACCGCAATCGCGAGAGGCCATAATCCGACCTTTATCAAAGTTGGAAACGCGATGGTACGCATTTCTCCTCCTTACACGAGGCATCACAACAACGTTTCACCAGGCAACGCATGTCAACTGCTGTTTGAGTATGAGAAATCGGTTGGAAACTTTCCTCATGTCAGCACGTTGTAGGCGTCGCCACCGGCGCCAACCTTGTGTGAATGCTCTGAAAAGATAATAATTTGCATATCACACTATCTTCTTCGTGTCGGTTAAGCTTCGCGTCTGTAGCACTTCGTCTTCGTGGTGTAGCAATTTTAATGACCAGTAGTGTATATATATATATATATATATATATATATATATATATATATATATGAGCGCCACTGTAAAAGAATCACGCAACGAATGGATGACATACCTCGCAAAAGTCTTACACCACCTCGAAACGAATTAATTAAATCTCTTCAAAATCTATTTAATGCAGTCATCAACCAACAAAATGTTCCAGTGCATTGGAAAGCAGCCGAGGTCATCTTAATCTCAAAACTTGGAAAACTATCCAATGACTCTAAAACTCATCTCCCATAACACTGGTGCCTGTTGTCGACAACATATTTAAGTCCATTCCGCACGCCAGAATTCTGAAATTCTCAAACAAGAAAGAACTTGATTCAACCCATCCCAGCCGGTTTCAGAAACGGTCATTCCACTATGGACCCCATACTTACAATCTCATGTAGTATCAACCAGGCTTTAAATTTCAGAGTCTGCGTAATAGCTACAGTGCTCGATATTGAACGCGCGTTCGATAATCTTTGGCAGTCTTGGCTGTACTTCCAACTGGCAATAATGGGCTATGCTGCACAACTAGTCAAGTTAATAACCAGCTGGTTAGACGACACACAATCATTGGTGTTTGTTAATGACGATAAATCAACAACTTTTACTCTAGAGTCTCACAAAGAGTGATTCTATCCCCGTTATTGTATTCAATATACATGGCGGATATCCACAAAAAATTGATTGAATTACTTGGAATATATGCTGATCATACGGCTTAATGGTGCCATGCACCAGCAGCACAAAGCTTAGACAGGATATTTTCAGAGTACGTAAGGAAACCGGAACCATGGCTAGCAAAGTGAAGCATCAAACCAAAAGCTTATAAAAATCGAATCATAATTTTGCACTATGAGAATCTGACTCAATACCCACTAATAGAGACTGAAAATCTGCGTGTATCTTGTTTGGTAAAACAAATAAATACCTCGGAATAACCTTTGACAGTGCTCTGACTTACCGATCGGTAATCACTGAACTATCATTGAAAGCGTGGAAAGAACAAGGATTGCCAAAGCTAATCTCAGGAAATCTCAAACGCTCTAATATATCCATATTTATCTACCTTTACTGCAGCTTTCTCAGACGAATGTTAGAATATGTCGCAAGTGTTTGGTTGCTATCTATGGCACACACATATAAGATCTTTAGCACAGAAAGAAGAATGTTAAGAATAGCTATTAAAATGTGACCTAGCTCCAGTACGAGAGACCTTTATCAAACAAGGCGTATTGAGTCACTAGAGCAATAAGCCAATTTTGGGATATCAAGATGAACTTCAGGAACAAAAACTAACAGAGTTGGTGAAAAAACCGCCGATAAGACAGTGTTTTTCCAAGATATAAATATTATTACCGTCCCAGCGCCATAGAAAGGGCAACAGAAACAACATATTCTCGAAGGAATAATAGATATAGAAGAAGACATCTTGTAACATTTGAAACAGCCTGAAGGTTAGGTGAATCAACCCCGATTGAGGTTTCCTAAGCGGCGTTTTTCCCTCAGTTGTAAGGCTTATGCTGGTGTTTCTCTTATTCCTCTCTATGGAACACAAATTAAGAAATCAATCTATAAACCGAAATAGAATATTACCCAATCTTTAATTTTAATAAATATGGAGAGTCACACAGCATAACACACAACCAATGGCCCATACAAACTCATCGATTGTTCGAAAATGGACTGCCATCCTCTTCAGGGATAAAATGAAAATTTTAAAATAAGTTTCTTGAAACATACAACTTAATTTTTATACCTATGATATTTTCACAAAATCTGATACATTCTTGGGAGAAAAAAATGTCGCATTTCCTCGCTCTCTGTGTCTTTCAGCTGCCTTAAACCACCATGGAACTAAGGCCCGTATACCAGCACGGACAGTGCAAGGACTTCTGCATTTGAACCACTATTTAAAGCCCTCACAAGACAGTCATCAACTTCAGATCTGGTACAGCAAACGGATTGCTTCAGCTCAGTGGAGAGACGATAATCGCTCGGTGCTAGATCCGGGCTGTTGGGTGGGAGTTTCAATATTGTCCTCCCAAGCTTAATGATCTCCGTGGTGGTTTCCTCGTTAACATGCGGCCGGGCGTTGTCACGCACAGCAAAACATTGTTTTTTTTTGCCGATGTTGTACAACGTGACACATTCGACCATGAATTTTTTAAGGGTTGAAACATACGCAATAGAGTTCATTGCGGTTCCGTGTGGCATGATCGAAACAAGCAACCATCCTTCTGAATCAAAACACACGGTAGCCATTTCTTTCTCTACCGAAGACGCTGTTTTGAATTTATTCTTTTCAACGAGTTTGCGGCGATAACATTCCACCGTTTTAACTTATTTCTCATATTTTCAGTCACGGATATTTTAAGAGTAAACTCTCTCGGTTAACCTCTGACTTGCGCTAAAAAGTATTCACTGCACAAAATTAATTGGAATTATATGTACACTATGTGATCACAAATATCCGGACACCTGGCTGAAAATGACTTACAAGTTCGTGGTGCCCTCCATCGGTAATGCTGCAATTCAATATGGTATTGGGCAAGCCTTAACCTTGATGGCAGCTTCCACTCTCGCAGGCATACGTTCGATCAGGTGCTGAAAGGTTTCTTCGCGAATGGCAGCCCATTCTTCACGGAGTGCTGCACTGAGGAGAGGTATCAATGTCGGTCGGTGAGGCCTGGCACGAATTCTGCGTTCCAAAACATCCCAAAGGTCTTCTATAGGATTAAGGTAGGACTCTGTGCAGGCCAGCCCATTACAGGGATGTTATTGTCATGTAACCACTCCGCTACAGGCCGTGCATTATGAACAGGTGCTCGATCGTGTTGAAAGATGAAATCGCCATCCCCAAATTGCTCTTCAGCTGTGGGAAGTGAGAAGGTGCTTAAAACATCAAAGTAGGCCTGTGCTATGATGATGCCACGCACAACAACAAGGGGTGCAAGCCCCTTCCATGAAAAACCCGACCACATCATAACACCACCGCCTCCGAATTTTACTGTAGCCAGTACACACGGTGGCAGATGACGTTCACCGGGCATTCGCCGTACCCAATCCTGCCATCGGATCACCATATTGTGTACCGTCATTCGTCACTCCACACAACGTTTTTCCACTATTCAATCGTCCAATGTTTACGCTCCTTACACCAAGCGAGGCATCGTTTCTCATTTACCGGCATGACATGTGGCTTATGAGCAGCTGCTCGACCATGAAATCCAAGTTTTCTCACCTCCCGCCTAACTGTAGGAATTTCTGTGTGATGGTCTGGATACATGTCTGCCTATTGCACATTACGACCCTCTTCAACTGTCGGCGGTCTCTGTCAGTCAACTGACGAGGTCGACCTGTACGCTTTTGCGCTGTGTGTGTGTCCCTTCACGTTACCACTTCACTGACACATCGGAAATAGTGGAGCTAAGGATGTTTAGGAGTGTGCAAATCTCGAGTGCAGAGGTGTGACACAAGTGATGCCCAATCACCTAACCACGTTCGAAGTCCGTGCGTTCCTCAGAGCGCCCCATTCTGCTCTCTCACGATGTCTAATGACTACTGAGGCAGCTGATACGGAGTTCCTGGCAGTAGGTGACAGAACAATGCACCTAATATGAAAACCGTACGTTTTTGAGGTTGTCTGGATACATTTGATCACATAGTGTAGTATTCAAACATATACGTTTTGCTGGTATCTGTTACACAAACCCGTTCGTTTTGCTGATATCTTTTACAGCAATAGGGAATACTTATCACAGCTGGGTAATATATTTATGTACCGATGAAATTTGTTGTCAACTATCTATTGTGGCTTGAAGGTGTAAGAGGTCCACGACTAAGGAATTTATTGCTAGCGCACTCGAGCAGATGTAATTTCGATGGATTGCTCACGCGTTGCCTGCGATATGTAAGCTATAAGAGAATCGCAGACCAAGGAGCACTGTCGGCTGCAGCAGGAGCAGTTTCAGCAGTAGTAGTGGTAGCTCGCTGTCGGTACTGTAGGAACAATACACTAAATGTGAATGTTATACAATTATATATATATATATATATATACACTCCTGGAAATGGAAAAAAGAACACATTGACACCGGTGTGTCAGACCCACCATACTAGCTCCGGACACTGCGAGAGGGCTGTACAAGCAATGATCACACGCACGGCACAGCGGACACACCAGGAACCGCGGTGTTGGCCGTCGAATGGCGCTAGCTGCGCAGCATTTGTGCACCGCCGCCGTCAGTGTCAGCCAGTTTGCCGTGGCATACGGAGCTCCATCGCAGTCTTTAACACTGGTAGCATGCCGCGACAGCGTGGACGTGAACCGTATGTGCAGTTGACGGACTTTGAGCGAGGGCGTATAGTGGGCATGCGGGAGGCCGGGTGGACGTACCGCCGAATTGCTCAACACGTGGGGCGTGAGGTCTCCACAGTACATCGATGTTGTCGCCAGTGGTCGGCGGAAGGTGCACGTGCCCGTCGACCTGGGACCGGACCGCAGCGACGCACGGATGCACGCCAAGACCGTAGGATCCTACGCAGTGCCGTAGGGGACCGCACCGCCACTTCCCAGCAAATTAGGGACACTGTTGCTCCTGGGGTATCGGCGAGGACCATTCGCAACCGTCTCCATGAAGCTGGGCTACGGTCCCGCACACCGTTAGGCCGTCTTCCGCTCACGCCCCAACATCGTGCAGCCCGCCTCCGGTGGTGTCGCGACAGGCGTGAATGGAGGGACGAATGGAGACGTGTCGTCTTCAGCGATGAGAGTCGCTTCTGCCTTGGTGCCAATGATGGTCGTATGCGTGTTTGGCGCCGTGCAGGTGAGCGCCACAATCAGGACTGCATACGACCGAGGCACACAGGGCCAACACCCGGCATCATGGTGTGGGGAGCGATCTCCTACACTGGCCGTACACCACTGGTGATCGTCGAGGGGACACTGAATAGTGCACGGTACATCCAAACCGTCATCGAACCCATCGTTCTACCATTCCTAGACCGGTAAGGGAACTTGCTGTTCCAACAGGACAATGGACGTCCGCATGTATCCCGTGCCATCCAACGTGCTCTAGAAGGTGTAAGTCAACTACCCTGGCCAGCAAGATCTCCGGATCTGTCCCCCATTGAGCATGTTTGGGACTGGATGAAGCGTCGTCTCACGCGGTCTGCACGTCCAGCACGATAGCTGGTCCCACTGAGGCGCCAGGTGGAAATGGCATGGCAAGCCGTTCCACAGGACTACATCCAGCATCTCTACGAACGTCTCCATGGGAGAATAGCAGCCTGCATTGCTGCGAAAGGTGGATATACAGTGTACTAGTGCCGACATTGTGCATGCTCTGTTGCCTGTGTCCATGTGCCTGTGGTTCTGTCAGTGTGATCATGTGATGTATCTGACCCCAGGAATGTGTCAATAAAGTTTCCCCTTCCTGGGACAATGAATTCACGGTGTTCTTATTTCAATTTCCAGGAGTGTATATACACACTAAATGTGAATATTTTGTAATTATATACATATTTTTTTTCTGTTGTGAGGTTACACTTTTCTAGGGTAACCTCCGAACAGTTTATTATTCTTTAGTGTCGCAATAATAACGTGACTAACCTCCCAATAACAAATGTGACTCATATATAACCTTTCAATAATTAACTGTGAATCCAAACTGGTAAGTATGGACGTCAGCAGTGCTGCGTCATGGCCCTGAAAGATCATCCTGAATAAATTGAAAATTCTTACCTCAATGAAGTCGCCGGATAACGCGTACATATCCGCTCCTATAAGAAATTTTTCTGGCACAGCCCAGTGCAACGCTGGCCGCTAGATTTTCATGTATAGAAGGAAAAAGAAACTGATTTTTCTTTACGATGATCGGGATGACCGTGGATTGGAGAAATTAGTAAATTCTTTAAATTCAGATGAATAATTGTCAAAAGTTAATATTATAAGAAAGATTATTATTAAAAGATTTTTTAAAAACATTTTCATGGGACTTGATATGACAATGGTAGAAATTTAATTGTAACAAATTAGATGTGCGCACAGCTGCTTTTACCTTATACTACAGCGCTCAGTCACGACCGGCCCAACCGCCCGACTGCGAGCTACCACTACTACCGCTGACGCTGCTCTTACTGCTGCCGACATTGCTCTCTGGTCTGCAACTCTATTATAGCTTACATATAGCATGCAGCGCGTGAGCAATCCATCGAAATTCCATCTGCTCGAGTGCGCTAGCAATAAATTCCTTAGTCATGGACCTCGTACAAAGGTAATGGAGAAATTCATTCATAAAAGACTATCGTAAATCTAAACTTGGCACTGAAGTAAAGTTCGATATTCCGCTATAAAACTCTTTGTGTTGACAATTCAGCCTCCGCGGCGGATATGTCCACACTCACAGGCACACATACATATACAGGACAATAAAAAAAGTTTTCCGTATTTTTTTAAAGCTGGTAGTATGGACCTGAAGTGAAACATGGACGATAAATAGTTTGGACAAGAAAAGAATAGAAGCTTTCGAAATGTGGTGCTACAGAAGAATGCTGAAGATTAGATGGGTAGATCACATAACTAATGAGGAAGTATTGAATAGGATTGGGGAGAAGAGAAGTTTGTGGCACAACTTGACCAGAAGAAGGGATCGGTTGGTAGGACATGTTCTGAGGCATGAAGGGATCACCAATTTAGTATTGGAGGGCAGCGTGGAGGGTAAAAATCGTAGAGGGAGACCAAGAGATGAATACACTAAGCAGATTCAGAAGGATGTAGGTTGCAGTAGGTACTGGGAGATGAAAAAGCTTGCACAGGGTAGAGTGGCATGGAGAGGTACTGGGAGATGAAAAAGCTTGCACAGGGTAGAGTGGCATGGAGAGCTGCATCAAACCAGTCTCAGGACTGAAGACCACAACAACAACAACAGTATGGACCTAAACAAGACAAAAAATCCGTTAAGCATTGGCTCCAAAATACATACCTTAAGAGCCGTGAGCACTTGTTTATCTCCGCTACGATGAAACACATCTCTTCTAGTTCAACCTCTTTGCTATTAAATGGTTCAAATGGCTCTGAGCACTATGGGACTTAACATCTATGGTCATCAGTTCCCTAGAACTTAGACCTACTTAAACCTAACAAACCTAAGGACAACACACAACACCCAGTCATCACGAGGCAGAGAAAATCCCTGACCCCGCCTGGAATCGAACCTGGGAAGCCGGGCGTGGGAAGCGAGAACGCTACCGCACGACCACGAGCTGCGGACTCTTTGCTATTAAAAACAGCCCACAAAATGTGCTAAACATTATTTCGCAAGGATACAGTATGCGGTAACACACCTGTTAGTATTTTCACTGTAAACTGTACTCACAGTTCTGAGTAACTGCAGCACGTATGTTATTTCCTACAGTTCATGTTTTGTTATGTTTATGAAATACTTTTACACTGTAGTTTTATCTTTGCACTTACCAGTATAATGGAAGCCTATTATTCATCATGGAAGACAGCAGACGATACTTTGTTACGGTCTGGCAAATGCAGGCAACTGTCGAGCCCGTATCCTGAATGCTGAAAAATGTTCAGAACGCTGGGTGCACTCCGCACTATTACTCAGCTGTCTTTTCCAGCCTTACTATGAACGGCACAGCCATTAGAGGTGGCTCCCGAGTGCCGATCGTATGTAGTAGCAAGCAGATTACATTATACATCTGCTGTTTCAGAGAAAAGAACAATATGTTCTCTTTCATGTACTGCATTCCGTGAGTCGTTCGTAACAGCAAAAAGCCTGAAGCAAAATAGATCTCTTTCACAGTAAAGAATAATATCTTCTCTTTCATTGTCTACGTTCCGTGGGACGTTCGTAATAACAAAGAGCCTGATGTAGAAGAGATCTATTTCACAGTAAAGAATAATATGTTCTGTTTTATTTAATGCATTCCGTTGGTCGTTGGTAATAGCAACGAGCCTGAAGTACAAAACTATTCAACAAGGCGGTGAAGTTTTCAAACATTTATTGCTTCTAAGCTACAAAAGATAGAAACACAATTACAGCGTTCCAGGAAAGAGAAAAGTTCAAATTTTTGTGCATTCTATGACAACACCATGTATTACACGACAAACATCAAAACGGTGGCTCATTTCTTGCCACACACAAAGTAGCTGGTCTCTCGTTACCGAATTCACAGCTTCAGCAATGTGGTGTCGCAGATTTTCAATAGCGTCAGACATGGGGGGCGGGGTTAAAAACCGGTCTTTCATGTAAACCCACAGATAAAAGTCAGAATGTGTGAGGTCTCCAGACCTCTTAGCGCACTATCACTTGCCGAAAATCTCGTTTCGAAATCTAGAACTGTTCATTAAATGAAAGGGAGTTATGTCTTTCGTGACGCACTCTGTGTACTGGGTGTCCTCTTCAGTGTCGTCAAGTGCATTTTCCCTGATCCATCAGATATTTGCAATTTCGTTATTGCAGTGTGTAGCGGCAATCAGCACAAACAAATATTACTCACCACTTTCTTCATCAACGCCCAATGTCGGAAGAAATCGTCGCCCCTTCTCTCCGTTAACAACAAAAGGAATTTTAAATCGAAATTTTAAGTGCCCATTCGATATAGCGGACCGAAACTGGTTTAGTGCGGCTTTCGTTTCACCTGTCTCCATTAACAGTGGCAGTAAAACATGGAGAATAAGCAGTATTCAGCGGCAACACAATCGTCTTGGCCCACTTGTAACGCCGGAAATGCATATCCTCCTATTTCCATCTATTGCACTATTATTTTTTTCCTTGTTTTGTTACCTCCAGAAATGACATTTCTGTCTCTTTATACATTGTAATTGTTTTACTGTTTGTATATATATATTTATGCACTCATGTCGATGTATAATTGGTTTGTTTCGTAAATATTATTTGTATTTTTACGCTGGGTCTTGCCTAGGGAAAACTGCTATCGAACGATTACATCGATGGGTCGTGTGAAGAATCAAAGTGTGTAGGATCTTTGGTAGTGTTAACTCTGCCGCGTGGAGCGCGGGCAGAGAGAGTCTGGCTGGAGTAGCGAGTGGAGCAGGTGTGTTGTGTGTAGCTCCCGCGAGTTGCCGCGCTTTCGGGGTTTGGCAGCATGTAATTGCGCTCGACTTGCGATAATAGTTTCTGACATGGTGTCGCGGACGGGAAGCATTAGCTGGCGCACATCAAGAGCCCGTTTCGTCTGGTGACCGTGTTGAGAAGAAGGCGCGCCAACATCCAGCTTCTGCAACAGCGACAGCCGACAATGAGTGACTGTCGCCACCTCCTCGATCGACGGCTTCAAACCTTCAATCAACCAACAAGGAAGACTGGAAGCACGTAAAGTTTTAGAACTGTATGGCAGACCTCAGCTATTCAAATTGTTCCATTTGCCTCGCAAAATTACAGCAACTTAGCATGAACCTTTGTTGCTCATTGTCCCAACTGCATTGCCAAGCAGGGTCCCTTCCTTTTCCGAAATGAGCCCGAGGGTCGTTGAAATTCAAACGCCAGCATCATTCGATTTCACTGCTTTAATTTCAAAGTTCAGCTGGCTACAATATTTAGATTGCACAAGCACAAATTAAGAGTGCGAGTTTTGTTACCGTATTTTAGTTACCTGTGACTGCAGCTCAGCTTGGTACGTACTAAATTTTACTATTGTTAATTGTTCAGAATCATTTAATTCAAGTTCAAAGTTAATTCTCTTATTTCTAAATTGCGTAGATTCAAGTAGCTTTTGAAATGATTGTTGAGGTAGTCCAAGACTAACCTTATTTTACTGAATGTCGATGTGCTTCAGAAAGAAAGCTCACTATTAACTTCAGTCACTAAATTAACTTTCGATTTTCCAGTTTTATTAATTCTTTTACTAAATTAAGTCAGAGTGTAGCGAAATTTATTACTTCTGACAAACTTTCAGTTTTCACACTACACGTGTCAACCTTCAGTTGCCACGCTTCTAGTGCTAATTATATGTGTAATTACCTTTCTATTTCAGTTACTATAGTAATTGTCCTTAGGACTGGCGACCGTAATTTCCCCCAAATCTCAAATATCTAATTACCGCTAGTTAATTGTTAACGTAACGGCCGCACATTTACTTTCTTCATTAACTTTACCCCTTTTCAAAATTAATTTCCACCAGTTTCATTTGCATTTTTCCTTTCATTTAGATGTAACCCTTTCCTCCCTCTTTACCGACAGATTAACTTCGGTGACGATTGCTTTTCCCAAATTTCCATTAGGTACACGCGGTTTGATTTTTCACTGTCATTAAGGTCGATAAGTGAGGGGGAGGTTACACACTCTTGCTTCTAACGCCATTCATCAGCGATGTTCTTAAGCTAATGTTGAGCTGGTTTTTCTTCGTGTTTTACTGCCTGTGTTCATACATATTATTGACAAAATGAGTATCACGCTACACTAATTTAGGATCTTCTGTGGATTGGGCACTTAAAATTTGGATTTAAATTTCCTTACTATATTTCTTTTTTATTTTTCATTTTATTTATTTATGTCAGTGGGCTACAAACTAACGCTTTCCGCTTGTTATGACGACAAGTATTTGTTTTGGCTGACTCCAGCTACTCACTTCAAATTCGAAATTGCAAATACGAGGAGCTTCCAATAAATACTGCAACACCCAATTTCGCGGCCAATTTCTGTTGAAAAACACGTGCATTCTGAGGTGAGATATTATGAAATATTCCCGCTAAGGCCCCTGCAGTTCAATGAAGTTCCGACAGGTGGTGGAACTATACGTAGCCTTCAAAATGGCGCCTGTAACGGACGTGCATTCCTTTGGGGGAAGACGTGAGCATCACAGGTACTCATGGGCGCATACAGAATATCTACGGAGACCTGGCAGTGAACTGAAGCACGTTTAGTCGTTTGACATCATCGCAAGAAAATCGCTCAAACCCGTCCTATCATCCGTGAAACGGCCTGCCACACCCAGCTGTGACTCCTGCAGCGTTGCAACGTGCGGACACTCTCATTCGAGGTCATCGATGGACTACAATGAAATGTCTTGCCGCTCGACCGGATGTCTTTGTTGGTTGTACTGACACATTCGCCACCAGTTGGGGTGCTCAAGGGGATGTGCTCACTGGATTCCTTGCGGCCTAACACAACATCACAAACAGCAATGGAGGACAATCTGTTCGGAATTTCCTGACAATTTTTTTTATCAAACATCGGTACAAGAAATGAAACTTGGGTTCATCATTTCAAACCGGAGACAAAACGGCAATCCATGCAGTGCCACCAAGCTGCCTTTCCTCTGAAAAAAAAGTTCAAAGCTCCCTCAGCTGATAATGTCATGGTAACGATTTTCTAGAACTCTTAAGGGGATATTCTGTGTGATATCCTCCCTCAAGATGCAACGATAATTTCTGAAGTGTATTTTGCTACGTTCAGGAACCTGAGGAAACAACTTCAGCGTGTTAGTCTACACAAAACTGAAACTAACTTTTCCTCCTCTATGACAACACAAGGCTTCACGAAAATCTAGGCAACCGAAAGGAGCTCAAAAAACCTCAAATGAAGGTTCTTCCTCATCCATACTACAGCCCGGATCTCGGGAAGATTAGATGCAAGTTTAGCCATTGTGAAGGAGAGGATACGCTTCACTCGCCGGGAACTGGACATGGATTATTCGAAAGAACTGTTTTATTTGCATATGGAGATTGCATCTAATCTTCCTTCCCTCTCCTGGGAATGGGTTGATGGCGTAACATGGGCCAAATCAGACTGGGTCCGTCAGGAGTATTCTTTAAGACATTCATCGAAGTTCGACCGACTCTCAGCAACGTCACGACAAGAAGATGTTTTTCGACGCTCTGTGGTAAATTTCACGGATAAGGATGTAGACAACATGACACTGTCGGTACTTGGGAAAGGTCTGAACTTCGCACCGACACCTAGGACCTTACCTTTAACAGATTATATTAGTGCTGGTGAAGAAGCTGTCAGGCCTCTATCCAGTGAAGCAGCAGAAGAAATCAGGCGGGAAACATGTCGCGTCCTTACGAGAACTCGGTCTCAGAAGAGCAACATTTCTTCAATGGAAAGGGCTGCGCTCCACAAGTTACGGGATGATCCTCAGACTGTGGTCCTTCCGGATGATAAGGGGAATTCTACTGTGCTGTTGCCACGTGATTTGTATGATCAGAAGATATATAGTTTGCTGAGTGAGACAACGTTTAGGAAGCTTGATAAAGACCCTACTCGGGAAGTAGAAAGGAAAACGTCAGAGTTGCTAAACTCCTCTTCTCTGCCGCAAGAAGTTGTGAAAAGATTGAGACCTCACAGTTCTGTTCCACCGAGGTTATATGGTCCTCCAAAGATCCATAAGGATAATGTGCCCTTACGCCCCATAGTGAGCAATGTCGGTGCTCCAACATATGATTTATCTAGTCATTTGGCTTCGCTACTGAGACCTTTTGTTGGCAAATGTACGCACCATATTCGCAACTCTGCGGACTTTATCAATAGACTGAGAACACTACAGCTGAAGGATTCGGACTTGTTAGCAAGTTTCTATGTCGTTTCACTCTTCACGAGGGTCCCTGTTTTGGATTCATTTTCACTTATCGGCAATAAGTTTACGGCCGATATAAAGGCGCTGTTTCACCATGCCCTGTCCTCTACTTACTTTCAATTTAATAATGAATATTTTGAGCAACTTGACAGTGTTGTCATGGGCAGTCCTCTGTCCCCTCTGGTAGCAAACTTTTATTTGTAAGACTTTGAGGAGAGGGCTCTCGATTTGGCGATGTTGAAACGAACAGTCTTCTGGCGGTACGGGGACGATACCTTTGTAGTGTGGCCTCACGGTGAAGAAGAGCTTTAACGGTTTTTACAACATCTGAATTCCATTCACACAAACATTCGGTTTACGATGGAAGTTGAAAAGGATGGTTGCCTACCATTTCTGGACGTCATGGTTAAACGCAGGGTGGATGGGTCATTGGGGCATTCTGTCTATCGAAAACCCACGCATACGGATCTGTACCTGCAGGCGTCAAGCTGTCATCACCCGTCACAAACTATGGGCGTCCTTCGAACGTTCGTGCATAGGGCACATGCCGTGTCTGATAAAGACAGCCTTGCAGACGAATTAGAGCACTTGAAATCGGTATTTGAACATAATGGATATTCTTCACATCAGGTCAGTACTGCTTTAAGGAGAAAAAAACGTGACCACCCACAAGGTCAAGAGGATAAGGAGGTGTTCAAGTCCAGAGCTTTTCTCCCATATGTTGGGAACATTTCATCGAAAGTAGGCAGAATTTTAAAGAAACATCGTATGAAAGCAATCTTCCGGCCACCTACAAAGACTCGTGCTCTTCTAGGCTCAGCCAAGGATGATCTGGGATTACGGAAGGCTGGAATTTATAAAATACCTGACGAGTGTGGCAAAGCCTACATTGGTCAAACCACACGCACAGTACACGAGCGCTGCGTTGAACATGAGCACCACACTCGCCTTTTATAGCCCAGTAAGTCGGCCATAGCCGAACATTGTATTTCCACAGGACACACTATGGATTATTCGGCCACGAAAATCTTGGCCCCATCGAGATCCTTCTGGGATTCAGTTGTGAAGGAATCCGGGGAAATACGTTTAGCGGAAAATCTCATTAATCGTGACGGCGGCTTTTTATTGAATAAGGCCTGGGACCCGTTGATTTCTTTAATTTCAACCAAAAGAAACTTTTTATGGCTTCTGACATGTCGAGCGACAAGTAATTTTAATTTTTTTTTTTTTTTTGCATGTTATTGTTTTGGACACGTCTGCGAGCATGTTTTACATTTTTCACGAACTCGTTTGCGCTCCATAGATGCAGTAATATTGTAGAGGGGGTGGAATCGATAGGTGGCGCACATGCTACGGTAACTTGCGCATGCGCGCCTGCGGCACTTTTACGTATAAATAGAGCGACTTGCACCAGCAATCTCCCCACCGCCCCTCCTATGTTACCATCCATAATGCCAATTCCCACACCTTCTAACCCTCTGCAGGTGTGCCCCAGGGCTCTGTCCTCTCCCCTCTCCTCTACCTCCTGTACACGGCGGATATGCCCCAACCCCCCCCCCCCCCTCCAGTACACCTCTTGCAATATGCTGATGACACCGCATTCCTCGCCCTCGCTCCTACCCTCCAACGGTCCCAACGCTTTCTCCAGAATCACCTTGACCTTTTTGCTGCATGGTATAACCAGTGGCTCCTGAAACTCAATCCTTCCAAGACCCAGGCAATCGTCGTAGGTCGTACCACTCGCTCCTTCCGGCTCCTGGATTTCTCCCTTACTGTCTGCGCCCATTCTGTCCGCCTCACCCCCACCCTCACCTATCTTGGCCTCACCATTGACCGACACCTCACCTGGATCCCTCATCTCCGCTCCATCCAATCCAAAGCCCACAACCGCCTCTGACTCCTCAAACTCCTCTCTGGCCAGACATGGTGGTTGCACCCCTCTACCATCCTCCACACCTACAAATCCTTAACCTGTCCCATCCTCTGTTATGCCAGTCCTGCCTGGATATCTGCCTCCCCCCCCCCCCAAATTCTATAAGTCCCTCCAGATCCTTGAGCATCATGCACTCCACCTCGCCTTCCGTATACACCTCCCGTCCCCCATGCAGATCCTCTATTCCTTTCCCCCATCTGGTCCTATTCCTCGAACATTTCTGCATCCTCTACACCTCCCGCCGTCTTGAACCCCCTCATCCCCTGGTTGCTCGTCTCCTCTCCCATCCCCACCCCCTGCCACGTCTTCACCGTTGTCCCCCCCTACCCTCCATCTCTACACCCTACATCTCCTTTCCCAAGGTGGCTTCCATCAACTCCCCCTCCCGGATGATGCCCTCTCTCCCTCCATTTATCCTTCCTATCAACTCTGATCCTCACCCCCCTCCTTTCCTCTGTCCTTTCCCTGGGCTCCCTCTTCCTCCCCCCTTCCATCCTGTGTTTCTCCCCGCCTATCCTCTCCCTATCTCCTTTCTCCCCCACGAGTCCTTTTGTATTCCCCTCCTCTGCCTTCCCCACCCCCTGGCACGTCTGCTCAGCAGCCCCTCCCCTCTTATGGATCCTCCTCTTCCATTGGCTCCTTTCCCCCACCTCCTCCTTCACTTTTCCTCTCCTTCCCCCCCCCCTTTTTTCCCGTCATCTGACCAGTTGCCCCCCACCTGCTCTCGGGTGTGGTATGTCACATTTGTGCCAACTTTTAGCGCAGTGTTTAAGTGTGTGTTCAGTGTTGTGCGTCCTTCCACAGTGTTGTGAACAGAAATCATGCTGTCGCTGGGTGTGCTTTTTATATCTCTAGCGAACAGAACCCAGACTGTCGCCGTGTTTTTTTTAATTGTCTGTCTATTATTTTTCTGCTTCCTGTGTATTTTATTAGCATCATCCACCCCGTGTTTTATGTTTTACACTCCAGAATTTTCTGCCATTTTACATTTAAGTCACCGATTTTATCGCCAACTGTTATTATTTTTTATTTTCTTCATCTCTTTAAAACAAATTCTGTAGGCTGAAGAGCGGCGTAATAAGCTTCTGCCAGCCCGCCCCCTTTAGGGGGAATCGAACTCAATAAAGGAAAAAAAAACTAGCAATCTCCAGTGTCAAACACTCGCCTGAAGATGGCTGTAAGGTTGTCAGCCGAAATATCGTGGAAAGAAGTCGATGAGATCCGGCTGCAATCCCGAAATCTTGTGGAATATTCGATACGCCGGGAAAATTTCAAGAGTCACATCAAAACTGAAATGGTCTGCCGCTTCGTGCTTATGCATTCAAACTTATTTCGCTATACTGGGAGCATCTGCGCCATCCACTGTACAACAGGGGTGTAGCGGAGCGACATGTGGGTTCTTAAAGTGCAGCATGACAGTTCAAAACATTTATCAATTAAAACATGCAAGATGCTAGAAAAATTTCTAAAACAAAGGTAATGTGTCAAGAAATAGAGAAACATAGTTAACATAAATGCAAAAACACAGTTAATGGCACTGGTAGGTATTTAGCAGGGGGATCGTTCACAGGGTACAAGTCGTTATTAAATGCAATAACCGTTCAGTTACAGGCCTTATAAGAAAATGACTATGATCATTTGGAAAGGTAAACAATGTTAGCACTAGCCATTACAGATGATGTTCAGATGTGTGTGAAATCTTATGGGACTTAACTGCTAAGGTCATTAGTCCCTAAGCTTACACACTACTTGACCTAAATTATCCTAAGGAGAAACACACACACCCGTACCCGAGGGAGGACTCGAACCTCCGCCGGGACCAACCACACAGTGTACGACTGCAGTGCCATAGACCGCTCGGCTAATCCCGCGCGGCTGGCCATGACTGACGGCTATAGTAATTAACGGACTAACTAGCATGTGTGGCTATTAACTTCCTTCCAGCTCTGCCCCAGATATGAATATTATAAACCAGTCCTAACTGGAAGTTGAAATCTTCAGAATACTGTAATTGACCTACAAACCATACTACGTAAAATAATAATCATATACAATACGCCACATATCAAAACGCACTCAGATTCAGTCGCAACATACAGGCAGTATATCGAGAAAATAAAATAAGATTTAATTAGATTACCTTCATGAGGAGACCGACTTACATTCCTGAAGAGCAGAGTAAACCAGTGGATATAAAATAGCTTATAAAACTGAACTACTAACCACTACAAGATACTTCTTAAAATCCAATATCTATAACTTTTACATCACAGTTCCTTGCTACCACTGTAGTTCAGAATGCTAAATCGGTTTAACACAGCAGACACCAGGGTAAAACCTTTGTCAGGATAGCACTTCTTACAGCCGACCCACACAACATTGTCGCCCAACACCCACAGCGGTAATACCTTATTAAACACAAGCCCCATTTTCTAGATATTTATCTCAGTAACAACTAATGCCAAACCGCAGGCGCCGCCTACGAGCTTCGACAAAATTTCGTTATTTCAGTGGAACCATCCGTGTTCGGCAACGAAACCTCAAGCAGCCAGTTTGAAAGCCCCAGTCTTGGAGACGGTAAACTCTCGAACACAGTGTAGATTAAACAAGACACTTTAGTTAACAGTAAAAAACGTACCGCTTGCATTTCGTATTCCTAGGAACTCCGTGGTCCACTCAAAAAAGATTTTCTCATCTACGACGTTCAACTGTACTCGCATAACTCTGCAAGGTGGTGTAGATAATTACATTCATGCAGTACTGGTTGCTAATGTGGATTCCTGTAAAAATGCAGCTCGACAAAGTGCAGCAGCAAGTATGGCCACTCAGACCACTACCGTGGCATACTTTCCGTAGCAGCGCTAGCTAACCACGGACCATAGCTTACAAATACTGTCGGTATCATCCTGGTCTTAGCCTCACAACAGCTACCCGACTCGTGCCGTTCCCGGCAGATGGCAAAGCCGCACGGAGTCAAAGATCCTCATGAAAAGTAGCATGTGTCACCAAGCGGAGTACCATCCACTGGGTCATATGATGATAAACACCAGCTCAGCATAGATTGTTTCAGCGCTACTGCTTGTTAAATGCAGAAAAAGTACTACCGCAAAGTACTTTACTAACAGACACTATGGTGCGTGGAATTTGCGGTATCAGGACATGTACCCCCAAGCAGAGAAAAAGTTATTTATGTGATATCATTCTTTTGACGTGACAGTTCAAATTTTGTGACCTATATTTTTCCTTAATCATCCGTCTACTGACTGGTTTCATGCGGACCGCCACGAATTTCTCTCCTGTGGCTCGTCCCAACCTCTTCATGTCAGAGTAACATTTGCAACCTACATCGTCAGTTATTTGCTGGATGTATTCCAAACTCTGTCTTTCTCTACACTTTTTACTCTCTACAGTTCCCTCTAATACCGTGGAAGTTTATTCCCTGATGTCTTAACAGATGTCCTATCATCCTGTCCCTTCCTCTTGTCTGTTGTCCACATATTCGTTTCCTAGCCAATTCTCGAAGAAACTCTTCATTTCTTACCTTAACAGTCCATCTAATTTTCAACATTATTCTGTAGCTCCACATCTCATATCCATCGATTCTCTTTTCATCAGGTATTCTCGATAGTCCATGTTTCACTACCACACAATGCCTTGCTCCAAACGCGCATTCTCAAAAACTTATTCCTCAAATTACGGCCTATGTTTGATAATGTACAATTCTCTTGGCCCGGAACGCCGTTTATGTCAGTGCTGGTCTGCTTTTATGTCCTCTTTGCTCTGTCCATCATGGATTATTTTACTGCCTGGATATCAGAATTCCTTGACTTCATTTACTACGTGACCACCAGTCCATTTCTGCTACTTGTCATTACTTTCGTTTTTCTCCGAGTCATTCTCAATCATTATTCCTCACTAATTAGACAGTTCATTCCATTCAGCATACCCTGTAGTAGGTCTTCTTCGCTTTCATTCAGGATAGCAATGCCATCAGCGGATCTTACAATTGATATCCTTTCACCGTGAATTTTAATTCCACTCTTAATCCTTTCTTTTTTTCCATCATCCCTTATTTGATGTGTAGACTGAACAGTAGGCGTGAAAGACTGCATACATGTCTACATATTTTCTAATCCGAGCATTTCGTTCTTGGTCTTCCATTCTTATTATTCCCTCTGGGCTCTTGTAAATGTTGTATATTATCCGTCTTCCCCTAAAGATTGCCCCTATTTTTCTCAGAACTTCGAAGATCTTGCACCGTTTAACACTGTCGACAGCTTTTTCCAGCTCGACAAATGCTAGGCACGTGTTCTGATTTTTCTTTACTCTTTCTTCGATTGTCAACCTCAGCGTCAGTGTTTCTTGATTTCATGCCGTAAATGTGTGGGAACTTCTGGGTAATCTGTGCTGAGTGACGTGTGAGCGCTGAATGCGTTTCTGCTGGACTGCAGGACACTCAGACAGAACAGTGCGGACGCGGGACAGGTGGTTTCATCGGTATCGCTGCGTGGGCCGCTCGCGGATGGATTAGGATGGGCAATTATCGAGGCATTAGCCACATAATGGGCAGTTACAGACGTTCCGCCCGAGGAGAGGCGCGCCTCGCGTCCAATTACTGGTGGAAATTGTGGACGGTGCGGCCTCTAGGCTAATCACTGTCCATCGGTCCGGGCTGCAGCGCGCTGACTCTTTGTGGCGGCGGCGGCGGCGGCGGCGGCGTCCCACGTTGTTAGCGAGCCGGCGGCCGCAGTTTTAATAGCGTTATCCGCCCACCGCGCTGCCGGGAGGCTCGCCAAACTTTGGCCGCCAGCGGGCGCGCTCTGGCCCGGGGTGAAATACTGGCCACCCGTCACGGAGGGCCGCGCACTTGCGAGAGTGACAGGGGAATGGCGAGGGAGGCGGCGGGGGAGGGAGGGCAGCTGTCAGTGGACTTACGTGGTACCGATGGCTAAGCCCTGTGAGTGATAAAGCCTCCCACTGCGAAATGGAAACGACACTTGATGCTGTCAAACCGGAGCAAGCGATCTGTTTCGGAAAATTTACTGGTTTCATCTCCTACGAGTCATCATCAGAACCACCATTTATTATACTCTTGTATTGTGTTGGCCTTTTAGAAAAAGGAAGGAGGACTAATGTTTAACATCCCGTCAGCAACGAAATTATTCGAATAACTGTAATTTTTTGCAAAATCTTAACTAGCCAATATCGCATACAGTTTTCGATCTTCGAGAGATAATAACTTAAAAAGAAATGTGTAAGATGACACTTTTGTCGCTGGATGTGACCAATGAAGGGAATGGTAACATCCAGCTTAAAAAGTGTCTTCTTGTCTTGAAAGTAGGCTGTTTAGGTTTTTGTATTGTATGCATATGAAACGTCCCCTTAAAAAGATTATAAATGACTGCACTTAAACTGACACACAATATATTTTAGCGCAACGCAATCTGACTTTCAATAATCCCTACAAAAGAATGGCCCTGACTAGCAATAACGTATACCTTTCATGAATCACTTACCTCACAACAATCTTCATTACTCGAACTACTGCAATACAGCGAGCACCACTACTGCCAGCTAAATAAAAGATTCAAACTTCTGAAGTCACTAACTACTGATAGGGATAGTTAGCAAATGAAAGATTTTGATAAAGGACAAACT